>NC_090185.1:15492901-16097068 GCF_024679245.1 Pseudorasbora parva | reverse complement strand
TGCAGATGCTTTGACTTGTTAATCACGTTAAGTGCTACTCAACATGACATCATCTTAAGAGGAAACCCCCCCCCCAACACCCACACCCACGCATACACAAAACACACCCAATTAAATCAATACACACCCAATATAACAAATACAATACATATTGACCAAATTATAAATAATTAAATTATTTGCTACGATTTGTAACAACTATATAAATTACTGAAACGTTTGTAAGTACATGAAAGCATCATTTAAAATAAGCACGCATGCGCAGTTCCGCACATGCACTGTTGGTAAGTTACACCGGAACTTAGATATCCGCAAGTTCAGTCTGCCCCGTTCCGAATGGACTGAAAACATCGCGGAGTCGCTCAAAACGCCAAAACAACAAACACTAAAGCTTAATATAGTATCTTGTATGATCATTTATCACTGTCTTACTTTTTCTTTGCGTTTTTTGGTCTTTCTGAGTGAGGTGCGAGCGGTATAGAACTGCTCGAACTCGGGCTCAGAGTCGCTCTGGCTGCAATATCCGCTGCTCGCGCTGCTGCCCCACGTCATGTCGAACCACTCGCAGTCCGTCATTATCACACCGAACCGGGACCGTGTACGAGCTTCCGCTGTGTCGGAGGAGGATGATGTGGCTGTCTGACTGACCTCGTGCAACCGGGATGCAATGCAACCGTTAGGCGTGATTCGAAACCCCACCCTTTCCATTTAGCCCCGCCCCTCGGATTGATCCTGACCCCTCCCCCTGAGACCACGCAGAACAATACAAAAATATAATGATATACATTTAATGATATAACAATTCTAAAATTATAATAATCATAAAAACATTTATTTTAAATAATATTATTTTATATAGGCTACATTTATACTATTATAAAAAATGCCTAAATTATTACAGTTGACACATATAAATCTACATGTAATTATACAATAATGGTTAGCATTATATTATTTTTTAAATAGTACATTTATAATCGTAAAGAATTTTACACATATATTTAGAATACATTATATTATGTATATAAAATGCATAATTAATAAAATTATTAATATAACAATCATAATTATTATTATATGAAATGTTACCAATTCACAAACAATCATAAAAAAAGCTGTTCAACAAACTATATAAATCATTACAGTTGACAAAAAAGGCTAAATCACTTCTACATATAATTTTAAAATGGTCAAAAGTACACATATATATGTAATATTTTTTAAATAGTACATTTATAATAGAAAATATTTGTATAAATATTTTAAACACATTCATACTAGTATGTATATAAAATATATATTTACTATTATTATTATTATTATTATTATTATTATTATATGACGTATTATCTGTTAAAATACAAGCATTTGGTTTGACAGAAAAGCTGTGCAACAAACAAACAATATAAAAATCACTTCATCTGACAAAGAAAAATATAATCTATATATAATTATATAATATAAAACATAAAATTTATTTTAAATAGTACATTTATAACAGTAAATAATAGTATAAATTTATTTTACAAATTTATATTAAATAATAATAACATTTTTTTTAGCATTATATCCAGTTTTACCAAGTAACAAAATAAATTGGAATTAAAGAAAAGAAGTGCAGCAAATATCCTCCAGTACATCACGACTGAATGGCTGGGTCTCAGGAGGATGTGTTATGGTCTGTGTGTCTGCGTCAGATGTGCCTTGTATGTATTTAAAAGAATTAAAAGTATAACCTTCATGCAAATGTTGCACAGCCAAATGAGAGGTTAAGATGATTTGCAGATTTGTAATTAGGTAAAAGGTCCATTGTGAGGCGCATTGACTTCTGCTGCGAGATCAGTTGATTTACCCATGCAGCTGTCACCTCTTCACCCTCCCCCATATCACTTTCACATCATTACTCAAGAAACACTCACTGACATGGAGAATCAATGGCAGATCATCTGTGATTATAAACTACACACATCCATGCTGCTCCACATAGACCAGTTTGGCCAATACATTTCCAGAATCTTTTAAAAGTCATGTATTTGAAATGTTAAAAAGCGAGCAGATGCCTTATTGTGCGCTTGTCGTAAATTGCGTGTGTCCCTGTGTGTAGGACGGTAATAAAATCAGCAGTGCTGGCATATGGCGTGATGAGACTCAGATCTCCTTCATGTGTTCAGATGAATGCATGCGCACATGATAGTCATGGGAGAAACAAAGCTGGTAAGCTTTATTTCTCCTATGACTATCATGTGCGCATTTGAATCAGCTGAACCAATTTATCTCATCATTATGATTTAGCTTATGACTTTTTGTCATGATTGACTTTTTATCTTCTAATTATGACTTTTTACATATGTCATCATTTGATTTTGTCATAATTTGTACTTTTTATCTTATGGTTTTTTGTACTAATTTCAACGTTTTCTCATAATTTTTTTATCTCATAATTGTCATCATTTTGACTTTTATCTTATAATGACTTTCTGTCATAATTTCACATTTTTATCACATGATTTTGTCCCAATTTTGACTTGTGATTTTCTGTGATAATTTAATAAAAATGTATCTCATAATTTTGACATTTTATCTTATTTTGGTTTTCAGTCCAAATTATGACTATTTAATAACTGTCATAATTTTTGACTTTTGTATCTCAAAACTTACTTTCGATGTCATAATTTTGACTTTTATAATTGTCATGCTTTTGAATTTTTATCTCATAATTATGACTTTCTATATCATAATTTTAACTTTTTATCTTATTTTGGTTTTCTGTCCTAATTATGACTCTCATAATTGTCATAATTTTGACTTTTTATCTTATAGTTATAACTTTCTATCTTATAAAGGTTTTCTGTCCTAATTATGACTCTCATAGTTTTCATAATTTTGATTTGTATCTTATAGTTATGACTTTCTATATCATAATTTCAACTTTTTTTAATCTTATAAAGGTTATCTGTCCTAAAAATCACTCTCATAATTGTCATAATTTTGACTTTATATCTCAAAATTATGACTGTCATCATCTCAATTTAAGTCCTAATTTTGGCTTTTTGTCCTAATGTCTGGCATAAACAGCCATCACCAGCACATACATAAACAACTTCCTCTCTCATTAACATGTCATTACGAGTGACCTGTCCTCTGTAGCAGTTGTTCTCTCACCACATTGGTGTCAGTCTCGATCGTGTCCTCGCAGTAGTTGGATTGTTCGCGGATGGCTTCGCAGTTAGTGCTGCAGTCCAGTTGAATGAAGGGTTGACAGCGGTAGTGACAAGTGTAATTACAGTCTAAAGAGACACAAACATTCATTCAGAAAGCAAAACCATTATATAACCAATATAACCGAAACCAATAATACAACATTCAGTATTATAGTTAAATATAGTTTAACAGAGTAGCAGACTGATTTTGGTGGCACAAGCTGAATTTATGACAGAGGGGTCAAGCTTTGCTCATGAATGAATCTACAGCGCCACCTGTTGGTAATGGTGAATGTATGTTCTGGGTAATCGGATTAATAAATCATTATGTGGTCTGTTTCACTGAGCCATTCGCAATGCTTTATGAAGTGTAAAAACATGCTGTTGATGAAAATTTTAATGTGACATTTTTGGCACATAGAGAAAGGAAAAAGAGAAAACTATTTTTAATTTTATGATAAAAATGGGTTTGAACTTGCAAATCTCATTGTAAGATATTACTGTTGGTTTGTTTATGACGTTTTGATGTATTCTGTGTTATTTAACAACATTTATTTATATGTATATTCCATTTCATTATTTGCCTAAAGTAAAATCAATTGCACATATTTTCACATCTCATCTGTATAAATTTATTCTGTTCTATTCTGTAATTTATTTGCTTGTAAATTTCTGTCCATAAGTAAACGTTACATTACTGATTGATTTGCTGTTTGAATTCTTACATTTTGTAACAAACACGCACCCACACAATCTCAATCCACCATAAGCACTGTCTAAACGGTCCGTTTCCCTGTCTAAACATCCTTTTCCTATGGCTTACGGTCTCTGAGGGCCAGATTGTCTTGACAGTAACATTTACACAGCCAAAGACAAATATCCCTTTGGAAATATTCTCGATTATCTCGGCAAATAACTCACGTGTGCAGCGGAGACTCTGTCTGTACAGGCCCCATATGAACTCCCCGCAGAGGTCGCACCAGCTGAGCTGCGTCTGGCTGCATGGCTGGAAGTCGTGACCCCGTCCGGGTTTACACGTCAGCCAGTCGGGGTCCTCCAGACACACGCGCTGCCCCACCATCCGCACCGTCTTTTCTTTGCTCCACCTTTCCAGAGTGGGCGGAGGGCCGCTAGGGGGTGCCAACTCGATGCGGTCATCGGGGGTCAAGTCCTGTAGCTCAATGAGTTCACATTTTGCCATCTTGGAGACGCGGGAGGCTAAAAAGCATGGCTCAGTAGATCATTTAAGAGTGACCCTGTTTACTCCAAACCAGGGCGACAGACTTCGGGTCTGGTTCTGATGCGTTTGCATATCCAGGCTGAGAACAAACATGGATCACTTTGTCGAGTGTAAAATATTAATACGGAAGAGATGAAGTTTTCAATGAGATGTCCTCTTAATTCACAGTTTTCGGCAGTCCATCTGAGGAAAAACAACAGAGATTAGATTACAATATATTATGGTCTTGTATAATTACAGCAAATGTGGACAGGTATAATCTCTCTGACCATAATGTGTTTTACTATAATTATATATTAATAGGGTTGTCAAACGATTAATCGTGATTAATCCAAAATAAAAGTTTGAGCTTACAAAACATATGTGTGTATATATACATACACATATATAATACAAATACATACAAACATATAATATATATATCGTTTGACAACCCTAATATATACAGTGAGGAAAGTAAATATTTGAACACCCTGCTATTTTGCAAGTTCTCCCACTTAGAAATCATGGAGGGGTCTGAAATTGTCATCGTAGGTGCATGTCCACTGTGAGAGACATAACCTGAAGAAAAATCCAGAAATCACAATATATGATTTTTGAACTATTTATTTGTATGATACAGCTGCAAATAAGTATTTGAACACCTGTCTATCAGCTAGAATTCTGACCCTCAAAGACCTGTTAGTCTGCCTTTAAAATGTCCACCTCCATTCCATTTATTATCCTAAATTAGATGCACCTGTTTGAGGTCGTTAGCTGCATAAAGACACCTGTCCACCCTGACTGACCTAGAGAAGATCTGTGTGGAGGAGTGGGCCAAAATCCCTCCTGCAGTGTGCAAACCTGGTGAAAAACTACAGGAAAAGTTTTACCTCTGTAATTGCAAACAAAGGCTACTGTACCAAATATTAATATTTGATTTTCTCAGGTATTCAAATACTTGAACTGTATCATACAAATAATTAGATACATTGTGATTTCTGGATTTTCTTTTTTTAGATTATGTCTCTCACAGTGGACATGCACCTACGATGACAATTTCAGACCTCTCCATGATTTTGAAGTGGGAGAACTTGCAAAATAGCAGGGTCTTCAAATACTTATTTTACTCACTGAATATTGTAAGGCCATATAAGTAGCCTAACATAAATATAATAAATAAATAATTATAGTATATAATAATAAATTAAGTAATATATTATACATTAAGAAATATATAAAACAAATCTATTATAAAATTGATCAAAATCAATTACATGTGAATTTTTTATATATTATGTTTTTTAATAAAAGAGATATTTGTTGAACATAAATAAATATTTAGTCTGTATACTATAGGGTAAAAGCTTCTTTAAACATCAGACACAAAGTATCCAGCAGAAAATTATATGAATTTAACATTTCGCGGGTTTGTGCAAACAAATCTGTCCTTAACAAAACCACTCGACCACATCTATATGGAGGCTGATCAGTATGCGTGAGGAGGAAAATTCATTCAAGGGTTTTTGGACCATTTTTGTTGTAGGGCACCTCTTTTGGCTACTGTCCTAATCCTGAGAAACCCAAAGGCCCGAACAACCAACCAGAATAGAAAGAGGCATAAACTGGGTCACAAAAGCATAGCAGATAAATAGCCCATAATATAGACAACTAATGGACAAAAAAATAAAATAAAAATAGGATAGAACAGTGCAAATAACGCAGAGAATAAGCAAATAAATCAACAATTATTTTATACTCAAATGTACATTTCCATTTAAGGTGCATGTAATAGATAATCAATAAATACATTTTTGTGTTCAATTTATTTAATTCAAATGAATGAATAAATTAATAGAATAGAGATTAGATGTCAAAAATGTGAACTGACTTCATATAAAGAACGTACACAGAATAAAAAATGCATAAATAAACAAACCAAGAGAATTTAATACAATATGCCTAGACAATAAAGAAAATTAATAAGAAGAAATATAGAAATAATGCATTAATGCATAAATACATACAAACACTTAAAACAACCTTACAAATCTGTGAAAATGATGTGTTGTATTCGTTCACAAACAAATAACAGAGAGAATAAAATAATCTCTCACAGATTAGATTAGCAATTCGACGTCATTGATTTGGAGGTGAAGCATAAAAAAACTACAACCTGGAGAAAGTATACATCTAATTTGATGGTTAAAGTTAGGTTATAGTTTACTTGAACCACTTTAAAAAGACCAACTTACCTTAAACCCCAAAACAGGGCACTTTGTTCCGTCAGAAGAACCTCAGACTAACACTAAACGCATCAGTTTCATCAAATCCGCTCTTCCTGCGCGCGCATCGCGTGTTTGACAGGAGATAACGCAAGTGGATTGCGTAAAACTGAGAAAACATCTTCCTTTACACTCAAATCTAAAGTGAAAATGATCCTCCACTGGTAGGGAGATGTCTCCTCAGATTCTTGGCTTACTGTGGGCGTCATTCGCGTTCGCAGCCTGAAACCGGGTCGATTATGAGTTTGGTTTCTCCCCAGAACGCGCACCTTCTCCAGCGCGACCGCTAGCGCGCGTTTGTGCGCATGCGCCAGACTCAGATTAACACTTAATCCCGCTCTATCTGTCCTATTTAGAGCGAGCGCAGAGCAGACATCATTTCCTGAAGCATTTGGTGGACCCTCGGGTTTTATACTCTGAACCTCCGCCTGTGGGTCTATTTACAATGACCTTGTTTAAAATTAAACTCATTCTTAAAGGGACAGCGCCCTCAAAATGATCATCTACTCACCTCATCTATGTGCACGTCATTTTTTCCTCTGTGGAACAAAAACAAGAATCTTAACGTAGCTCTTTCCCAAAGAACATGGTCCATACAACTTGTGCGATATCTCCAAGGCTTTTATAGGATAGTTTGGTGTGGGGGAACAGACTGAAATTTAAGTCGTTATTTGATCAATCTTCAGAGTATTTGTACAGAGTCATGCACATGTGTTATAAATAACCTTTAATGTACTTAGGAAAAGGGTACCTTCTATGTTCCATGTTCACTTTCTATGGAAACCTTTCAGTGCAATGACAATCTAGTGTTCTTGCTCCAAACTAGAAGCTGGCAGAAGTCCATAGCTTGATTTAACATTGAACTCTCTCTCTCTTTGGTCTGATTGCGGATGTCTTGTATCATCAGGAAGGAGGTCTAGGGAGACCCAGAGGAGATAAGAAGGTTTCTGTCCTCCGTTCAGTCTGGATGAGGGCCAGCCGGTCACAGGACATGCAGGAATCCTGCTCTTGTAGACAACAATAAACAGTAATTGGTTGTGAATGTCTGATTTTGTTACGGTCATCGGATTCCCCAATTAATGACTCAACGTCATTTCATGACATTTCCCTGAATTAACCAAATATAAATTGAAAAATACAACCTACTTTTAAAGATAGAAACGCGAAAAGGAAAAAAAAAAATCTTTAAAATAAAATAAAAAATTCAGATAAATAAAATGCAAATAAAACTTAGGCCTAAAGGTAAAACATTATTGACCCCATGTATGGACAGGAAATAATAATAATTAAAAAATAAAAATATATACTCTAAAATAAATAAATTTATACTCTCAAATAAAAACATATATTGCACATTATATTTGTTAATAAGATAATCAGAAAGATGGATACACTTCTACATTGACACAGGTAACTATAGAATGTGAAGCATTGAATTATCTGTGTAATCTGCAAAAAAAAAAAAAAAAAAAAAAAAATTGCAGTGTGATCCCTGCAGGTCAAAAGACGGAAAGACACGCATGTAAACAAAATCCCACGTCAGCATGAGCAAAGGAATTTCTAGAACAGTGGCAATCTGGAAGAAATTATTTACAATTATTGCCAAAATAAAAGTCATGTCTATCATTTAAAAAGGAAAACAGACTTTGGCGCAAACAATATTAATTTCAATTGATCGAATTGCGCTTCCAAAATATATGCATATAAGTATATTTGTGCCATATCTCTCATTATCAGTTTCGATTTTGCTTCAAAAAGAAATGGGACTTTTATTGTGACATGTTGGTGTGTCACCGGAAACCGAATGATTCAGAGTTCGTTGTTGAGATTGAGAGCATTTCAAATGGGTTTGAGTTAGTTTTGCCTCTCTGCCCTGATTGTGTGTGTGTAAATGAGCTGTATGGAACACATTTGAGAGAAGGCTATAATATGACTGTCCATCACGAGTCGGAACCTAAGCTGTACCGCTACAGCAGGACAGTGTGCGGCGTCTCCACTCATGTGCTGTGCGCTGTGTTCACTGGCTTCATGACGGTCCTGGCCAAACCTGGATCCAGTGAGTAAAACACCAGCGATCAGACATACTCAGACTACAGTGATCTGAGCTGGCAGACCGATTAGAGAAACCGATCACTGTGTTTACTGTGGTAAATTTATATATACTGTAGTAAATTTATATATACTGTTGATCAAAGTATTTATTTATATATTTAAAAAAAATCATATAATTCTTACAGGAATAGCTATACATGTTATTCTATTAATATACAAAAGTTATATTCATTTAAAAGAATGATAAAATATTAATAACATTGTGCAAATATCCTTTAATTATAAAAAATAGAGTATATGTTGTAATATTTGTATACACAAAATAGTCATTTGTTAAGTGTGTGTACTTTAATAAAATACAATTAGTAATAATAAAATAAATGTTGAATACAAAATATATGTTTTTTAAAATTATGAAATGTCACAATATTGCTATTTTCCAATTGCTTGAACTATATTTTAGATCAAAAATACCTGTAATGAGCATTTAAAATATATAACTAAAATATAAACTTAACAATTATAATAATGACTAAGGAAAATAAATCTTAAAAAGTCTTTTTTTTTAGGTAATTGAAACAGCTAAAATAAAATATAAATATAGTAAAGTTTAATTAGAAAGTTTGAAATAAGCTAAATAGAAATATAAAACATGTAAAAAAAACAAAACAATAAAAAACAAGCCCATACTCTTGATAATAAACACTATAATGGTATAACTAACACTCTGTTTGCTCACAGGTCTGTTCTCATGGCATCCGTTCCTGATGACTCTAGCTGTGAGTATAATGCAAAACCACACACCTTCATAATTTTGCCCTTAAATTAATTTAAAGTTTGCTTTTATGTCACACAATACTATCTTAGATTTTCTTGCCCCCATCTAGTTTTCCTTTTTGATGACTGAAGCCGTTCTACTGTTCAACCCCTACTCGTCTCCCGTCCGGAAGCTGAAGCACAAGACCAAAGGGCGCCTGCACTGGATCCTGCAGTGTGTGTGCGTGTGCTGCGCGAGCGCGGGCCTGTGCGCCATCGTTTACAACAAAAACCTCAACAACAAGCCACACTTCACGTCGTGGCACGGGTTGGTCGGGGTGATAACGGTGGCTGTCGTTGGGCTGCAGTCGTTCGGAGGGCTTCCGCTCCTCTATCCCAAACTGGCCAAAGGCTGGTCGCTGGCCAAACTGAAGCGCTACCATGCCACCTCCGGTCTACTCACGTACCTGCTGGGCAGCGTCAGCTTGTTCCTAGGACTGTGTTCGTCGTGGTTCAGCGGCAGCGTGAGCGGGTACGTGTGGTACCTGTCCGTCCTCTGCCCGGTTCTGTGCGCACTGGTTGTGATGAGTCAGGTAACGAACGCTTACATGGCCCGGAAACAAATGCAGTACTGAAACACACAATCGAGTTTCTAAACGGGTTAATCTGATACACAGAACCATTACATGTTGACAGAGTGCTTTGGAACTACTTGTAATTTTTAATATTGCTGTATAGATTGACCAAAACTAATGTATTTTTGTATAACAGTTTTATATTCTTGAATACATTACAGCTGTATTGATGTCATGTTTTTTTGTGTGCAAAAATCTTTGGAAATGACTCAACGCAACTGGTATTTCTTAATTGCAAGGATAAAATTATTTATTTCATTGTTTGTAATTCTTTTGATGCTTGTGAACAAAATGTTTTTGCATTTACCAGTGCCAGTCTGCCTTTAATTAAACCCTTGCAGATCATGAAAGAAAACATTTGTGCCCCTGTACCTGAATTGAAGACTTATATTTGCGATTTTAATATTACCGTATATATAAATTATTAAAATGTATTAATATATGTTGTAAGCAACTTAAAGGGTTACTTTAGCGATTAGCATATGGCTTTGTATCAGTAGAAACCCTGGAGTATATTGGAAATGAATATATATCCAACTGAGAAAAGTGATTCATGCATTTTATTTATTGAAAAAATCCTCCGATGATGCAAATATCGTCATTTTGCGTCATCTGAGGATTTTCTTTGTCAGAGGCTAATGACTACAGCCAGCAGAGGGAGCTATTTCTGCATGTTTTCAGCCCGCGTATGGGGGGATGGAGATCTCACTCACAGCTGCAGGCATTCATGTAAACGGAGCTGTATGGAGCAAAGTAAGTGTTTCAACTTCTCAAATGAATTCCTGCGAAAGTTAAAGGGTCATGAAACCCCAAAACACTTTTTTTGAGATGTAAACAGATATGTATAGGCTGCACATCATTGAAAACACTAAGGGTACTCATTAATGGTATGCATATGTGAAAATAGTTATTTTTGCATTTTTCAGAGCGATTTCTGTCTTCCGGTTTGAAAAGCTTAGTCACAAATGCTGACGTCGGCACGGCCTTTTCGGCCCAAGTATGGGCTGCTGGGCACATGCTGACGTCGACCGCTCCGAGTGATTCTCGATATATATTCATGACATAAAGCTCATTCAGTCCAATCCCTGCGCTGTAGTATGCATACAAGATAATTTAGTTAATATGCATGAGACAGTCACTTCTGTCAGGCTCGTCTTCCATCATTATTGTAGAGATATGGTGGGGAAGTTTTGGAAGCAGCGTGCGGAAAAGTCACGGAGGAAAGCTAGGCGTTGTGCTGATACGAAATAACATAAGGGCGCCGAGCGAGCTGTAACCGGCGCCGTCTGTGGAAGCCTTTGCTACAAAGGCTCGGTAAAGTAAAATTCACTTGAGGAATCGCACGCCGAACCTGCAAGCGTTGACTATCTATGTCAGGAGTGCAAAATAACCAATCTGTAATCTGTAGGCTAATGAACAAAAGCCACGTCCTCTCCGTTTTATTTGTGGTCACAGCCATGCACTAAACCGCATGTGTTCGGGCTCTTAGTGAAACAGTGTGCTGCATATTTGGACAAATATAGATTTAGCTGCCGAGTGATAGACAGCGCGGATCGTCACGGCAACCCAGCGCGCGTCGCTCTGCTTCAGATGCGCGGTCGAGACTAGCCTCAAACCTCTTCGCTTTTACCCCGATCTAGAATTACACATCTCTGTCACAGCGCATATTCGCGGGTGGTTCACGTTCTCTTATCACGTCGGCGCGTTGTTCTTGCCAAACAGCGTGCATATTTGGACAAATATAGTTTTATCACGTTTGCAAAATATTTTGTCATGCAGAATAACATTTATTTTCATTTCTCACTGAATTATGCTGGTTTGAACTTTGAAGAGCTGAATGATTTGCGATCTCTGCTGCACGCCACTCAGAGCTCTCTCATTCGCTGTACTCATCCCTCATTTAATCTCTCTGTGGTAAACAATGCCAACGTGAACCAAGAACATGTCTCAGATCCGCTGTAACTGCTGCTGTTGGGATCGCTAATCTTAATGCACCTACTGACACTCCCCTATTTATGCAAACATTCCCTCTTTCCACACAATACCATCCCACCTTTTCACAGTCGACCACTCCCCTTTTAACAAGCTTTTTCAAATCGAAGGTGTGAAAAAACACCGCTGCAGCAGGGGGGTTTCATGACCCTTTAAGCTTCCAAAGGCATGAACTGAAAACGTGCCAGACTGAACACGCGCTGAGAATCTATGCCGCAAGTGCTGTCGCGTTTACCTCAGCTCTCATCACGAGAGCTCATTCAGCTCATTCATGATGGTGAATGTAATTTGACTCCCTCAGCGGCTAAATCACATTATATTGAACAGACACATTCAGTTTTTAATTGTAGTGTCTGTTCTCTAAAGCCCCTTTCACACTGCACGTTGGACCCGCAATATTCCCGGAACATTGCTGGGTCGCCTTCTGTGTGAAAGCAACCACGTCCCGGGATTGATTACTGAATTCGACCCCGGTCGGGGACCTAGTAATATTGCTGGATTCGACCCGGGACGAGCTCTGTGTGAACAAAAGCCGAAACTAATGCTGCAACGTGTACGTAGGAACAAATGCCGGGTCGCATTATCCGTGTATTTGCCGGAATCGCAGTGTGAAAGGGGCTTAACTTAACTGATTTTATGAAAATGAACACGGTGGGAAAGATATCCAGTGATTCAGTAGCCATGTGTTTGGGAATGGCCTCAAAAGGCAGCAAAGCAATGCATTCTGGGAATTGTTCTTTCATCCCCATGAGACAAAAATACATTTTCTCTTTTCTCAGTCTAGAAAGCACCAAATTCAAAAATAATTTAATTTCTACTACATTATTGACCCAGTTTAAATACGGATTCATCTTCCCAGCACTGAAGTACCCCTTTACATTTCTTTCCATTAAAATGCAGAAAATCTTATGTTCAAATAATTGCAGCTCATGAATGAAAAATTGAATTAACATTATTATAACAAACTATCAAATAATGTTATTATATACACATAATTTTTAAGTATATTTTTATTTAAATGAACAAATTTTCCTGTGCTATACATTTTTTTCCAGATCAGTTCTACATTTCTTTAACTTTTATATATGAAAACTATATACATAATATATAAATAAGTCCTTAAATTTCTAGTGGTGGCAAGCTTCATAGATTTTGTTAATTTTCATATATATATAGGCAGAACATCAAGCAGCGAGTTCGTCAAGGACCAAATTGTGATGAACGTTGGATGCAAAGGCTGGCCTGTGTTGTCCGATCAAGCAGACAAGCTACTGTAACTCAGATTGTTAATCAGGTTATTGCATATGCCCAAGCTGACCCGTCCACCACCGAAAGCGCTAACTTGTGAACATGCGAACACGAACATGCGCTAACTTGAGCATGTGAAGGTCAGAACTGGATCACGTAGCAATAGAAGATGGCTTGGTCTGATGAATCGTGTTTTCTTTTACATAACATGGATGGCTGGGTGCATGTGTGCTGCTTACCTGGAGAACACATGGCACCAGGATGCACTATGGGAAGAAGGCAGGCCGGCGGAGGCAGTGATGCTTTAGGTAATGTTCTGCTGGGAAACTTGGGTCCTGCCATCCATATGGATGTTACTTTGACATGTACCACCTGCCTAAGCATCGTACATACACCATTTACACCCTTTCATAGAAACGGTATTCCCTGGTGGCTGTGGTCTCTCTCAGCAGGATAATGTCCCCTGCCACAAAGCAAAAAAGGTTTGATGAGCACAACAACGAATTTGAGGTGTTGACTTGGCCTCCAAATTCCCTCAATCCAATCTAACAAACTAGTCCAATCCAGCCCACCTCACAACTTACAGGACTGCTGCTATCTTGGTGGCAGATACAGCAGCAAACCTTCAGGGGTCTAGTGGAGTCCATGCCTCGATGGGTCAGGGCTGTTATTGGCAGCAAAATGGGGAACCAACTCAATAGTAGGAAAGTGGTCATCATGTTATGCCTGATCGGTGTATATACACATAAATATATACATCAGTCAAATGTTTGGAAACATTATTTTTATATATTTTTCAAATAAGTTTTTCCATCTAAAAATTAAAAAGCTAAAAATTCAGCTTTGCAGAAATAAATATTTATTGTATATTAAAGTAGAAAATTCAATTGTAATCGTTTAAATTGTATTTTTTTTTCACAATAATACGTTTCCCCCCCTGTATTTTTGATTAAATTCAGGCATTTGATAAGCATAAGAGACTTCTTTCAAAAAACAGTAATGTTTCCAAACTTACACTTTTTTTTTTTATGAAAGAAGCTGAAATTTCTGGAGGCTGTGAGAATCATTCGTCTGAATACAGGAGGAGTCGAGTTTATTTATGTTAAAACAATGTTTAATAAATACAATGTCATTTGAATCTACTCCTCCCCATGCTGGGATCATGAGATGACGTGTGGACACCTCCCGGGACAGCGTCTGTATGGGATCCTGTGTGTCCCGACTGCCGAATCGCTCACAGATCGTGGTCTTGAACTCGCCTATGGGGGGAAAAATCCTGCATCTCTCTGTAATAGAGGGATTTTTTTCTCCTTAAAAAAAGGTTGAAAATGTATAAAAAATAAAAAATAAAGAATGAAAATGAATTGCTCTTCAGCATTATAAATAAATATTTCTGGTAAATTTTGTACATAGTTGTAAGAGAAAACAACATACATAAGATGTTACAAAACAAAGTTTCAAATAACAAAAAAAAGATATCATGTCAAATGCACACCATTGTATATATAACAGCGTCTGCAGACTCAAAGATCATGACATGGGTATCTGCCAATCAGAAAGCAGATTATGGGAGGAGTCAAAATAAAGAGCTCTAATAGGCACAGAGAATGAACAGTGTTATTGGCTGAGGGATTTGTCAGTCACAGGTCAACCAGCGCGCATACAATTCAACATTAACACAAACGTTAAACACATCGAGAGTTTTCAAAACAGCCGAACGAACACTTTGGTCATGACTGTGGCCCCAACACGGATGAAACTGAATGACCGCGCAGATGATGCAAAGAGCAAATTTAGAAAATGACGGCTAGTAGGGTTCGCTTAACAGTCTACACATTCGTAAGATGATCCCCGTGGATAACGACGAATGAATTCGTTTGCTACGCAATTGAACAAGAACACAGATCCATTTGTCTGCTTTAAGGCTAATATTGAACTAAACGCACTAAACTTACATCCCCTCCACCAAATTTTAAAGGCTAACATGAAAATACATTCGAGTTTTTAAGGTTTTCCTTGTTGTTGTTTTTTCTTAAAGGAAAGCAAAAAGGTCTCGGTGGTGCTAATGCTAGGCATGGCTTCTGTGGTTCTACGAATCGTAGAATCGACTGTTACGAATTCCCCCCATTGCCCAGTCTGCGATTTTCAATGGTCGAAACGACTATGAATATTCATGTAGGACCACCGTTTACAAAAGTAATAGTAGTACTTACAATTATAATAATAATAAAAAAAAAAGTCACATATTTTTTTTTGTTTTTCATTCCAAGTGATGCTACAAGGTCTAGCAAACGGCTAAGTATCTCTAAAGTCATCTCTTATGAATGCAAACAGTCTGTAAAGACAATCACATTTAAGTTTGATTCTATAATCTCTCTGAGGGAAGTTCGCCAGGTCCGTGTCCAGGCCCTCGCGAGAGAGATATGACTAGGGCTAAAGTTAGCCCTGTGCTCTGGTCCCTTAACGGTAAAGAAAAATATATAATCGCCTTTCTTAACTCCATGCATATTCAGCATTTGGATTTATATAATTTGAGCTCCATCCAAAAGGATTCTTCTGTTCGGAACTAAGGAATCTGAAGCAGCCAATCACAGCGATCACTGGCCCATCACCTCTATGACATCGTCGTCCGAGCTGCTCCCGCCGTTTTCCGCGAGCGAGGGGTGCGTGTCGGGGCGGCTGAATGCTGCCCCCAGCAGGCCGGAGGAAGAGAGGAAATTGGAGGAGTTGGAGGCAGAGGTTGGCGTAGAGGACAGGCCTCTAGGGTGTAGGGATCCTGGGAACAGCGGCTGGGAAAATGGTACCGGGAAGCTAGAGAGCATGCTTGCCATGCTGGGGTTCATCAGGAATGGTGGGAGCGAGGAGGAAGTGGAGGACGATGACGAACAGGGCACAGAGGATGAAGAAGAGGCCAGCATTCCAGCGTGGGCGGACGACGTGGTGTTGGTCGAGCAAGTCGAGGAAAGAGTGCTGTTGGACGGGCCAAGTCCGAGCGGTTCAGTGGGGAACATTGCATGAAGGTCGCCCAGCGCCTGACCGGCTTGCTGTAGGAGGTGCGACCTGCTTCCAAGTGAGGGTGGAGTCATGTGACCCAGGGCACCTAGCAAGGCAGGGTTCAGCCCCATGGGTGTAAACCCGAATCCACTGTTTAGAGGAAATCCCGGGTAACTCCCGGGTGAACCGGCTGACGTTGAGGTCCGTTTGCCACCAGGCTGTTTGGATGTCCGACTTTCCAAAAGCTTCCGCTTCAAACTTTGAACGTCCATAGATGATGCGATGTCATTGCTGAGCTGCCGGTGCTGATGCTGGTGCTGGTCGGGGAAGCGAACTGGGTGCTGGATGGGTCTGTCCACTCCCGAGGGTTCGGATGTTCCCGAAGACAGCAAGTTCTCTACAGCAGGAACTGGTTCTTTGTTGCTGTGGAATTCTCGCAGGAGCTCAGGACTGTCTTGGGGCGAAGGGCGAGGCTGAGCCTCGGGGGTTAAACGCTTCGGCTCATGAGGAGACGCACGACCATTACTGACAGAATGCAAGTTAGGGCCGGAATCCTCTGTGAGAAAAAAAAGAGATTTGGTTAGTTTACGTTGACGCAAGCTAATGGGTCTGGGATGGTCAACAAAAGATCATAGGTTCAATACCCAGTAAAGTTTGGATCTATTGACAAATGTGTCTTTGATCAAGGTAGAGGTCTGTACACCAGAGGGAACCCCATGCAATTGAATGAGGCATGGGACAATTACTTGGTGCGGTGTGGGAGGGAAAATATGTAATTTTGTTTCTATGTTTCAAGTAAGTTTGGAAGCAAGATGTAAAAGTAAGAATATCCCACACTGGACTATAAAATGGGGTATTCATGCTCAAGGTTACACCAGGGAAAGGACAAATGAGTAAAATAGTACACCTCTTGAAGCTGTGGCTCCTCCTTCAGGTGGTCTTGGCTTTCCAGAGCGGATGGCAAATATCCTGCCATCATTGGTCCTAATGTATGTGCCTGCAGCGCCAATGACAGAATATGAAGCAAATAAACCTTACCCACAGTACAGTATAGTAAACACTCTCAACTGTTTTCTAAAACTGAGATACCTTTGGATCCTCGGATAACGTGAATACTCTCCCCTGCACCAATTCGGGCTTGGACATCTGTGCTGCTGTTTGACCCAGGGATCACAATATCTAAAAAACACAGCCATGAATCAATGAAGAAACTAACAGAGACTTCAAACGCAGTGCGCACTGCAAGTGAAAGTTATGTACCAGTGGTGGTGACGACACGCTGTACATAAACGCCGGCCTTTTGCAGGTAGTTGACGGGGAATCCCGCGCTTGAACTGGGGATGCCCATGGATACTTGTCGGGGCATCATGGGAATGGGCGTGGACTGAACTGGCCTTACGCTCGCAACTGGTTTCTCTTCTAAATGAGGGGGTGGCCGCCTGAAAAAAAAAAGATTGTTTGGATAAGCAAATACATTTAAGACTCAAACAAAACATCAATACATTGTGGTGTTCCCGTTTTGGACCCACCAGTTCCTCTGGCTGAAGGCAGGGATATTGGTGAGTCTCTGGTCACTAGCTGGGTAGTAATGTGCGTAGGAGGGCCGTTGATATGGCACAGACGCCCGCTTCTCATCTTCATAGCTTTTCTTGGCTGCTCTCTTTTCTGCTTTGGTCAATTTCAAGTCCTTGCGGTCCATCAGGAGAGACTCGTGGTGGAAGGGTTGCTGGTGTGGAAAACAGAGAGATATTAGTATAGGAAAGGTGACTGAAGGACAAAGGAAGGAACATCAGCAGAATAAAATACATATTCAGGAGCTAAGCCTTAAAAATTGTTTCGAAAATACTTAAATCTCTTAATGTTTGCCGGTGTGAAATCCAGATGAAAATTATCTTATGTGACTGGATTCTCCAGGAAAGTTATGAAGCCAAGCCAATTAATATTCATGACCAAAGCTTAGACCAGGTTTTTTTTTTTTAACCTTTTAGGACAAGCTTAGAATATAGTAGGATCTACGATGTTTAAATTGATAAAGGTTTGCAGATTAAAATACACTTGTGACTGGATTATCCAGGAAGGTTATAAAGAAGCAAATGCAAAAGCTAGTTAATATTCATGAGCAAAGCTTAGACCCAGGAGTTTCAACCTTTTAGGACATGCACCTTTTAGGAAAAGCTTAGACCATGCAGATTAAAATAGGATAATGTCACTGGACACTCCAGAAAGGTTATAAAGAACCAAAGCTTAAACCAGGGGGTTTCAACCTTTTAGGACACGTGCGTTTATCTAATTTCACTCATATCACCTGTCCATTTTGTTGTTAATTTGCCATAACCGTAGTCAATGTTTAGCTGGGAGAATATAGTCAAATTGCACCCTCTAGTGGATGACTACATTTTTTCTAGCAAAAGCTCACATTCACGTTTGCAGATTAAAGGGATAGTTCACTTTAAAATGAAAATTCTGTCATCTTTTACTGTCCCTCAAGTTGTTTTAAACCTGTATGAATTTCTTTCTTCAGCTGAACACAAGGGAAGATATTTTGAAGAATGTCAGTAACCAAACAGTTAACTGGAGCCATTGACTTCTAGCCTGACAAGCCAGACCCACATCAAGATGTTTGGTCTGGAAACTCACCATAGACAGAGCTCAATCAGAGGGGCGGGATAAACGGTTGTCTTTCAAACTCCCTCTGCACGCGATAGGATAGCGCTATACCAACCGGAGCAACGACGGTGAAGCGGAGCTCGATGACTGATTAAACATTCGCCGTATCCGGTCGGCTAAACTCCGAACACATCTTCCCTTTTAAGAATGACTTCAGTGCCGTTCTTTGTTCTTTTCTCAGAGAAAAGCTTAACTCCAAGTCTTCCAGAGTCGTGGTCAAAGCTGATTTGAAAGACCACCGTTCGCCAGTTTCTGTGTTTACTAGAAGCACGCAAACGCAACTCGGCCGTCGTCATTATGGCCCCGCCCGCCGACTCTATAGCCTACACGATGTGATTGGGCTGTCCAGATTCTGAGGAATACAGCTCAGATAGGAATTGAGAGTTGCTAGACCACACTTGCGGGCAAATTAAATTTGCTGCCGCTAGGGTGCGTCTAGATTTCTAGGCTAATTGACTTCCATAGTAGGAAAAAAAAAATACTATGGAAGTCAATGGCTCCAGTTAACTGTTAGGTTTCTGACATTCATCAAAATATCTTCCCATGTGTTCAGCTGAAGAAAGAAATTCATGCAGGTTTAAAACAACTTGATGGACAGTAAAGGATTACAGAATTTTCATTCTAAAGTGAACTATCCCTTTAAAATAAGATTGTGACTGGACGTTTTGAAGAAGGTTACAAAAAAAAACGCAAGCACATTCTAAATTCCTAATTAATATTCATGAGCTAAACCTTCACCACTGTAAGATTTAGAACTTTGCAACAGCTGGGTGTAAAATACAGATAGAAATCATGTCATATGACTGGACGTTACAAAGCAACAGTCAAATTAACATTCATGAGCTTTACTTTCACAGTTATGTTATGTTATATTTTGGAATAGGCACATTTTAAAACTAGTTACTGGCGTGGAAAGCGGACTGAAAAATTACCTTGGTTAAGAGGTTTGGGTAAAACAGACAGGCTTGTTTAATTACGATTTCCATCTCCTCACTAGGGACCAGCTCTGACTGGCTGGTATCAGGCTCCTCCTCTACAAAGTGCAACAGCGACTCCACTTCCTTCCGCGTGAAGGTGAGGACAGGGTTCAAATCGTCCACTACTCGATCTGACCAACACAAACAATCATAAACGTCAGAACTGCTCAAAAAAGTGGAACAAAACACACCTTCCGGTCCTCTCTTACCAGACATGCCCTGCTTGGACACCTGCCGATCGTAGATCTTCTTCTCCAGTGTGAAGTCACACACCAGTCTGTAGATGTGGCAAGGCTTGTGCTGGCCGTAGCGATACACACGGCAGACGGCCTGAGCGTCGTGACAAGGGTTCCAAGAAGCGTCGAAAACCACCACACGATTCGCACCAATCAGATTCACCCCCAAACAGCCAGCCCTGTAAATAAAAGCAGCCTGTTAGTCCAGACCTCATCAGTATTTGTGACATTTTTTAACATGCTGAGAAATGTGCGAGTTCTTCACCTGGTGGACAGCAGGAAGACCCAGGCTTGGTTGTTCGCAGGGTCGTTGAACTGGTTGATGAGTCTCTCTCTCTCTGAAGCTGATGTGCTCCCATCCAGCCCTGCACAGGAGACATAAACAAGGTGAATTTATGAAGAACACACACACAATCTAAAACATGACAAACCTTAGGCAAAGTTGACACAGTTTACAGTTAAAGTTTACAGGACGCAGAAATTAAAACAAGGCTGGGAATATACAAAAGTACAAATACAAAAATTATTGAAATGCATTGCTAAAATATTTCAATTGTTAATAATAATTGTATTAATATTGATCCGATATTAAACATTATAATTTAAACACGCTTTATAAAATTCTTTAAACTGTATATTATCTTAAACACATTTTACAGATTATTATTTTAATATCAATGACATACTATTATAGTTTTTTAAAATATATATAACGTTTGACAACTCACTGTAGTAATTGATGTTCCGGACCCAGTTGTGCATCCCCGTTTCGGTTTGGATTGGCATGGGCCTCCGACTCAGGAAATCTTCGATAACTGTGAGCGTTGATAAACTCTGACTGTAAGAATCACACACAGATAAATGAGCCAGTGTAGGCGTTGACGTAAGCGTGAAACAACAGCAGGACTGACAGTTCAGGATGCTGAAGAACAGATTCCAGATAAAAAGGCAAACATCTGTATAGTGTCACACATGGAAAATGCAAACAAATTTCCCACCTGAATACCAGTATTTTATCTCCTCGGCTGACGCTGTCATCAATCAGGTGGAATAGCAGAACCATCTTGGCCGAGTTCTCCAGAACACCCGTCTGGTAGTTGGTCATGATCTCTTTTGCCTAAAACAAATAGATTCCGAAATTACATCATATCCATGAGCTCATTAACATTTACATATCAACTGTTCTATTCTAATCTATTCAAAAGCTTTTCACAGCAGCATTATTCGCATTTCACATGCAAAGACAATGAGCAATCACAACATTTACATGAAGACTTAAAAGGTAGAAAAAGACAGGATGTAAAATGGCCATGAAAACTAAATAAAGTAAGATTTTGGGGGAAATGTAATTGTAATTTTTCTGATTTAAAATAAATTGTGATTTAAAATTAGTGATGAAAAACAGGTTTGCTGTGCTTGTTTGTAGAGCTGTACAATTTGGCCCGAAAAATGTGACACACACCGACCAGACACAACATTATGACCACCTTCCTAATAATGTGTTGGTCCCCCTTTTGCAGCCCTATATGCAACAAACGGCGATGCACTGTATTCTGACACCTTTCTATCAAAAACATTATTACTTCTTGAGCAGTTTGAGGTACAGTAGCTCGTCTGTTTGATCAGACCACACGGGCCAGCCTTCGTTCCACACGTGCATCAATGAGCCTTGGCCGCCTATGACCCTGTCGTTGATTCACCACTGTTCCTTCCTTGGACCACTTTTGATAGGTACTAACCCTTGCAGAACACCACACAAGAGCTGCAGTTTTGGAGATATTCTGACACAGTCGTCTAGCAATTTGACCCTCGTCAAGCTCGCTCAAACCCTTACTTCCCCTTTTTTCAACTTTGAGGACAAAATGTTAATTTCTCCCTAATATAGCCCACCCTCTAACATGTGCCGTGATGAAGAGATAATCAGTGTTATTCACTTCACCTGTCAGTGGTCATAATGTGATGCCTGGTCAGTGTGTATATTATATTATGCATTTCAGAAAACTAATATTCTAATAATCGTAATAATCGTATTTTTTTTAATTTAACAAAAAGTTTACCATCAGAAACATGTTGCATATATATTTATTTAATTAAATCACAGCCTTTGCAATTTGATAAATTGCAATTTAGTTTTATTTCTATTAATTGTGTTCCCACAAAAATAAACACATTGCAAGTTGAAGGTTTTACCCATTCATATGTGATGACTTGGTTGGCCTTCTCCTGTAAAGGGTTCAGGGGTCCCATGGCCATCTTGCTGTTGGCAGGGTCGGACGACTTGCCCTTTAATCCTGGTGCGGAGCAGCGGGTCCCGCTGGTGGAGTTGAGGTCATCCAGGTCAAGATCCTGCTCATTGGCCAGATTTTCCTTCTGCAGAGCTTCGTACAATACATCCGGATGATTCCAGATCTACAGGACACACAAAACACAAGATGTGAGCACGTCGATCACTATATAACAACAGATGGTGTGTTTGGGGTCTCCGCACCTTGCAGCAAACACAGAAAGCTTTAAGCGGGTTGAGTCCGAGCCATCCTGTGTTTCCGGCCTCCCTGAAGCGGTTCATGAACTCTGTATAGAGCGCCCTCTGCAGGCGAGATAGTCGTACCAGAATCACATGCTCCTCTTTCGGTGGCAGCTGCGTTCGGAGTACATCGTGACCTCGCCTGGGAAGAAAGAAAACAGTTTAGCTTAATTTCCAACTCAAACTCGTTTTCGAATCAGAGCCTATTAGCCTGTGAGCCCATTTCTTAAATATATACATGAAGGAGTGTGTATTTAGATTTACATAATTATACACAATACACACACACATTATGTAAACACTTATTTTGGATGAGATTCATTGTTTACCCAGCACTAACAACATCTCACCTCTGCACGAAGCCCTCCAGCAGACTGTGCAGGACATGACTCCTGTATCTCATGAGCTGGACGTCCTGTGGTGTGCTGTCTATACACTGACCGTTCAGAATCGGCCTCTCGAACATGTTACTAAACTCCTGCCTTGTACCGAGGAAATCGGGCCGGACGAAATCCACCATGCACCAGTACTCGATCAGGTTGTTTTGCAGCGGGTATCCGGTCAGAACCACCCGCCGTCGTGACCGGATGTTCTTCAGGGCCTGGGAGGTGCTGGCGTGGCAGTTTTTAATACGGTGGCCCTCGTCACAAATGACGACATCCGGACCGGGCCGCGCAAGCGCCCTTTCAATCCCTGAAGATCGCAGATGAGACACAAACATTTGTTATAGACCACAGTCAGCGTAGATGCATTTTCTACTCACAAAACCTCAACAGACCTTTCATGAGCTCCTGCTGGCGGTCCTCCTCGTCCAGGTCTATAATTACAGGACCTGCAGGTTTCTTGGACTTCCTCTTGCGGCCGGTCACAAAGCTCTTTTTGAGAGACAGCAGGCGGTACATCTCATAGCCCATTAGCAGCACCCCACCGCCACGAGTCCAGTCCTCCACCACCTTGGCCCGGGCCACTGTGGTTCTGGTCCAGATGAAAGAAATAAATGAGCGTTTTGGCCAAAGATGCTAAAAGCAACTTGCTGTGCATTCAACAATACATTTGATCAGTATGTGTGTTCTTTATTGTTGAGAATAGGATCGAAATTTATTTAATAATCATTAAAATAACATGTTTTTTGTGAGATTCACCCTTTCTTTGGTTCACAATGGCTGGATCCCAAATGGCACACTTCAATGCTGCTGTGTGCACGTGTCCATTAAGTCCATGAGACCGTAGGGTGTTCCATTCATCATTTTAGGTTTTAAAAGGGTGCCCACAAGGTTTGCGAGCTATGCAGAGGACTTTACCCGGCAGTCAAAGCGGCTTTAAGTCACAAAAGTGCGGATTCAGATGGAAGACCGTAAGGGTTTAGGGTGCCATTTGGGATCCAGCCTATAGTAATGTATTGGAGTGCAGAATAAGAGCGGGTGTGACGTTCATACTTGTGCTCATCATTGAGGATGTGAACCTTAAAGGTTCGAGGTAAAACCTGGGCTGGATCTGTGTCGGGGGGAAGGGACTCAGCAGCAGGCAGCCAGAGATTAAACTCAGCCAGCCAGTTCTGTAGTGTATTCACCTGGAGAAGAGAGGATACATGAGAAACAAAACTCTCCAACAGAAGTATTAATCTAACCCCTCACTGACAATGCCAGGTAGTCTTTGGCTCTCGGACACTCACAGGTACAATGGCGAGGACAGTTTTTGCTCCAGTGTGCCGCAGCAGGACGTCGATAAAGGAGATGACCTGTAGGGTTTTGCCCAGGCCCATACTGTGAGCCAGAATACAGCCGAAGCCACTGCTGCTCTTATAACGCTCGAGAGACTCCACCAGGTTATCATACAGAAAACGAATGCCACCGATCTGAGAGAGAAAAGAAGGGAAATTGAAAATGGTTTCAATGTCTAAGTAAAATGGAAAATTACTAGACAAATCTTAATTAAATGGCAAAAATGTGTGTACCTGGTGTGGTTTAACAGCGCTTGCAAGCTGGGGGGCGAGGAACAGGTCCTCCTCTTCTCCAGGGTGGTTGATATTGACCAGCACCCTTCCCTGGGCATCTGGTAGATTGAGGGCGTCGTTTACATGAGACCCGCTACTCTCCTCTGCACCTGGAGTGACTGAGCGATCTTCATTGTTGTCCTCCTCACTGCTAATCCGCATGGCATCTTCATCACCTGAACTCAACTCAATCACATCTGGAACAAAAGACCATCAAGATACCTGAATACGTACATATATAAAACAAAAGAATTATGCACATAATACTCTCTCTCTCTCTCATACATATACACACATTTTATATATATATATATATATATATATATATATATATATATATATATATATATATATATATATATATATATATATATAATGTTTTAATTTACTAACACAATTATAATTAAACTAAATGTACTACATGTTATATATGAAACATTTACTTGTATATTATTGCTATTATTATAAATTATTCAAAGAAGTATAAAAAAACAAAAATACTGTGTATATAACGCAAGCAACACATTATTAAAAATTATATACTAAACATATATATTATAACTGACTTTTTCAAATATTTTATTACTTATATTTAAATAGTTACTTTTATTATTACACATAATATGTGAATGTACTGTGTATAATTATTACGTATATATAAATACATACACATGTATACATTTAAGAATTTTATATATATATATATATATCTAAACTATGTAAATATACATACAGTATATACAAGCAAATATTTAATTAATATACACATGAATGATTATTTTGGTCGCAATTAATTGTTTGATAGCATTTGTTCATATTTATTATTGCTATAATTATTATTTATTATAAAATATAGTTATAATAAATATATTTAAAAAAAAAGAATAATATATATAAATGTTTATAATACATATTTAATAATAAGCATACTATTCCTTTTCATGAATTTTTTTTGTATATAATGTAAGCAATATATCATTATAATAAGAAGTAAATAATAAATGTTTAATAATACAAAAAGGTAAGGTTAAAAAAATATTTCAAGATTTTCTATATATATTTATATATCTCATATAAACATTCACAAATGCATGTAAATAAATTAATAATAATGTGGTAATTTATATAAATAAAAATATGGTTTTAAATTACAGGGTGTTTATGTTGAGATTACCATCTCTGTGGGTAGGTAGCTGAGGGGGCGGAGCTTCTTTAGCCTCTTCCTCATCTCCACTGCTGTCCAGACAGATCACTTCCTGTTTGAGACCCGGCACTGCAGTGGACAGATCTGACAGCAGAGACATTAATTACAACTAATTCATTAA
Organism: Pseudorasbora parva; assembly: GCF_024679245.1. Taxonomy (NCBI): domain Eukaryota; kingdom Metazoa; phylum Chordata; class Actinopteri; order Cypriniformes; family Gobionidae; genus Pseudorasbora; species Pseudorasbora parva. The sequence continues at coordinate 16,070,965 of NC_090185.1, read as the reverse complement.
TTACATTCCAAACAGTTAAGGAGGAGGAGCGGAACAAGTCGAGTCTCACCTGCGTGAAGTGGGCGGTCTTTCCGCTGCTGTTCGAGACGCCGCCGTCTCTCAAGCTCCTCCTGCTGGGCGGCTTTGGTTCCCGCTTCCAGCTGGTGCTCCGTAAGGAGCTTCCTGCAAGCCGAAGAAGAGAGATGCAATTAGCAGGAAGATAAATGATTGTAATTGTAAGTGTAAAGTGATCAACAAACACGCAGGATGGGGTTTGTGGCCAATGAGATTTTCTGTGTGGGCGAATCCTTCCAGAATATGACCAAAATAGAAAACTAGATAGACAACATTTCCTGTGTGCGTGATGCTTATCGTGTGATGCTTAAACAGGATTTAATAGTGCAACAGTTGGGTTGCGGAAGTGAAAACTTGAAATTGATTTAACAGTAACTGAGCTGTGAGGTTGTTAATTGATGGCTTATGCTTTTATTGAGGCCATCAGCTTGCATTATTTCAACATATTTTCTAAAATAATTGTTGAACAGCAGATTTGCAACAAAAAACATTATTCCACCAATAATGGCAAGAAAATAAAAAATATGTTTCTTTTAAGAACCGTTCACTGACAAGTTCTTTGGGGAAACAAAAGGAACCAAAAATGGTTCTTCTATGGCATCTGTGTGAAACCTTTATTTATTAATGTATGGGAAGAATGAATGGAGAAAAAAAAAACAATTTCCGGAACCAAAAGCACAACAAAAAAAAGTAGGCGGGACCCAATGCACTCAATTGTTAAATCAAGCTCAATACCGGATGTTCCTCCTCAAGTGAGCAGGTTTAGAGGTTTTGGACATCTTCTTGGTGTTGCTGTTGGCAGACGTGTTGCTGCGGCTGTCCGGGCTGGATGGGGCCGGAGAGCCAGGCCGTGACGACGTCCGTGAGGTGGACGAGGGTTGGGAGGGCGGCCGGGACAAGCCGTCAGGGCTGGAGTCTCTAGACAAATGTGAGGTAGGTGCCGGGCTGGTCGGATCTCTTTGATCCTCGGCCTCCAGGCTCTCGAGCTGGTCTGTTGAGAGAAAACACCAAGTGATCAATAATTCATTTGCAGACAGAGAGCCAAACGCACACATTAGCGATAATGTTGCCAGACAGAAGCCTGATGCCTTTTAACCCCATCTAAAGCATTAATCAATGCAAGTTCAAACTCAAATGTATTTGCATGATAAAATAATGGTTAAAAAGTGGGTGTGAATTGAAAGGATGCTCACCGCCTGCATCTTCCTCATCATCCCCATCGTTCTCTCCATCCTCCTCCTCCTCCTCCTCCATCTCCTCTTCCTCCTCGCTGTTAAGGCTGGGCTCCAGGTCGCTCCCTGAGATCGCCTCTTCTGACATGGCGTCCCCTGGGTCTCCAAGAGCATTACTTACACATCTTCATTCAGACCACCTGAACAACAAACACGTAGGAAATCATTAGTTCAAAAGTTTGAGTAATGTAGCTGTTTTTCCCCAAGAGAAAAATGTATACTTTTATATTCAGTAAGGACGCATTAGATTGATCAGTGCAGTTATTTTGAACTTTCCATTTATCAAATAATCCTGCATTAAAATGTTAACATTGTCAATAATCAGAATCAGATAATAATTGAGCATCAAATCATCAAATGAGAATGATTTTTAAAGGATCATGTGACTAAGACTGGAGGAATGATGCTAAATCAGCTTTACCATCACAGAAATAAATTACATTTTCAAATATATAGACAAAGACAAATTATATTATTTCACAATATTACTGTTTGTACTATGTTTTTTGATTAAATAAATGCAGCCTTGAAAATAATAGAAAGGCTCCTGTTGTGTATATTTTCCATTTTTTTAACAAGTCTTGTCAAAAAAATGATAGTAACTTACCATTTTTAATTCAGTCTTTGTTTTCTGATTAAATTAAGAAAAAACTGTATTGCAGCTGGGTACAAATCAATTAATTTTTAGCAATGTATTTTTATACTAAATGTATTTATGGTTAATTAAATATCAGTTTTCTTCACAACATTGTTCTGTTCGGCATAAGTATTATTTATTTCTTTAATAAAGAAAATTTGCAACAAGCTAGAAATTATACAGCTATGAAGTAATTCTAAAAACTAAAATAATAAACATACTGGAAAAATTAGCATTTAAAATATTAACTGATGCTTTCAAGACTACTACAAGTCATTCTTGCACAATAATCTATGCAAACTACAGCATTATGAAAACGTCCAACAACAACAAAAAACAGAATGAGTCAGACATTTTTAGGCATTAAAAAAACCCCACACAAATTAGACCAATGAATGTACAGAAAAAAAGAGTCAGTAGCAATGCAGACCTGGCCCGACCTTGTGGATTTCTTTATCATCAACCTTTGTTGAAAAAAAACAAGACACTTGTTGCTTCCTTTTCAACTAACTTAGTAAATGAATGCCCACAAAATTCAGGGTTTGTGTAATTCACTTTTAAACTCAGCTGGAAACAAAAATCTGAGTAAAATCTAAAACTACTTTTTTGGTTTTTCAACAGCAGCAACAACAAAAAGGCAGCAGTTCGGGGACAGGAGAACAAAGAGCAACCAAAGAACTCCAATCAAAAAAAAAAAAAGTGTTGAGAGAAGAAACAGAAAGACCTAGAAGGAGAAAAAAAAACAGAAGGGAGCAAGAGACTCAGGCCCGCTTACATAAGAAGGGTTATGTAAGAGAAGGCTGCGTTTCCCAGCCAGGGAGCGGTGTGAATGTAGGCCACGCTGCCCGTGACACACTGACACATTCACACAGCGTACAGCTCAAGCACAGCCTGTTCCACAACAACCTGCACCTCCGGACGCACAGAGCGTCTTCTTTAAGAAAAGCACAAGCTCCAGCTCTCGTTATAAACTGTATGACTTCGGTTTTCCTTCAGTGAAAACCAAAAGGAAGATTATGAATATTGTCCCAGGTACTTTTGTCTATAAACTGAAGCATCAAAACTGACAAAAGCACCATGAATTGAAAGCATCATAAAGCGGCCTAGACGACTCAAGTCCTCAGTCATTGAGAGACTAATATTTATGGTACGTTTTATGTGTGATTTTTATAGCACTTTATTATACAATAAAATATAAGTATTGATACATTTTTGATTATATATGGTCATGTTTTCAGTCTCCAAGTCACACTCTAGTATACAATAAAAAAAAAAATTGAATTACAAAATATACTATTTAAAATACAGGCTAAAGTGCAAGTGATCTGTTATTTTATATGACATTTTCCAAACAGTATGACGCACAAACAGATTTTTTTAGATCTGTCAAACAATTAATCGCACCCACAATGATAGTTTATGTTTACATAATATGTGGGTGTACTGTGTATAATTATGTATAAATACAAATACATTTATGTATACATTTAAGAAATATTTGCATGCATTTTTTTCTTCCCCCCCTGCAAAACATCTTAATTTGTGCTCCACAGAAGGCAGTGTCATACTGTTTGCAAAATATCATAAGGAAGAATACTTGAAGATAAAAGATCTGTCTTTTTTTTTTGGTGAACTAAACTGGTCCTTTAAGGTCAATCTCTGCACTGTTTACAGCTGGTCCAACAAAACATTAGCAATGAATTTCAGTGAAACCACATGTTAAATTCAGCTGGAAGCCGTTCAGATCTATTCAGTCGAGTATTAATCAGATTTGTTTCCCTATATATATATATATATATATATATATATATATATATATATATATATATATATACACATCTAATTACACACAAAGCCCACCATTACAGATCCACTGACCTCGCCTCTCTCTAATATCTAATTTATATTTAAAAACACATGTTTGATTAAATAGCGCTTAAATCAATCATCTTTCTTTCCATTATGAGATTGACAGTTTAAAATGAAACTGAAGCCGATGAAGATTATTCTGCACCTGCGCTTGACACAACCCGCTGTCATCATATAAAACCACAAAACCACGTCATGTCATTACAATAGGTGTATATTAACCTATTTTGATAAAGTATATATTACAAAAGTGTTTCAAAGCCCTTTTTCTTGGATTGAAGTGAATGAGGCACATTTACATAACTGTACTTGGTGACCAGCAGCGCCGCAAACAGAAGAACAACCAACCTGAAAACTCACCTAACATCCACAATATGAGCGGAAAACCAATTTGGACTAACACATATATCTGTTTTGTGTTGTATTATATGCGTTCTGCGTAAAACACAACATTATATCAAGCCCGACGAGCCCGCTAGCTGTTAGCGCGTTAGCACGAGCGCGCGATGCTCTCTTTTGTTGACGTTAGCTTCCGCGCTAACTCTGCTCAAATATAACTACTAAAACACATTATCGCCAATTAAACATGCGTGTGCTGTGTTAAATCGATGTCTTACCTTTTTACACCCTTTTAGGAGCCCGCGGTTGTGCTGTGATTCATTAAAGTGTTAATATAATTTTTTGTAATGCTCACTGATTCTTTTATTTTAACTATCAATTGTGCACGAGCACCGACCTCAAACGCCCGTCGAGGCGCACAGACGGAGTCTAATGGTTCCGCTCTTCATACGGTCCGGGGGGCTGAATGTCATTGAGTGTTTCATAATCACTTAGAGGGTTGCATAAAAGTAAATACAACAAGGTGGGGTGTTGTGTAAATGCTTAGAATAATCCAGACGGATGACTTACAAAAGGAAGTTTAAGACGAGCCTGTCAGTCACTGTTTTACAATCAATGACATGGGAAGCCTGTACATTCATTTGTCTTTTTGGCATGCATATTTATAATATATAAAACATGCACACATTTTGATGTTTTAAATACTGTATTACATTATTGCTTATATATAAAACCGTATATGTTATATACAGCATGACATTGTATAGGCTATGTAATGATGCTTATTATATAATAAGTTATATAATATGCAAGCATTTCATGACAGGCTGTTTTCTATATTATAAAACAGCAATGTTTACAGAAAGGTTGTGTAAATGCCAGTCATATTCAAGCTAGATGACTTTTAATGACAAGGCATGCATCATTACAAATACTATATATTTTTTTGCAATTTATATTTGTTAGCTAACTTTTTTTGTATTTAAAATATTGTATTGAAATATCATTTAAAATGTTAATATACATGTAAAACATTTCATTGCAATAAATAAGTTATATATCATGATATATTGTATGTGCATGTTATATAATTTATTATATAAGTAGGAAGTATTTTATAGCTATTAAACAGCATGTTCTAGAAAAGGTTGTGTAAATTGTGTAAAATAATCAATATTGAAGAGTTTATACTTAAGCTTGTTATAATATCATGTTATAATAATACATGCAATAAAATAATATTATATAATTATAAAATAATATATCATGTAATAATATGTTATATAATAGGCTATATCATATATATTTTTCTTTTTTTCCTTAATATACATATATTGCAATTTACCCTGTATTATTATACATACTATTTTGTAATTTATCATTTTTTTTCATATTGTATTTTTGCATTTTAACCTGTATCATTATATAGTATTATTTTGATATTTATAATTAATCATATTCCTCTCTATTTTCTTTACTTATTGAATTTTTTTTGCAATTTCGGACATATTTTTGTAATATTTTTTATATTTTAAATAATGTATTATTATTTTAAATAATCTAACAGTATTGTTTATAATGCACGGGAAATATAATATTTTGTGTAAAACAATAAGATATATTTAATATTTTTAAAGTGTTATGTTATGTAACTTTATATATGTAATTACGTAGCGTTTATGGCATGTTATGAAACAGCAATTCTCTTGACGCAAATCTCAAGAAATAATCCCACTAGATTATTTATTTTTTAAATGAGTAAAAAAAGAAAGACTAAATAATAAACATTATTATTATTAAATGCCCCAAACTGAATTTTCCTTGGCCATTATACACCAGAATCGTTCAGCACTACAAATTACTTGTTGAAGTATCTCTGATGAAATGCATTTAAACAAATAATTATGTAACCTTTAAAGAATAAATAATATCCCACACGAAAGGTTTAGTTCGAGATATGAAAATCACATAGCTACAGGTACACCAAAAAAATAAAGATAAAATAAACTAATAAATAAACTGTTACGAAACTAGATTTTTAATGTCATTTATTAAGGTGAACAGCGCCAGCCAGCGCTTCTTCACTGCATTACACCACTGACTCACGGCGCAGAGTGATGACGTCAAACACAGTCGACGGCACTGCTCTTTATTGTGTTTATTAGCCGTCCATATCGTCTAAAGATGGATTAAATATAGTACTAGAAAATGACTGATACAAGTCTTTATAATATTATGGACTGGTCGATGATTTAGCGGAGTTTTGGTGACTCTGATTTCTGCAAAAATGAACAAAGGCTGGCTGGAGTTAGAAAGTGACCCGGGTGAGTCTCTAAATCAACATATATTAATTTAATACTATAGCACATAGAATTAGGTTATTAACTATTAATCATTATTTTATTATGTATAAAATATGCTGTAAGTAAACATGACATCTAGCTATATAGTAAAACAGTAGTGAATACAATGCATATGAAAATTCAAAACACTCATATTATCTCATATTAATATTTGTCTTGTGCTCTTTCAGGGTTGTTCACACTGTTGGTTGAGGACTTTGGTGAGTTCATCTGTATGGCACACACATGCAAACACGCTTTTATTGCTTTTATGGTGTCAATTACGCTCTAAATATGAGTGATTGTGATGAGTGAGCCATATTGATAAAATATGGAGTTATTAATAATAATTGGGTGTGATTAGGAGTGATGTAAATGTCTTATGTTTGGACAGGTGTGACGGGCGTTCAGGTGGAGGAGATCTATGATCTTCAGAGCAAATGTCAAAGGTGGATTTAACAAACACTTTGTATTATTATAAGCCTGTATATTTATGTATATATTAATAATTTAAATAATATTCATGCTAATATTTGTATACATGAGATGCATACACTCACCAGCTACTAGTACCAGGTTACCACCCTTTTGCCTTCAAAACTGCCTTAATTTTTCATGGCATAAATTCAACAAGGTGCTGGAAACCTTCCTCAGAGATTCTGGTCCATATTGTCATAATAGCATCACGCAGTTACTCCAGATTTGTCGGCTGCACATCCATGATACAAATCTCCTGTTCCAGCACATCCCAAAGCTGCTCTATTGGATTGTGCCTCTGGGAGTTATTTGAGTTTAGTGAACTCACTGTCATGTTCAAGAAACCAGTTTGAGATGATTTGAGCTTTGTGACATGCATGCTATCCTGCCGGAAGTAGCCATCAGAAGATGGTACACTGTGGTCATAAAGGGATGGACATGGTCAGCAACAATACTCAGGTAGGCGTTGGCATTTAAATAATGCTCAGTTAGTACTAAGAGGCCTAAAGTGTGCCAAAAAAAAAATCCAACACACCATTAGACCAATACCATCAGCCGGAAACATTTATACAAGGAAGGATGGATCCAGGCTGTTTACGTAATCTGAATGTCGCTGAAAAGTTTTTCCAATCTTCTATCGTCCAGTTTTGGTGAGCCCATGTGAACCGTAGCCTCAGTTTCCTGTTTTCAGTTGCCCATGATCTGCTTCAAGGTTGGGCGTGTGAATTCAAAGCCTTTGGCTGTAGCAAGTGGCTATTTGAGTTACTGTTGCCTTTCTATCAGCTGAACCAGTCTGTTCATTCTCCTCTGACCCCTGGCATCAACAAGGAACATCTTCTCCCACAGATCTGGAGCTCACTGGATATTTTCTCTTTTTCAGACCAGTCTCCGTAAACCCTTGACAAGATTGTGTGTGAAAATCTCAGTAGATCAACAGTTTCTGAAACATTCAGACTTTTTTCCACATTCTGATGCTCATTTTGAAATTCCGCAAATCAACTTGCTCACGTCTACATGCCTAAATGCCTTGAGTTGCTGCCATGTGATTGGCTGATTAGATATTTGCATTAACAAGCGGTTGAACAGATGTAAAATGGCCTAATACCTAATAAAGTGGCTGATGAGCGTATTTATTTTTTTATATATGTATGTATGTTTGTGTGTGTTCTGAAGCTGTTCTGTCTTCTCCACAGTCCTGTGTATGGCTTCATCTTCCTCTTTAAATGGATCGAGGAGAGAAGATCTCGGCGGAAAGTCTCCACGCTGGTGGACGAAACCTCCGTTATCGATGACGAGATTGTTAACGACATGTTTTTTGCACACCAAGTGAGTCCTCGTATTGATTTTGTTTAATTATTTGTCAATAAACTGACAATATTAGCCTATTATACACTGCCTGGCCAAAAGAAAAATTGCTGTTTGGATTTAAATAGGTAAATGCTTAAGAGTCTATGATTGATGCATCAATTTTTGAGCCAGATCTTGTATTGACAATGCAAGAGTCCAGCACTCTGTTAAGTCTCCTCCAGCACATCCCAAAGACTTACAATGAATTTAAGGTCTGGACTCAGAAGTGCCAATTCATGTGTGAAAAATGATTATTCATTCTCACTCCGAAACATTCTCTCACAATGAATCTTGACATTATCATCCTGGAATATGGCCATGATGTGTCTTCCTTCCTACATGGTTGTTTAAGAAATAAAAAGCTACGCACACGATTAATTAGGGTTAGAAGAACTGGTGTCAAACATTTAACACGATAGAAACATAATAATCATATTCAATCATAGGCTCTTAAGCATTTCCATTTTTTGGCTGTGCAGTGTATAATGGCTTATAGCCTACATAAATCTGCCGTTACTATCCCCGTTTTCTATCGTCTGTTTGTGGATTGTTGTGTGCAGTTGATACCGAACTCCTGTGCTACTCACGCTCTTCTGAGTGTGTTACTGAACTGCAGTGGTGTGGAGCTGGGAAACACTCTGAGCCGTATGAAAGCGTTCACCAAGGGGTTCAGTCCTGAGGTCAGTTACACATAAAGACCGTATTTGGACACTTAAGTCATGCTTAATGTCTGAATTTCACTGCACTTTGATGGCATAAGCACACGTTTGCATCTTCTCAATGCCTGTGGTATAAAGCACATCTGTATTTTTTTGACTTCTTAGAGTAAAGGTTACGCCATTGGAAACGCCCCTGAGCTGGCGAAAGCCCACAACAGCCATGCCAGGTAAGGTCAGCTCTTTTCCGCTAACATAGAATAAGTAGATTTTGTGCAAGAAATCTTAGTCGTTGTCTCAATCTGTTGTTTTGTAGTCATTGTTTTTGTCTTGTTTCCATGGAGACCGGAGCCGAGGCACCTGCCGGAGAAACAGAACGGCATCAGCGCCGTGCGGACGATGGAGGCGTTTCACTTCGTCAGTTACGTGCCGATCAAAGACCGGCTGTTTGAACTGGACGGGCTGAAGGCCTATCCCATCGACCACGGTGAGAACTTGAACTCACAAAGGACAGTTTTACTGACAGCCCGACAGAGGACTAGGTTATAATAATCTGTCTGTCTCGCTCAGGGCCGTGGGGTGAAGAGGAAGAGTGGACCGATAAAGCCAGACGGGTCATTATGGAGCGAATAGGACTGGCCACTGCTGGGTAAGAGCCAGACTGATCAATATTCACATCTCTAGCCAACAGGATGAGGAAATTATATATAGAACATCAAGAATATTGCAATATTTTAATGATTTTTAAAATTATTTTTCTGTAAACTTTAAGCATGTCAATTTTGGACATACTGAATCTTACATTTAATATTATGGTAACACTTTAGTTTAGGGTCCAGTTCTCATTGTTAAGTAGATGCTTATTATTATGGATGAGTGAATATTAGTAGGATATTTATGTTTATTAGTAATTATAAAGCACAAATTAAAGCCTTATTCTGAGCATATTCTACATCCCTTTATTCTATCCAATACCTAAACTTATTTATACAGTATATACATAATAAAATACATAAAATACATACCGGTATGCGTGTATTTATGTATACATAATTATTATACACAGTACACACACATTATGTAAACAAAAACTCTATATAAAATTAAATGGCAGAAAAATATATATTTCACTGTATTAAATTAATTAATATATAAAAAAATTAGCTAAGTTTAAAAACAAGCTAATTTTAATATATTCACACATTAATTATATTAAATATTTTAATTGTGACATTTTAATTCTATTAAAATTATATATATTTGTTGTATTATTATTTAAGGCGTCTTATTAGCGTTCCGAGCACCGATGGTGTGATGACCTTTTGGAATGGGAATTGCTCCGTTTATTATTTTTATTTTCTTTCCAGCGTATCTGATTTGTCTTCTCTCCCCTCAGAGAGCCTTACCATGACATCCGCTTCAATCTCATGGCGGTGGTTCCAGATCGCAGGATAAAATATGAGTCCAAGCTGGATGTCCTGAAACGCAACAGGCAGATTATTCTAGAAGGGCTCCAGCAGGTTAGAGAGAAAAAAGTGAGTACAGACTCTTTGTTTGAATGAAATACTGATTGTCTTTCTGTGAATGATTTCTCTGGGTGCGGTACAGTCTGGGACCGTTTTTGAATGTTTTTGTGCTCTGCTGTACATGCTACAGGTCATTCGGGTGACCCAACAAGATTCAGCTCAGGATCGTAAGCAACAAGACTCCTCCTCTTCAGAAGACACGCCCCCTGCTGTTAAAAAGGAGGAAGGGCAAGACACACCAATAACTTTGGGTACAGAGAAGGCCACACCCACAGGTTCCCAACACAATTCGATTTAAATATTATATAAATTTAGTCTTTTTATTTAGTCAGTTTTTATTTAGTCAGTTTACCCAAAAATGAAATTGATGTCATTAATGACTCACCCTAATGTCGTTCGACACCCGTAAGACCTCCGTTCATCTTCGGAACACAGTTTAAGATATTTTATATTTAGTCCGAGAGCGTATCTAAGTTTAGGCACACTATACTGTCCATGTCCAGAAAGGGAATAAAAACATCATCAAAGTTTTGATGTGTATGTGACATCAGTTAGTTAGTTAGAATCTCTTGAAGCATCGAAAATACATTTTGGTCTCAAAATAACATAAACTACAACTTTTTTTCTGGGTTTGTTTCCAATCCGCGTTTGTGACTTGAGACCAAAATATATTTAAGAGATTCTATCTAACCCACAGATGTCACATATGGACTAGTTTGATGATGTTTTTATCCCCTTTCTGGACAAGGACAGTATACTGTGCACACGTTTTCAATGGAGGAACAGAAAGCTCTCGGACTAAATATAAAATCTTAAAGGGATCCCATGGTGTTGAGACTTGTATGGCTTAATATAACATAAATGATGTTTCTTACTGAATTATGTGGTAGAAAACCCATGAAAGATCTACGTTATTTAAAAAATCGATTTTATATTTGGACCATGGGCGGCGCCATTTTGTTTGCGTTCTAGGTTGATGACGTAGAGTGGTTGAACTCCTCAATCAGCTGGCGTTACCCGTTGCTATTTTTACCACAACGCAACTCGAAAATTGTTTCAGAGTTAAACAAAACCAATGAATTGCTTTGTAATTGTACTTAAAACACACTCAAACATACATGTGCACACAAACTCACCTACACAAGTCACAAACAGATCGGCGGGCGCGCACACACACCTAGGTCAGCGACAGACTGCTCTGTCTCAATCGCATGCATCATCACCAAAACATCCTGCCTCTCTTCCTCACGTAACTTTATCCCATCGTCCTACCTAGATATTTCCCTCTGCTGGTCACATTAGGCATTACAGTTAATCTACTATCAACAGTCTATCTAGGATATCAACACAGGGAATAGATTGAGGGTTATGTATGCGCGCACGCAGTGCGTGCGTGTGTGTGTGTGTGTTCGCGCCGATCTGTTGGGGTGTGTGTGTGTTCGCGCCGATCTGTTGGGGTGTGTGTGTGTGTGTTCGCGCCGATCTGTTGGGGTGTGTGTGAGTCTGTGTGAGAGAGAGAGTTTGTGTGCACATGTATGTTTGAGTCCGTGAAGTCGGACAGCTGTTTGTAAATCGGCTGTACACTCGATCGTTATTGCGGTGGAACGTGAGACTGAATGACTGCACTCGAACATGTCCACTATATGGTGTCGGACAACACTACAAATGTCCGTCCCTTCAAATAATGCCCTATTTAAGGGTATAGGGTCGATTTCAGATTCAGCCCCTGTCGTGGAGACTGAGCAGCCCAACATCTCGATTGAAACAGAGCCTGTCGTGTGCGCGCCCGCCGATCTGTTTGTGACTTGTGTAGGTGAGTTTGTGTGCACATGTATGTTTGAGTGTGTTTTAAGTATAATTACAAAGGAATTCATTGGTTTTGTTTAACTCTGAAACAATTTTCGAGTTGCGTTGTGGTAAAAATAGCTACGGGTAACGCCAGCTGATTGAGGAGTTCAACCACTCTACGTCATCAACCTAGAACGCAAACAAAATGGCGCCGCCCATGGTCCAAATATAAAATCGATTTTTAAAATAACGTAGATTTTTCATGGGTTTTCTACTACATAATTCAGTAAGAGACATCATTTATGTTACATTAAGCCATACAAGTCTCAACACCAGGGGATCCCTTTAAAGAGTGTTTCGAAGGCCTATTCTTGATAAGAATGACATCAGTGCGAGCATTTTACTCAAAACTAATCAAGTTTTCATTGTGGTCTGTGGTTAAAAGAAGCTAAAACATGTCCCAATACATTTCAGAAACTCAAGAAGGTGCTGCTGCTCTACCAAGTCCCGCTGGAAAAGTCAGACCCATGGCTAAACCTGCCTCCTTACCAACAGTGGGCGCTCCGCCACCAGCCCCTCTACCTGTTCCCAGCCCCAATCCCATCGTCCAGCGTCTGCCAGCCTTCCTGGACAACCACAACTACGCCAAGTCCCCCATGCAGGTGAGATCGGGTTACATTTTAGGATACCTGGACAAGTTAGCATGATATGTGCTTTCATTCAGTATGTTGGTTGATTGACAGGAAGAGGAGGATCTCGCTGCGGGTGTGGGACGCTCACGCTTACCTGGCCCCCCTCAGCCCCCTTATTCTGACGACGAGGATGACTATGATGATGAAGAGGAGGAGTGCAGCACTGCAGGTGCCACAAGCAGGTACAAGATCTTTGAGAAAGTGTTACATTTCTAAATTAAATTGAACCTTTTGAGCGGAACGGATTTTTCTTTCTATGCCTTTTGAGAGAATGTTAAGTGATGTGACGTAACTGCCAGATTCAAACCGCGCTTTCAGATTTCAAAGCAGTCATCAGTAAAATGATGTTTTTTGATGGCTGTTTGTTCATTGCTTGTGTGTGTGTGATTTGCAGGGTCCGAAGGAAGGTGGGTCTACGCGCACGCACCATGGGCCGCAGTGCAGTGGGCGGGGTTGCAATGGAGGGTCAGCTTGCACTCAGCGTTTTAGCTGAGAAACTCAAGAAAGAGGTCCAGAGGAAGGATGCCATGGCCACAACAGGATCCGCACCTCTCAATGTTCGTACTGAGGGTCGGACGGGCGGGATCAGCATCACCTCAGCCTGCCAGCCTTCACCCACCCCCAGTAACGAGAGCACGGACACAGCCTCTGAGATCGGCAGCGCGTTCAACTCGCCGCTGCGCTCACCCGCGCGATCGCAGGCAGCTACGCGTCCCTCCAGCCCCGTTGCGGCCCACTTGAGCCGCGTGCTGTTTGGAGAAGAGGAGGGGCTGCTCCGGTTAGATGCCCGACACAATCGAGCTGTCCGAGACTTGGGGGCACTAGTGAGCTCCACGCTGCTGCAACTGAAAGACGATGGCGTCATGTTTGCCCTGCCACCTACAGGTAACAATGTGAATGCAACATTTTGAAATCTAACTGGACCCTATTTTCTTTCATAATAGACCTTTTCCCAAATGGCACAGATGCACATTTTACCTTGTGGACTTACAATGGCTGTAAAAGGAATAGTTCACCCAAAAATGAAAATTTGATGTTTATCTGCTTACCCCCAGGGCATCCAAGATGTAGGTGTCTTTGTTTCTTCAGTAGAACACACATGAAGATTTTTAACTCCAACCGTTGCTCGTTTAATGCATGTCAGTGGGTTTTTTCTAGAGCCACTATGAGAGTAAAAAACGCATACATACGAATCCATATTTAACCCTGTGACTTGTGGCGACACATTTATGTCTTAAAACGCCAAACGATTAGTTTCTGCGAGAAATCGAACAGTATTTGTTATTTTTTTACCTCATAGCAGGCGAATCTCATCTAGTATTCCCAACGCCATTACTTCTGCTGAAGAAGGTCAAAACTCAGCGCAATTATTTATATTTATATATATATATATATATATATATATATATATATATATATATATATATATATATATATATATATATATATTTCTCATTAGTGCATGCACAGACCGTTCGAATGAGGCATCTGTGTACACATATCTAAGATTGCGCCGGGTTTTGATCTTCTTCCGGCAGAAGTAACAGCGTTGGGAATACTAGATGAGATTCGCCTGCTATGAGTTAAAAAAATAACATAAAACACGAAACGTACAGTATTTAAGACATCAATGTGTTGCCACGAGCCGCAGGGTTTAATATGGATTCGTATGTATGTGTTTTTTTACTATCATAGTGGCTCTCATAGAAAAACCCCACTGACATGCATTAAACGAGCAACGGTTGGAGTTAAAAATCTTCATGTGTGTTCTACTGAAGAAACACGTACATCTTGGATGCTCTGGGGGTAAGCAGATAAACATAAAATTTTCATTTTTGGGTGAACTATCTCTTTAAGTCCATGAGGCAGTAGGGTGTCCCATTTGTCATTTTAGGATTCAGAAGTGTGCTCGGTAGCGCCCCTATTGCGGCCGATAATGCGTACTTTTGCCGATTCTTCACTGACGTGAGCTCCACAGCAGGCTTCTTCCCGAAAGTCAAAGTGCATTATGTCATCACAGTGCAGACTTACAGGAAGACCGCAAGTGTTTAGAGTGCCATTTGGGACAGAGCCATTAGCCGCGTTTCCACCGCAGGAACTTTACCCAGGAACCAGGAACCAGGAACTTTGGGGTGGTACTCGGTGTGTTTTGACCACAGGAACCAGGGTCTAAATGAAGTTCCGGGTAAATATTTCCCCCTCTAAACGGCCCTGCTCGCGAGGTAGTACTTTTTCAAAGTTTAGGCACTTTCAAGGGCGGGACTTGGGCGCTGAACATGCTGATTGGTTTAGCATTTTATTTCAACTGGCATTTTTAGAAGTCTTTTGCGAGGTTCTTTCTGCGTTCAGTAAATGATGGCGCGCGTTTGTCTCAGCCATCTCACGTTCAATGTCCGTAATAGCTGATAATAATATACATTGTCATTTTAAATCTAGCTTTACAAGCTTTCTGAATATGCTAGTGCTCTTTTATGATGTTGTTAATTACCTCTTTAGTAAACCAGCAAAAGCAGCACAGCTTGAATCTCTTCCATACTCGTTATTCATTTTTTTACAGTCTATTTTTCACCATGTAAACGACCTGACCGATTACTTTTAAGTGTGCGTCCTTACATGACGTGACAGCGTGCGCCGCGCTCATGTTGACAAGAGAGGAAAGTTCATTTTTCTGAGGGGTAAACTTTTTATTTCCTAAGTTATGAAGATAATGTTGGAATAATGACACAGCGTATATTGCCCCAGGCAGATTTTACTTTAACTGCGCCTGACAGAACAATTTTTTTTTTCTGAGATGATTATTACACTTTACAACAAATAAATAGCTTATATAATACTGTATTAGTCCTGGTGGCCGTTAAGAGTTGCTATGGCTACAGTTAACACATTCCAGCTGCTGGAGAAAACAGCGTTGACATTTTTGATGCGGCAGACATCTGCATGTCACAAAATGATTGGGATTGAAAGTCATCATATGTAAACACTGCGGTGGAAGCACAGACAGTTGCAGGTCTGGGGGGAGAAAAGTTCCTGTAAAAAAAGTTCCTGGTACAAAGTGTTCTGGGTAATTTTGGTGGAAACGGGGCTATAGACTTTCTCGATCTTAGTGTGCAGGCTTCATCTATTTTTCCAGTATTGGTTCAGCTAACCAATCTCATTTGACAGAAACATCGGAGGGGTTCAAGAAATCAGGTAGTGTGGAGAAGAAAGAGAAAGAAGAAGCAACCTGTCCAGGAGGAGAGGATGATGTCAAGGAGGGACCATCGGTGGAGATGAAACAGGAGGACACCAAAGAGTCGGTGGTCGTCAAATCCGAGAACCTGCAGTCCACCGACTCCACCACCGAAACCAGCACCAAACCTCCTGGAGAAAAATATAATCCTAAAGTGAGACGCCCACCATTTTGTTTCTCATTAGTTATGTTTGCTACAGGTTTGTTATGCATCGTTACATGAACTTCTGTCTTACAGGAATTGCTGGCCTTGTTGAAGTACGTGGAAGCAGACATCACCAACTACGAAGTGTGTCTGAAAGAAGAAGTGGAGAAAAGGAAAAAGTATAAGGCAAGTGTTTGACTTTCTCTTTTGACGGTCCAGTGAACAACGAAATATGATTGCCAGAGACCTCATAGTGATGCTTTTTGTCCTTCCTCAGATCGATGACCAGAGGAGGACTCACAACTACGATGAATTCATCTGCACCTTTATATCAATGCTGGCACAAGAAGGTAAAAAACGAGAATCTTTATATGTGTTCATGAAATGGCAGCGTGAATGTTCTGCTAATCATCTTCCCTGTGGTGGTTTGTAGGTATGTTGGCGAGTCTGGTGGAGCAGAACATCTCCGTTCGTCGCCGACAGGGCGTAAGCATCGGCCGACTCCACAAACAACGCAAGCCTGACCGGCGGAAACGCTCACGGCCGTACAAATCCAAGCGCCAATAAAACCTAAAAAAGAAATGAATGGCAGCAACTCGTGGAGAAACTCAGCCTTTCTGAGACATTGTCCAGACACAATTCTGAAGACAAACAACAATTTAAAAAAAGGCCTCATTGACAGTGTTAGTGATGCAATTGGTTCAAATAGTTTTTTCAAGCTTATGAATTGTTTTACATCATAAACTGCCCACATCCATAATACACCACCACTTTCAAAGCAAATTGGTGATGCTCAGAAGATACTGAATAATTTTTGTTGCCATATGGAATCATTAGTTTGTACTGTATCAAGCTAATCATAAAACCAACAATCATTGTCGCGCCATACTGGGTAAACGGCTGTTAGTGCCATTATTAGGGTAATATTTTGAGATTGAGTATCGGGGCTGGAGTGAATCAGACTTTAAAATCCAAAGATTCCAAGGAATCTTAATCTTCATACATCCCAAATATCCAATCAAGGTGCTACCAAAGATAACAGCGCTCCATATTCACTCAAACAGTGCTGGGTATGTGTTACCAAATGGACCAATCGCCAACCTGGATGGGATTCTAGAGATCTGTTCAAGCCATTCTAGGTCAAATATTCAGTGTTCAGTCATTTTGTTTATAAGTATACTAGACAAAAAAGGATCCAAGATTGGCAATGTCACTTTGGGATATTTTAAGATTGTAAACTTGAGTTGGTTTGTGAAAGTGTAATTGGTTAATTTCATAGAAATCATCACTGTAAGAGTTGAAGAAGATTTTTTTTTTTTTTTGGCTATATATGCTTGTTCTTCAACATTTTCTTGAAGATTGTTTTTGTTTGTAAGCAAGCTCGAGACCAGTAGGTTCTGTCTCAAATGTTCTGTTTGTTTGTACATATGTATTTGTGTTATCTTATGTCTAAATAAGACTGTCTAGACATTCAAATAAATGTTTTGAATTACACTGGTGGTCTTTGTTTTAGATTGCATGGAAATAACTAGTTACCAGCCACAGGTCTATTCAGCAACAGGAAAAGAACCGGGGAGGGGGGGCATATCAAAAGGGGGAACCTTAAAACAACACGTGTCTGATAACACAGAGGTAAAAGAGTGAAAGCATGGCTTCCAGCGTCTCCTTTTTATTCCTGTTGTTGTTGGGTTTATTCACTTTAGTCGGTAAGTGTCTAAGGAAACGTTTCAACATGGTCAACAATTGTTTTCCGACTGTGAACTTGAAGTTGAATTATGAATACAGGAGAAGTTTGATAAGATTTATTTCGTACGAGGCTGTGCACGTATTTAAGATTTATTTAGCTAATTATCTTAATAATCTGATTTAGGTTTTCGCCGTTTTCTTTTTTCGTTGATATTTTTCATATATTTTACCAACACTATTTTCGCGCGTTTAACGCCATCGATCGGAAGCATGTGTTTTCCAAGCGTTCGTTTTTTGTTTGTGTGCACCTTTTTAAAATCTCTGTCGGCGTAAATCTTTTTTTATGTTGCTCATACTGTAATCTTACTCCGAACAAGCGATGTTCGATTCTTGAACGTAATGTTCTTTTCAATAAATTAATCAGTTGAACAGGTTCACTGAAAATTAGGATTGGTCTGAGGGTATTATTTGTGTTAATATTAAATACTTCTTAATTGGTCAAATGTATTAATTTAGTTTTCAGGGATAAAAAGACTTTAATCTTTTCAGGTCTTTCTGCAGAAATGCCATGCTATAAGTGTCAAGTTTTTTGTGTTTTAAGATGATCTATTTGCTGTTTGTTTTTATTTTATCATGAGCCGTTTAAATTATTAAATTTTATAAATGTCCCATTTGATTTCATACAGAGAAACACGTTTCACTTGTTCAAGGCTTTGTATTAAATGGTTCCAGACCATTTGAAGGTGCACTATGTAATTTTTTTGACCATGTTAAAGGCCCACTGAACAAAGTGCCTTGAAACCGGCAGCATTATTAGGGATGAGTGTATCGATATGAAGTATCAATATATCGATAATGATGTGTGCATCGAAAAGTATCGACACTAAAATAAATATATTGATACTAAAAGGTGACAAGCAAGCAAGACAGAACCAATCAATCACAGAGAGAGTGTTCGCTCACTGATGACACTGTATTCAAACAGAGCTGCGTTTCCAAAACTATCATAAGAAAGAAACCATTGATGCTTTTGGAAACGCAGCCCAGAACAATGCTTATCAGAATACAGAAAAACATATATTTGAGTTAATTCACAATAAACAATTAGAAATTGTAGCCTACATAGTGCAATTAGACTCTTTAAATTTAATGTTAAATGTTGATATTGACCATGTTCTTTTCTGTAATGTTAATATAAATTATACACTATCAAATTAAAAAGGAGGCATTTTATGGGTGCAATGTCCTGTCACTGGCAGTCCCTTATGAAAATTAACCATGGTTTATTTTTTTACTACAGTGACCGTAGTTCAACTAGAATTTGTAGACCACTACAAGTAAATATTTTAACCATGAGTAAACAAAAATATGATCTAATAAGTTGCAATTAAGGGATATAAAATGTTAAAATAAATGTCAAATATGTTAAAAGGTATCTTTACCATTGTACTCTTAGTAAATTGAATCATTTAATACATTTAATAATTAAAAAGTTCAGTTTAGAAGTATTGATATCGATATTGGTGAGACTGGCCTTGAAAGTATCGGTATCATATCGAAAACAAAATAAGTGGTATCGCCCATCCATAAGCGTTATCCAATGTGTTGACGTAATCGGCTCCAGCTGTTAGCAGCTTCTCCCCTTTTTTGAAACAGCCAATAGCGTTTCGTAATATCACTGTTTGAATAGAGCCTTTCTGTTTGGTAAAGCCAGTTTCCTCTAACAGTTTATCATCATAATCTCCTCCATATCGCTTTGAAATGCAGCAGTCTGTGCAGAATTCAAATGGGTCAATATGTTTGTTGTTCGACTCGCACATATGATCCGCGCTGTGCTCTCGTGTTGTCTAACTTTAGACCAGAGCCATTGGTGTGTGTGTGCGCGCTGCTGCGTTGCGTGAAACTAATGTGAAACCAGATTTCATTCGCCTCAACTGAATGCATATTTACAACATTTCCTCACAACATATAATTTCCTATCACATATTTAGTGTGCTATGTGCCTTTCACTATATGGAAATTAAGGGTGACCCCTAATAGTCGAAGATTCGATGCATCGATATGCAGGACCGGATTCGACCACTGATCTCATAATCGAATCTTTGCGGGTGTTATGAAACGAGGATCATACCATTTTGACAATATGGGGGTGCTCAATATTAGTGTAATAAAGACATTTCGCGGCACTGAGCTTCGCACCGAACGCGCCGTGCCTTTAAAATTCGAACACATATACACCGACGGCGGCATTCAACGCCTGTCCGCGGCGATTAAATGTCTATTTTCCTCAAATCGTGAATGTACATACTGATTTCACCCTGTGCTACAAGATACACTTGTCGTGCAGCTCTTCTGTCAGAAGTCGATTCAAAATTGAGCTTGCACGTAATGTTCACGTCTGCCTGGTGTGAGATCCTGAGACACGGCGCTGAGCTTCAGTCCAGCGTGCGACCCCCTTTAGGCACAATTGGCTTAAGAACGTGCATAAGTCACTCAAAGTGCTTTTCCTCTCTAGGCAGGTATTTTTTTAGGTTTATTTATCGAAATGTTCTTTATATATTTGTGTGATGTTCAGCCGCAATTTCAGCCGCAACTTCAACAGTGTTGGGGACGGGCTTTAGATTCTAGAGAGCATTTGATTGGACATAAAATTTGAAGAGAAGTTGAAGTCTGCAATGATGTCATCAAAATCAGTGATTCGTTTTAACGGACGTGAGAGACTAAGTTTTGAACACACCAGCTTATTTATAACTTTACGGCTAACATAGTCATACTTAAAACAATTTTTTGTGTGTGGATATTTTACTGAATTTTTTTACATAGTGTATTCTTTAAGTATTATTTTTAACAACACGAACATGATGGAAATAATATGATTGAATATACAGTGAGGAAAATTAAGTATTTGAACACCCTGCTATTTTGCAAGTTCCCCCACTTGGAAATCATGGAGGGGTCTTAAATTTTCATAGGTGCATGTCCACTGTGAGAGACAATCTAAAATAAAATAAAAATCCAAAAATCACTGTAAAGAGTTCGTAGATAAGGAAGGAAGAGGACAAGGGGTCGGCTTGGACTGCTGACGTCTCTTTTATTTAATCACTCAAAATCAACAACGTGCACACTTCAGCGTGTGACTTTTCCTTTGCTCAGTTTCGGTTCCGCTTCCGGGTCGTTCCACTTCCGGGTTCCGGCAAGCTCAATGTCTCTGTGGGGAACGTCAGCAGTCCGTCTCTCTCTCCCATGCTTCCGATTCTGCCAGCGTTTTAAGCTCTCTCCACACCCATTACTGGAATCAGAAACAGGTGTTATCAATCTGCGTCCAACCCACTCACTTACCGCTCGTCCCGCGGCTCTCTCTCCCGCTGCAGACCTCGCTGAACCACGCCCCCCTTGCCACATACCCCCACCGCCCGACTCAGGCCGGGGAGCCGTCCGGCCTGCAGCCCCCCCCCCCCCATTTCTGGAGAGGAAGTCGGCCACAGCCATCTGAGCACCCGGCCTGTGGACCACCTTGAATTTAAAAGGCTGTAAAGCTAGATACCAACGGGTGATCCGCGCGTTGGTATCTTTCATGCGGTGGAACCATTGGAGAGGAGCGTGGTCCGAACAAAGGGTGAACACCCTCCCCAGGAGGTAGTAGCGGAGGGTGAGAACGGCCCACCTGATGGCAAGGCATTCTTTTTCTATGGTGCTGTACTTAGCCTCTCTCTTGGAGAGCTTGCGGCTAATGTACAGCACCGGCCGCTCTCCCCCCTCCACCTCCTGGGTCAGTACTGCGCCCAACCCCCTGTCCGACGCGTCAGTCTGCAACACAAAAGGGAGAGAGAAGTCAGGGGAGTGTAAAAGCGGCCCGCCACACAGAGCAGCCTTAACTTGGGTGAAGGCCTGCTGGCACGGCTCCGTCCACTGGACCGTATCTGGTAGCCCCTTTCTAGTGAGGTCAGTCAGAGGGCTGGTGAGGTCCGAATAATTGGGTATAAACCGCCTATAATATCCCGCCAGCCCTAGGAACTGCCTCACCTCCTTTTTGGTCTTGGGCCTCGGGCAGGTCGCAATTGCTGCGGTCTTGTCAATTTGGGGACGCACCTGTCCATGGCCCAAGTGGAAGCCCAGATACCTTACTTCCACCCGCCCAATTGCACACTTCTTCGGGTTGGCCGTGAGCCCCGCTCCTCTCAGCGACCTCAGGACCGCCCTGACATGCCGCATATGCCGCTGCCAATCGTGACTGTAAATCACGATATCATCCAGATAAGCAGCAGCATATGCGGCATGGGGACGCAAAATCCTGTCCATGAGTCGCTGAAAGGTGGCGGGAGCCCCGAACAACCCGAATGGAAGTGTGACAAATTGGTGCAATCCAAACGGCGTGGTGAAAGCTGTTTTTTCTTTGGACAATGGAGACAAGGGGATCTGCCAATAGCCCTTCGTTAAGTCCAATGTCTAATAAAATCGAGCCGTGCCCAGCCGATCAAGCAACTCGTCAACCCGCGGCATTGGATAGGCGTCGAATTTCGACACAGCATTCACCTTGCGATAGTCCACGCAGAACCTGACCGAGCCGTCGGTTTTAGGAACCAAAACTATCGGGCTCGCCCAGTCACTGTTGGACTCTTCTATTACTCCCATATCAAGCATGGCACCCAATTCTTCCTGAACCACTTTTTTCTTGTGTTCAGGTAATCTATACGGCCGGCTACGAACTACCACGCCCGGCTCGGTCTCGATATGGTGCTGAATCAGGTCGGTACGTCCCGGTAGGGGCGAGAACACGTCGGCAAACTCCGCCTGTAATTTAGATAAATCAGCGAGTTGGTACGGTGAGAGGTGATCTCCACCAGGGGCCAGCGCGACTGATTGTGCTTTGATGCTCGCCTCTGGCCCGAGATCATCCTCTCCCCCGATCACCGTTGCCAACAACACTGATTCCACCTCATTCCATTTTTTAAGGAGATTGAGGTGATATATTTGACGAGCCCCGTTCCTATCGGACCGTATCACCTCATAATCGAGATCCCCAATTTGTCGTGCGACCTCAAACGGCCCCTGCCACTTTGACATTAACTTGGAGCTTGACGTAGGGAGTAATACAAGCACTTTCTCTCCCGGTGTGAATTTGCGTAGTTTAGTACCCCTGTTATACGACCGGCTCTGGCGGTCCTGAGCTTGCAACAAATTCTCTCTGGATAGCCGCCCCTAGTGTGTGGAGTTTTGTTCGCAATCCAGCACATACTGAATTTCGTTTTTCGCCA
Source organism: Pseudorasbora parva (assembly GCF_024679245.1). NCBI lineage: Eukaryota > Metazoa > Chordata > Actinopteri > Cypriniformes > Gobionidae > Pseudorasbora > Pseudorasbora parva. The sequence continues at coordinate 16,047,691 of NC_090185.1, read as the reverse complement.
AAGAAGGTCCCTCCTCCCAAGTCTCTCGTAGGACATCCAGCACCCCCCGAGGCTGGCGTCCGTAGAGAAGCTCGAAGGGGGAAAACCCCGTGGAGGCTTGCGGGACCTCCCGCACGGCGAATAAAAGGGGTTCTAACCACTTATCCCAATTTTTGGCGTCTTCCTGTACGAACTTACGGATCATGGATTTAAGTGTGCGATTAAACCGTTCGACCAAGCCGTCCGTTTGTGGGTGATAGACGCTTGTTCGAATGGACTTAATGCCCAATAACCCGTATAGTTCGCTTAATGTACGTGACATAAACGCCGTGCCTTGATCAGTGAGGATCTCTTTCGGAATCCCCACCCGGGAGATTAGTCGAAACAGTGCGTCCGCAACACTCTTCGCTGAGATGTTGCGGAGGGCCACTGCTTCCGGATATCGTGTTGCGTAGTCCACGATAACTAGCGCAAAACGATGGCCGCGTGCGGATCGCTCTAATGGCCCGATGAGGTCCATCGCAATTCTTTCGAAGGGGACCTGCATTAATGGAAGTGGGCGCAAGGGCGCTTTTGGGGAGGCCAGTGGATTCACCAACTGACATTCCGGACAAGACGCGCACCACCTGCGCACGTTGTCATGAATGCCTGGCCAAAAAAATCGGGTCATTAAGCGATTCAGTGTGGCCGCCTGTCCCAGGTGGCCCGCCATCGGGTTAGAGTGAGCCGCCTGGAAAAGCATTTCCCGGCGGCTCTTTGGTACTAATAACTGGGTTGTATCTACCTTTGTCTGAGTGTCTTGGGTCACTCGATACAACCGGTCTTTTAATATGGCAAAATAGGGATAGGTGACGGGCAAGGCGGGCTGGAGAGACTGGCCGTCGATGGATCGAACCTGTTGGAAGGCGTGCTTAAGGGTCTCATCCTGTGACTGCTCCAGAGGAAAGTCATCGCGGTCCGAGAGAACCAGTCTCTCGATCCCGCTCAGTTCCTCTGGAGCCGTCTCCAGTGGTCCCGGTTCAGTCTCCCCAACCTGTACTCGCGCCGCCCCTATCCGAGCCTTCTTTCCCCAAGCGGCATCCGCACATAACGACCCCAATAAAGCCGAAAAGGCGGGCCAATTTGTCCCCAAAATTAGCGGATGCCGGAGGTGAGGACTAACCGCCACCTCTACGCTATGCTTTTCTCCCCTAAACTGAATCGTGATTGGGACGACCGGATACTCCACCACATCCCCGTGCACACACCGCACCTTAACCACGCGGCTTGTATCCAATGCCCCCGGCTGCATCAGGCTTTGATGGATAGGGGTTTGGTTACATCCTGAATCCACCAAGGCCTGATATGTACCCCCCTTGATACTCACGGGTATTTGGTACTCTCCTGCCTGATCGGGGGTGGCCTGCGGGACGTCCGGAACCCGGATCATTGTCCCGACGTCCATCAAGGGACATCGGTCCACAAAATGATCCGGGTCCCCGCAACGCCAACAGGCCAGCCCAGGCCTACCTGCCGCCCCAGTGGCGGGGAGTGGGTTGGACAATGGGCGTGGAGAGAGGGAGGAACCGGAAGCATGATTCCCTCCCGCCCCTATCAGCCCCGCCCCCCTGGGCGGGGCCCTCGAATTCCCGAACTGCCCCGGGCCCATCCCGCCCCGGCCTCGGGGGGGAATACGAGGGGGGCCCGGTGGGCGGGACCTAGGGAGAGGGACAGGGAGAGAGAGAGAGACAGATGGGAGAGAAATAAAAGTAGAGGTGGGAGAGAGAGAGGTAGATGTTAGAGGGGGTTCGCCGACCCCAGGGCACGCCACCATGTGGTCCTCCGCCAGGTTGATGGCCGTCTCCAGCGACGTGGGCCGGTGGCACTGGACCCACTCGGCGGTTCGCTTGGGGAGCCGAGTGATGAACTGCTCCAGCACCACCCGATCGATAACATGGTCCACGTCGCTTCCGCCGGCCAATAGCCACTTGCGGCAGGAATCCCGGAGCTGCTGGGCCATTGCGAAGGGCCGGCCGGCCTCGCCCCAGTCCGGGGAACGGAAACGTTGACGATGTTGTTCGGGCGACCGGCCGACCCGCTGGATAATGGCCCTCTTCAGATCTTCATAGACCAGGAGGTTCGCCACCGGTAGTTGTTGGGCGGCCGCCTGGGCTTCTCCAGATAGAAGGGGGATGAGGCGCACTGGCCACTGTGTCCGGGGCCACCCGCAGGCCTCCGCCGTTCGTTGGAATAGATCCAGGAAGGCCTCGGGATCATCCTGTGGCCCCATCTTGTACATTGGCACGTGAACCGGTGCGCCGGTCTGCCCGGCGGCCTCTGCGCGAGCCTCCCGGTCGAGCCAGCTCCGGAACCTCTCGCGGTCCTCCTGCTGGCCTTGGACGATCGCTGCGAATCTTCGTTCTTGATCCGTCCTAAGGTCCAGCAGGGCCTGATGTTGCTTGCGGTGTAGGTCCGCGAGAGATGAGATGATCTCCGCAAGTGGGGTGGAGGACGGTGTTTGCATGGCGGCGGCTTGGTCCTGCTTCCTTCCCGGGTTTCGGCACCAGTGTAAAGAGTTCGTAGATAAGGAAGGAAGAGGACAAGGGGTCGGCTTGGACTGCTGACGTCTCTTTTATTTAATCACTCAAAATCAACAACGTGCACACTTCAGCGTGTGACTTTTCCTTTGCTCAGTTTCGGTTCCGCTTCCGGGTCGTTCCACTTCCGGGTTCCGGCAAGCTCAATGTCTCTGTGGGGAACGTCAGCAGTCCGTCTCTCTCTCCCATGCTTCCGATTCTGCCAGCGTTTTAAGCTCTCTCCACACCCATTACTGGAATCAGAAACAGGTGTTATCAATCTGCGTCCAACCCACTCACTTACCGCTCGTCCCGCGGCTCTCTCTCCCGCTGCAGACCTCGCTGAACCACGCCCCCCTTGCCACAATCACAATATATGACTTTTCAATATATGAATTTATTTGTATGATACAGCTGCAAATAAGTATTTGAACACCTGTCTATCAGCTAGAATTATGACCCTCAAAGACCTGTTAGTCTGCCTTTAAAATGTCCACCTCCACTCCATTTATTATCCTAAATTAGATGCACCTGTTTGAGGTCGTTAGCTGCATAAAGACACCTGTCCACCCCATACAATCAGTAAGAATCAAACTACTAACATGGTCAAGACAAAAGAGCTGTCAAAGACACTAGAGACAAAATTGTACACCTCCACAAGGCTGGAAAGGGCTATGGGGAAATTGCCAAGCTTGGTGAAAAAAGGTCCACTGTTGGAGCAATCATTAGAAAATGCAAGAAGCTAAACATGACTGCCAATCTCCCCCAGACTTGGGCTCTATGCAAGATCTCACCTCGTGGGGTCTCAATGATCTTAAGAAAGGTGAGAAATCAGCCCAGAACTACACAGGAGGAGCTAATCAATGACCTGAAAAGAGCTGGGACCACCATTTCCAAGGTTACTGTTGGTAATACACTAAGACGTCATGGTTTGAAATCATGCATGGTACAGAAGGCTCCCCTGCTTAAAACAGCACATGTCCAGGCCCGTCTTAAGTTTGCCAATGACCATTTGGATGATCCATGAGTCATGGGAGAAAGTCATGTGGTCAGATGAGACCAAAATAGATAGAACTTTTTGGTCATAATTCCACTAAACGTGTTTGGAGGAAGAAGAATGATGAGTACCATCCCAAGAACTCCATAACTACTGTGAAGCATGGGGGTGGGCATCATGCTTTGGGGGTGTTTTTCAGCACATGGGACAGGGCGACTGCACTGTATTAAGGAGAGAATGACCGTCCATGTATTGACCGGCCATGTATTGCAATGACCGGCCATGTATTGCAAGATTTTGGGAAACAACCTCCTTCCCTCAGTTAGAGCATTGAAGATGGGTCGAGGCTGGGTCTTCCAACATGACAATGACCTGAAGCATACAGTCAGTGTGATAACCCAGGATAACCAAGGAGTGGCTCTGTAAGAAGCATATCAAGGTTCTGGCGTGGCCTAACCAGTCTCCAGACCTAAACCCAATAGAGAATCTTTGGAGGGAGCTCAAAATCTGTGTTTCTCAGCAACAGGCCAGAAACCTGACTGATCTAGACAAGATCTGTGTGGAGGAGTGGGCCAAAATCCCTCCTGCAGTGTGCAAACCTGGTGAAAAACTACAGGAAACGTTTGACCACTGTAATTGCAAACAAAGGCTACTGTACCAAATATTAACATTGATTTTCTCAGGTGTTCAAATACTTATTTGCAGCTGTATCATACAAATACATAGTTACAAAAATCATACATTGTGATTTCTGGAATGTCTTTTATTTTTATTTTTTAGATTATATCACTCACAGTGGACATGCACCTACGATGACAATTTAAGACCCCTCCATGATTTCTAAGTGGGAGAACTTGCAAAATAGCAGGGTGTTCAAATACTTATTTTCCTACTGTACAGTCAAATGGGAAACACTTCACAACCTGTTACACATTTATTTATAGATATATTTAAAATAATAAACAAGTTGTATAGTTGTAACCTATATCCATGAAATATAAACTACTGTTTGTATCATTGCCATTAAATCATCTCATACTCTGTAAGTATTATTTGTAACAACATGAATGTGGAAATAATACTATAGGAAAGAAATACTATATAATAGTAATAATAATCACATGTATACAATCAAAAGGGAAACACTTTTTTGCATCTCCAACAAGCCTAATGTGATGTATTTGACATGGGTGTGGCCTCTGAGGTGACACTTGGATGTGGGCCAGGTTGGATGTCCACCGTAAACTGGATTGAGATACTTCTCAAACTGATAACTGACTAAACAGAAAAATGTAAACATCTGTAAAAATACTTTTTGAACAGATTATTAATATCTTATTATTCTCTTAAATGTTTAACTTGAACTGATATTTAATACAACATTCTAAATCTGCTTCAAACTAGATTCACAACATTAACAACTCAATAATTTTACCTTTTCATAGTGATTCACATTTCCTCTGTTCTTTGGTCTAGGCAGTGAGGATTGTAGCATGTACGGGGGTAAATATGAATGGTGTGATTCTGGGAAGTTCTGCTGTGGGACCTGTGGTGATACGTACTGCTGCTCCGATCTGCAAAAAAAACTCCAAGCAAGACTGGACTGTTTGTTGTGAAGAATTGCTTTTTTCTTTCTTAAAGTCAGAACTAAGTGGTACATATTTCTGCTACCACGGGGCATTTATTCTAATGATTTTGTCATTATCTATCATTTCAGACCACGAACAATAGAACTGTCCAGTTTGTACCTATAAATCCATTCTAAAAATGTATCAGAAATTAAATTGCAAAGGCAACCTATAGCAGATTCGCCTTCTGGTTATTTACATAATTCATTTTTTTGTATAACATATGTATATATATACACAAGCAAGTAGAACTGAACATAAAAGAACACCAATGACAATAAGTTCTGGACACAGCTTCCTTTTTCTGTGAGATTCACAGGGCTTTCAGAACAGGAACCCTAAAGAGCAAATACCTTCTTTCCCATCATTTCCATTTTTCTGCAATAACAGTACTCTTCAGTCCCAGCATGACAAATACAATCAGAACTAAAAATCTTTACACACAAATGGATGGCCGAAACAGACTTCCAGTCACCTTTTGTTGTCCTTTATTATCTGTCCAGAGAAAAAGGTTTCAAGAATTTGGGTCCTCCTCCTCAAAGCGACTCTGTGCCTGTTGAAGTCATTGTCCCCATAGTAGTCCCCATACTTGTGACCTTCATCATTGTGCTCATCACCTGCTGGGTCTGTCCCTGCTGCTGCCTCTATAAAAGGTTCAGAAGTTCTAGACGTAAGTGTCAATGTATGTACATCAAAAGAGCCGGTGCTTTTAGAACACCATTCCAACGGTTTTTCACATTTGATTCTTTTTGCAGCTGTGATTGCGACAACTACAGTCATGGCGACACAATACCTTCCACAGCCTGGCGTTCAGGGCAGTCGACTTCCTTACCAGCCATTGCAAAATAACCCACCTTACAGAGGCCAACCCATGCCAATTGGACCTTTTAGGGGGCAACCATATCAGGAGGCTGGTAATGTCGGCAACAACATGACCAAGTCTTTTTGAGCAAGATACCGAACAAATGAAAACGATTGCTTTCTTTTTTTCAACAGGTCCAGGGTATTCTGTTCCCTTCAGCCAGGCTCCAAATGATGGTGGTCAGGCCATGTACCCTATACAGCCAGCTCAACCAACGCTGCCCACAGACTACACCTCACCTCAACCTGCGTACAACCCCGCTTACATGGAATAACCGCACACAACTTTGGCTACACCAGCTCAGTCAGTCAAGACAAGTTACTAAACCAAAACCACTGGGTTACGCGTTTCCACACTGCACTGCTCTTGTGTATTCTACAATGGTGTTTAGAATACAAGTATTACTATTGTTTGTTAATACAGTCACATCTATACTCTCTTGTTCACCATTGTTAAGTTTACTTGCTTTGTGCAGTTTGTTTCTCCATTGTCCCATAATTTGGTATTCTACCCTGACAGCAACATAGTGTTGGTTCAGATCTGGCCCACATCTGGTACAAGTGGATTCCACAGATACCAGATTCGGGCCAGATCTGGGCCGACACTATGTTTCTGTCTGGGTAGATTGTTATAGATGTTTTGAGATTGTACTAATCTAATCTTTTTGGACTGGGTTCATTTTATGGCAAAAAAAAACAGCAGGCGTTGAGTCAGAACCCTAAAACCTAATCTTTCACAGTTGTCTTGAAGATTGTTTTTGTTTTATAGAGCATTGACTTTTGTCTGAGACTCTTGTCTTTGGTTCTGTCTGTTTGTATTTTCAAATTTTCCATTGATCAAGAAATTAAAACGAACATGTTTGAAATTACACTGGTGGTCTTCGGTTTCTCGTTGAGTTTCTTGCATGGGAGTAACTGTGTTTAATTGACTGTTTAGTGTCTGATAATGCACCATCCCCAGATTCGAAACGTGTGGTTAGAGAGGAAGGGCTGCAATATGGTGGTTTTAATGCTCCTTTATGCTGTTTTATTTGTAGGGACAGTAGGTAAGTGACCAGATCAAATCATAGAAAAGGCTGATAAGGTACTGGTAATTTTCTGCTTGGACAATATCCATTTATAAGACATTTTCTCTAAACCTAAATCTTAATATATTTACCTTTTTTTTAAAATGGGACATATTTTAAGATATCAGTACAAGTTACATTACAATGAACTCCAAAGTTTAAATCTGCTACAGACAGGTGATTCACAACCTCAACATATATATATATATATATATATATATATACATATATATATATACACACATGAGCAAGACAAAAGGGACTGCAGTAGCCTATGCATTTGCGGTATATATCCACGACAATGCAACCGATTAGAGAATAATTTCATTAAAATTGAACCTAAAGTCTAGAGGCCCCCGCGTGCGTATTCATGCACAGCAGGTAAGTAAAATTAGAAAACAACAGAATACTTATAAATCAAACTTATCCATAAATCTTGTAAAATAAACACAAGACATATGACCTGTCTAGCCTGACCACTTTGCAATGATTCTCCCGCTTATATTTAGCGTGCCAAGCTGGGCGTGATTTATGCAACTACTAATCTCATGAGTATTTAGAATAGGCTACTCCAAATTCTCATTCTCAGTTCTTATTAGAACTAAATTAAGATCAGATTCACGTGCGTATGTAGCGCTCCTGTAATGGAGCACATTTGTTAAAGAACAGTCAGACGCGGTGCTTCTCATTCATGTTTTTTACTAAGAATGAAGCGTCTCGTGAGAACTGCCCAGCTATGAGCAACGCACGCACACACACACACACACACACACACACACACACACACACACACACACACACACACACACACACACACACACAACCAATCGGATGCACCCATCCCCAACATAGATGGGGATGGGGCACCTACTTATACGCCCACCTACTTAATCAATATTAACGAACCTTCAGTATATTTGGCAAAGCTGTAGACTTCATCAGAAGAAGGAAGAGCAGCGCTATTGCCAATATGTAAGTCACTTTGAGTCGTTTCTTTCTTATTCCAAAAGTCTCTTAGACCTAAAAGTCCCTTTTAATACAACCTCATGTCTTACCAAAACTTACCTGATTATCTTTCGCTTACTGAACAGATGATGGGAGAAATTTTGAAGTGTATAGACTAAGAGTTTAAAAAGAACATATTTTTCATTTTGGGGACAGTGTTTACTTTAACTTCTCCCTGATAATCTGTAACTGGAAAAGTCCATAGTTATTTCTTCTGAATTGTGTATAAGTAGGCTTTAGTGTTATATCTTTTTTTTTTAAATCTAATTGTTGTGGTTAATCTCAAACCTGAAACTTTATTATCAAATAGACATTTATTATTTATTAATATAGACATTATTTATCTATTGTAGTTTGCAATGTGTTACAATGTGTTGCAATGTGTTACTTGAAGTTTTGTCTTCCACTCTGTTGCTCCATCCATCGTTTCCTACAGAGGTTGTGGTCTTAATCCCGGGGATGCAATTTACGTTTGTGACGCGCCAACGTTTTGCTTGATATTTAAGTGATTACTCTGGGTTCGGGCCAAATTCCGAGCCCGGAGCCCTCCCCCGGACAGCACGCCAATTACGCATAAACTTTACTCTATTTAATTTGATGTAAGTGTGAACTCGTGAAAGAACAAATAATGAATAGTTTAAGTTCTTGGTTGTTAAAGGCTATATCGTTCACATTTATAAAGTCAATTTAAAGACAAATGTGGCTAGAGATAAATATCATGATGCAACATCCACATGCAAAAATTTTTGTTGTTGTTGAGGGGTTTTCCAAGGCAAGACAGGGAGGCAGAAAAAAGTTTTTAAATAAATGTTTTTAAAAATAAAAGGTAAGACAAGGGTAAGAAACTACGGTGGGCCAGTAGTGCAGCCGTACAAAATTAAACCAAAACCGCCAAAACACAACGGAATTAAACCACAACACAACGGAAACAAGTCAAAACACAACAAAATCACCACGACACAACGGAATTAAACCACAACACAACGGAAACAAGTCACAACACAACAAAATCACCAAAACACAACGGAATTAAACCACAACACAACGGAAACAAGTCACAACACAACAAAATCACCAAAACACAACGGAATTAAACCACAACACAACGGAAACAAGTCACAACACAACAAAATCGCCACAACACAACGGAAACAAGTTACAACACAACAAAATCACCACGACACAACGGAATTAAACCACAACTCAACGGAAACAAGTCACAACACAACAAAATCGCCACAACACAACGGAATAAAACCACAACACAACGGAAACAAGTTACAACACAACAAAATCACCACGACACAATGGACTTAAACCACAACACAACGGAAACAAGTCACAACACAACAAAATCACCAAAACACAACGGAATTAAACCACAACACAACGGAAACAAGTTACAACACAACAAAATCACCACGACACAACAGAATTAAACCACAACACAACGGAAACAAGTCACAACAAAATCACCACGACACAACGGAATTAAACCACAACACAACGGAAACAAGTCACAACACAACAAAATCGCAACAACACAACGGAATAAAACCACAACACAACGGAAACAAGTTACAGCATAACAAAATCACCACGACACAACGGAATTAAACCACAACACAACGGAAACAAGTCACAACACAACAAAATCGCCACAACACAACGGAATAAAACCACAACACAACGGAAACAAGTCACAACACAACAAAATCACCACAACACAACGGAATTAAACCACAACACAACGGAAACAAGTCACAACACAACAAAATCACCAAAACACAACGGAATTAAACCACAACACAATGGAAACAAGTTACAACACAACAAAATCACCACGACACAACGGAATTAAACCACAACACAACGGAAACAAGTCACAACAAAATCACCACGACACAACGGAATTAAACCACAACACAACGGAAACAAGTCACAACACAACAAAATCGCAACAACACAACGGAATAAAACCACAACACAACGGAAACAAGTTACAGCATAACAAAATCACCACGACACAACGGAATTAAACCACAACACAACGGAAACAAGTCACAACACAACAAAATCGCCACAACACAACGGAATAAAACCACAACACAACGGAAACAAGTCACAACACAACAAAATCACCACAACACAACGGAATTAAACCACAACACAACGGAAACAAGTCACAACACAACAGAATTAAACCACAACACAACGGAACCAAGTCACAACACAACGGAATTAAACCACAACACGACAGAAACAAGTGAGTTCTTGTAGATATGGTGGTGCATGTCTGGTGATGTATTTATGTGTGAGCATGAGGCTTTTGTAGACGATTTGGGATGAAACAGGGAGCCAGTGCAGTGAGTGTAGTGATCATATTTATGGACTCTCATAAGGACTCTGGCAGCACTGTTCTGGATACATTGAAGCATCTGGATATTTCTGCCAGAAATCCCACTGAAGAGTCCGTTGCTGTAGTTCAGCCTGGTGAAGATAAAGGCATGGACAAGTTTCTCTGCATGTGGAAAGGTTAGAAGGGGACAGAGTTTGGAGATGTTTTGAAGGTGTTGGAAGGAGGTTTTGCAGATGTGTTTAATATGGTCATTGAGGGTCAGCTGGGGGTCAAACTAAACCCCTAGGTTAGTGACTGAGGAGGAGAACGTGACGACCTGGCAATCAAAGATGAGTTGGGATAAGGGAGAGGAGTGAATCTGATAAGGGGTGTGAACCAGTAGTGCCTCAGTTTTACTGGAGTTCAGCCGGAGGAAGTTACTTCTCATCCATGCCTTTATCTCCTCAAGAGTTGTGAGTGAGTTGTGACAGAGCTATGGAGGGGCTTGGGGCAGTTTTGATATAAAGTTGCATGTCATCAGGATAACAATGAAAGGATAGTCCATGTCTGCTGATGACAGGACCGAGGGGAAGGATGTAGAGGATGAATAAGATTGGGCTGAGAACTGACCCCTGCAGACCATGACACACACATAAAGCAAAAAAACAAAACGCTTTTATCAGGTTGATGATAGGATATTTTATCATGATATAGTTATTTTGGCTTTAAACAAGGATTTTATTATATCAACATTTTTGATTAATAAGAAAGTAATTACAAGCAATAGGACAAAAAAAAATACTACAAGGGAACAAAAAATAATAAATGTAAATTAATCATGTGTAAAAACACTGCATTGTCTTCATTGTATAAATGAAATATATATTTACTCTAATTAAAGTTACAAAAGTGGATTAGTGAAGAGCAGTAAGAGATTCTCTTTTGTTGTTTAATTAATGTGAATGAAAGACAGCAGGAAAATAGACCGCTGTCGCTTTAAGCGCTTCTCTATAGCTCTGGGTATTTTTATACGGTCTGTAACACTTGCGTTATCTTTCTCAGTTTACTTGTTTATTTTTATTTAAGACATAAATGACTGTGACTTGCTTGGAATTTTTACACGTACATTTGTGTGTATATATATATATATATAGCCGTTCAAGGCCAATAACCACCAAATATAACTCTGTGAGAAGCGGATGTGCCTGCCGCTGCACCTCAGACCAAAAATGACAGTTTTCGTGACCACGCAGCACAGCAAACCTCACTGAATGAGAAGTCTGATGATGTAATTTACCGCGACTCCATCCTGGCAACCTGTCAGACCTGTACCATTTTCAAAAACACATTGGATCAATCAATAATGACCTATTTTTCTTACCCCAGTAGTTGTGTCATTGACACCTTGTTTTCAGACCGGCATGCCCATGGGTGCAATTTGCAAATGCATTTGCTATTTATACAATATGGACGCTAGAAAAACTATCTGAAAACACTTGTGTTGCGCCTGCCTCCGCATTGCGCCGGGTGTATGATAGGGCCCTATATGTGTTAGTCCAGTGGATAAGTTTGCAATTAGGACCCTGGGTTTAAATCCTGATTTGATATTGTGCATTTTTAATAAGCCAAGATAAAGAACATACTCATTTCAATGTGAATGGAGTGAATGGACAGATATTTTTATTTAGCCTACTTCCTACAATACGCAAGCAACTTGATTATTAATGCTGCAAACGTTTTATTTTGAAAGTTGAAATCAAAATTTTAGTGTACTTAGGGCCTACAAGATAATAACTGTTCCAAAAAATGATTTTTTCCCCCGCAACCATTCCATTGAAGGACCATTTTCGGTTCCCCCAAGAATATTTTAGTGAACAGTTCTAAAAAGAAATGTGAAGAGCATTTTAAAGGTTCATTAGATGCCAATAAAAAACTGAGTGTAGAAGTGAATTTTAATGGCCAGTCATGATTTTAATCATGCAGATACATAGGAAAATAAATACATAACATTTGAATAATAACATTAGAATAATTTTTTTTATATTACATATATTAGAACATGGTAAAGAGTGTTTATAATTCTTTTTGCTTAATATTTATATTTCTGTAATCTGTCCACACAGAAATTATATCAACGCCATTGTTTCAGTAATAGTGGTGACTGTGGTCATCTGCATTGTGTGTCATGTGCTGCTGCTGCTGCCCCTGGTGCTTGATCTTTGAAATGTGCCAAAGGCCCAAACGTAAGTGTTTTAGTGTTAATAGAATGTATAATGTTACATTATTTAGGCTGGTAGTAAAATTATCATTATAATTTTTACTTGGCTTGTTTTTCCCACAGCTGTAGAAACGCATGTAACTACAGTCATGAATACACAATGCATTCAGCAGCCGCCTGTCATGCAGCCAGTTCAGTATCCAGCATACCAGCCTGTGCCGACTCAACCGGGCTACGGCGGTCAGCCTATGCAGATGGGACCATATCAGGGACAGCTATACGCACCAGGACCCCCACCCCCATCCCCATATAACATGACCGGTAAGAAGGCCTAGTACTAGAGCAGGGGTGCAACACTTATTTTGTTCCACTTAGTTTAGTTCCAACCCTGCTCCAACACACACATACCTGTAGTTTTCAATTACCCTTTCTTTATATAATATGAATGAAATTTGAGCGTACTAGATCCGCCATGTTGTTAGGCTTTACTGTCATTCATATATCCTCTCCCGTGGCCTCATGGGATAGTAAAGTTTTCATTAAATGCACACTTCAGAATCTCTGCGAAAGTAGATAATCATCCGGAAACTTTTCACCTACTCTTTTTGTTTTCAAATACTATGTGTTTGGACACACTACTATTCTGACGTACTGTTTTTCGTATCCTATATAGGGAAGTATTTGATTTCAGATGGAGCATCAGATTTCAAATTTTGTCAATTTTATTATGAAATTTAAACAAAAAAATTCAGATATTGCGTTCTTTAGTGTGGAGGTACAGATCACTGTAGAGCCTTGATCAAGCGAAGCGGCAGTTCGAAACACACGTGAATGGATCATCTCTTCTTCTTTACTATTAGTTACAGCACAAAATAAACATGAATAAACATATGAAGGTGTGTTAAAAGATACAGTAGACCTTAACAAAATCTGTATCATGTCTCATGTAATCGCTCAGTGTTTCAACCGCGGAAAGACATCAGTTTGTAACAAAAACCCATTCAGTGACCAAAATGATTCAGTGTCTCGCTAGACAGCAAGACAAATAAAATCTAGAGAGGAGGATTTGCTAAATATATGCTCCATATTACATACTCATTAAAGTTTTACTGTTCTTCAGTATTTAATCTATGTTGGAATAATCCTGTAACGTTTTTATGACAGCCACCAAATGTTTAGAAAACATTTCAAAAACAAATCAAGTAGAGAGTTAATTATAAAGTTAGTATTATAATTTTATTATTACAAAAAACTTCTTTGTGTGTAATTTATGTGTTTATTTTATTGAAGGTTAATATTAACTGCTTTATATACAATGTACAAGCCGACTCCCTGTATAGTTTACAGCATTAGTTTTTCTTTGAAAATTTGCCCTGTACTGTCGACTCGTATTGAATCAGAATCGAATTGAAATTGAATCATGAAATTTGTCAATACCTTGGACTTAAATACATACAGTATTGTTCAAAATAATAGCAGTACAATGTGACTAACCAGAATAATCAAGGTTTTTCGTATATTTTTTTATTGCTACGTGGCAAACAAGTTACCAGTAGGTTCAGTAGATTCTCAGAAAACAAATGAGACCCAGCATTCATGATATGCACGCTCTTAAGGCTGTGCAATTGGGCAATTAGTTGAATTAGTTGAAAGGGGTGTGTTCAAAAAAATAGCAGTGTGGCATTCAATCACTGAGGTCATCAATTTTGTAAAGAAACAGGTGTGAATCAGGTGGCCCCTATTTAAGGATGAAGCCAACACTTGTTGAACATGCATTTGAAAGCTGAGGAAAATGGGTCGTTCAAGACATTGTTCAGAAGAACAGCGTACTTTGATTAAAAAGTTGATTAGAGAGGGGAAAACCTATAAAGAGGTGCAAAAAATGATAGGCTGTTCAGCTAAAATGATCTCCAATGCCTTAAAATGGAGAGCAAAACCAGAGAGACGTGGAAGAAAACGGAAGACAACCATCAAAATGGATAGAAGAATAACCAGAATGGCAAACGCTCAGCCAATGATCACCTCCAGGATGATCAAAGACAGTCTGGAGTTACCTGTAAGTACTGTGACAGTTAGAAGACGTCTGTGTGAAGCTAATCTATTTTCAAGAATCCCCCGCAAAGTCCCTCTGTTAAAAAAAAGGCATGTGCAGAAGAGGTTACAATTTGCCAAAGAACACATCAACTGGCCTAAAGAGAAATGGAGGAACATTTTGTGAACTGATGAGAGTAAAATTGTTCTTTTTGGGTCCAAGGGCCACAGGCAGTTTGTGAGACGACCTCCAAACTCTGAATTCAAGCCACAGTACACAGTGAAGACAGTGAAGCATGGAGGTGCAAGCATCATGATATGGGCATGTTTCTCCTACTATGGTGTTGGGCCTATTTATCGCATACCAGGGATCATGGATCAGTTTGCATATGTTAAAATACTTGAAGAGGTCATGTTGCCCTATGCTGAAGAGGACATGCCCTTGAAACGGTTGTTTCAACAAGACAATGACCCAAAACACACTAGTAAACGGGCAAAGTCTTGGTTCCAAACCAACAAAATTAATGTTATGGAGTGGCCAGCCCAATCTCCAGACCTTAATCCAATTGAGAACTTGTGGGGTGATATCAAAAATGCTGTTTCTGAAGCAAAACCAAGAAATGTGAATGAATTGTGGAATGTTGTTAAAGAATCATGGAGTGGAATAACAGCTGAGGGGTGCCACAAGTTGGTTGACTCCATGCCACACAGATGTCAAGCAGTTTTAAAAAACTGTGGTCATACAACTAAATATTAGTTTAGTGATTCACAGGATTGCTAAATCCCAGAAAAAAAAATGTTTGTACAAAATAGTTTTGAGTTTGTACAGTCAAAGGTAGACACTGCTATTTTTTTGAACACACCCCTTTCAACTAATTGCCTAATTGCACAGCCTTAAGAGCGTGCATATCATGAATGCTGGGTCTCATTTGTTTTCTGACAATCTACTGAACCTACTGGTAACTTGTTTGCCACGTAGCAATAAAAAAGATACTAAAAACCTTGATTATTCTGGTTAGTCACATTGTACTGCTATTATTTTGAACAATACTGTATAAGATGTAATTATTGCATCAGTCTGACAGTAAATAAACACTTGTTGACACGATTATTTTAAACGTCTTTTAAACGGTAACATAAATCACAAATACTCAAATAATTATTATTGTTTTGTCAAGTAACCGACAAGTTACCTATACTGGACAGAGTGAGACCATATACCGATATTTTCCTTGAAATAATGCATTATTGTCTTTTTCCATTTTCATCAAAACCCGGATATCCCAGCGGTCAGGGTCCATATGGTGTAAGTCAGGCCCCGTACCCCATGCTGCCGCCTTCCCAGCCCGGTATCGCTCATCTGCCCCCAGAGACCAAGCAGCCGGCCTATAACCCCGCATACCTGCAGCCACCGAACACCGGCTTCTAAACCACAAGCGTCTGTCACATCACTCACTGATGGATTGTGGAGATCGACGCACTCTCACACGGCAGAATGTCCCAAATTCAATGCAGATTATACAAGACTAGTGGATGTGTTGTAATTAGAATTATTTCTGTTTTATTTTTAACCTGTCTAACTCTGCGCCACAATATGAATGTAAATATTTTTGCAATAAATTGTTGTAAAAAACAAATAAACAAACAGATTATTGGATTAAGTGTTACAAGAAAATACTATTTCAGTCTTTCTACTTTTTTAGTTCTTCTTTGTAATTAATTGGGAAAGTTTTACTTGTGATTCACGAGTAAAAAAAAAAAAAAAAATCCTACAAATTTTTCCACTTTTAGTATTAATTATTATACTAATATTGAACTGTATAATATATTGCACGTTTGATACAATTGGATATACTCAAAGGACTAAAATCTAACATAAAATGTGGTCATTTTTACGTTGTAGTTTAGTTTTGGCACTTTTGCTGTTGTATTAGCTTTTGTTAACAGCACAACTCTCAGAGACACAACTAGCAGGATCTGTTTAAAGAAACTGTTAACAAGTTCCCTTTCAGGCAGTACACTTCGAGTTACATCAGTACTGACAAAAAGGGGGTTTCGCTTAGAAAGCCAGCTGCCTTCAATCTCAATCAAAACGATCCAATGACATGAAAATATCATGGGTCTGCAGAACTTGCCTAATGCAACCCGCTCCACTGTGTGGGTATAAACGGCATTGCATAGCAGTCATGCATTTATGTTTCTGTTTCGGAGCCGAGGTCAACTTGCCTTACTAACCAATTTCTCTCTTCAAGACGAGTGTATCTCCAGAGTGTTGGTGATACGGCGAATTCCAGCGAGTTCCGCATTCCTGTTGATCTGTGCAGGTCTGTGTGTTCTCCCTGGGCGTCTCAGCTCTCTGCCTGAGAAAAAACTCCTCTCTAAAAGAGCTGCACATGGCACGTGTTTTTAAAGATGTCTCGCCCGTGCTCCGTTCCTGGGTGTGGTCAGCGGGTTAGTCCGCTTGACGGGCATGAGCGCTGCTTGGTATGCTTGGGCTTAGTGCATGCTGAGTGGGCGTTCATGGATGCATCATGTTCCCACTGTGGGAACAGTGTTCCTCTGCATGTTCCCCTGCTCTCATGCGGGCGGCCACCGACGAAGTTGACCACACGGGGTGTAGGTCAGGTGATGTCCACTTGAGTGGTCCAGGAGCCCTCCTGCAGCGCCCGCCCCTCCTGCTTGGCCACAGCAGAGGCCTTCACCCGGGCCGAAGCGCCGAGGTGCCCGTAGGAAGGTGGCAAAGCCTGTCTCAGCCCTGAAGCCGGCTAAACGGCAGGCTAAGCGGCGGTCCTGAGACAGGGCGCTCTGAGGCGAACTCGGTTCTCTCTCAGGAGACGGTGACAGGGGAGGAGGGCCGGGGGAGAATCTTTTGTTTTTATCCCAACCCACTGCTGGCCCCCCAAAAGGGGCCAGCGGCACCTTATTGTTGTTTAAAGAAAGAACCGAATCATTCACCTCCGAGCCCCAAGAGCGTGTGTGCCACCTCAGTGCCTTGCCACTCTCAGTCCCCTCTGTCGCCAGCCCCCCCCCCCAGTCAAAACCCCCACGGGACACTCCACCTCCCCTGGTCTCCACTGGCAGGGTGCGGAACTCAACCCCGCCCACAACTCGGGCTGCTCCCATGCCTCCCGAGTCTGGGCCGGTCGTTCCACTTCGCTGCCCCACGCCGGTTTTTCAGTTCTCAGTTTTTGGGGGCGTGGCTAGCGCTCTTTAAACTGTCCAATTGGCTCGCCCGCACCACGATCTCCTCCCCGCTTTTGGAGAGTCTTCTATATGATGGTGGGTGACAATGGCCCTGTCCTGCGTGCAGAGATCAACACCCTACTGGCGAAGGGTGCCGTGGAGATCGTCCCTCCAGCCGAGATGAAGTCCGGCTTCTACAGCCCTTACTTCATTGTACCCAAGAAAGCCGGTGGGTTACGGCCAATCCTGAACCTGCGCATCTTGAACTGATCCCTTCAAAGGCTTTCCTTCAAGATGTTGACAGCCAAACACATTTTCGAATGCGTTCGTCCACACGATTGGTTTGCAGCGATCGACCTAAAGGACGCGTACTTTCACGTCTCCATACTTCCTCGACACAGACCGTTTCTACGATTTGCCTTCGAGGGGAGATCATACCAGTACACCGTTTCTTCCATTCGGGCTGGCCCTGTCTCCTCATGTCTTTATGAAGGTCATCGAGGCAGCCCTAGTACCACTCAGGCAGCTCAGGGTTCGCATCCTGAACGATAGCTCGCTGATCCTCAGCCACTCGTGAGAGCAGGTTTGCGAACACAGGGACTTGGTTCTCCACCATCTTACGCATCTGGGCCATCAGGTAGACTGGGAAAAGAGCAAACTCTGCCTAGTGCAGAGGATCTCTTTTCTCGGTATGGAGATCAACTGGGTCACCATGTCCGCGCAGCTTATGAGCGAGTGCACTCAGTCTCTGCTGACCTGCCTTCGTCAGATCGAACGCAGGAACATGGTCCCACTGAAACCATTTCAGAGGCTCCTGGGGCATATGACATCCGCAGGTGCAGTAACCCATCTCCGGTTGCTCCATTTGAGACCGCTTCAGCATTGGCTTCACGACAGAGTCCGGAGGTTGGCATGGCAACGTGGCACGTTCCGGGTACAAGTGACCTAGGACTGCCGTCAGACCTTTACCCCGTGGTGGAACCTCAAGTTTCTACGGGTGGGAATTCCCCTAGAAAGAGTTTCCTGGCATGTTGTGGTATCCAAGGATGCCTCTGCCAGGGGCTGGGGTGCCATGTGCAATGGTCATGCCACTGCTGGGGCCTGGAAGGAGCTTCAGCGTTTGTGGCATATCAATTGCCTCGAGTTGCTGGCCATACGTCTTGCCCTGCACCGCTTCTGAGCCCTGCTCAAGGACATGCACGTGCTGGTCCAGTCAGATAATACGGCAACAGTAGCGTACATCAACCACCAGGGTGGGTTACGCTCCTGCCGGCTGTCACAACTCGCCCGCCACCTCTTGTTATGGAGACAGAAGCAGCATCTGAGGTCACTTTGTGCCATTTACATTCCCCGGGACCTGAACCGTGCAACCAATGAGCTGTCGTGGTTTCAGCCTCCGCCCAGGGGCATGGAGACTCCATCCCCAATCGGTTCAGCTGATATGGGACCAGTTTGGCGATGCACAGATAAATCTGTTTGCTACCCATGACTCCTCCCATTGCCGCTGGTACTATTCCCTGACCGAGGGGACCTTTGGCATGGATGCACTAGCGCACAGCTGGCCGCGGGGCCGATGTGAATATGCATTTCCCCCAGTGAGCCTTCTCGCACAGCTCCTGTGCAAGATCAGGGAGGACAGGGAGCAGGTCCTAATGGTCATCCCTAAATGCCCGGTCGGGTCCGTGCTGTCTTTCCTCCAGGAAGGGTTGGAGAGAAGGCTGTCTCCCTCCACCCTCAAGGTCTACGTGGCGGCAATAGCTGCTCACCACGACGTGCTGGACTCAAAAACAGTAGAACAGCACGACTTGATCTGCAGGTTCCTCAGGGGGGTGACAAGATTAAATCTCCCTTGCTCCTTACAGGTACCATCTTGGAACCTCGCAGTGGTCCTAACTGCCCTGCGTATGACTCCCTTTGAGCCTCTGCAAACGGTGGAGCATAAGTTCCTGTCAATAAAGACAGTGCTCCTTGTTGCTCTGGCCTCGATCAAGAGGTTGGGGGACCTGCAGGCATTTTAGGTTGACGAAGCATGCCTGGAATTCGGGCCGGCTAACTCTTACGTCATCCTGAGACCCCGGCCTGGATATGTGCCCAAGATTCCTACCACTCCCTTCAGGAACCAGGTGGCGAACCTGCAAGCGCTGCCCTTGGAGGAGGCAGATCCATCCTCGGCACTGCTCTATCCAGTATGCGCCCTTGGCGCCTGTGTAGACAGGACACGGTGCTTTAGGACCTCAGATCAGCTCTTTGTATGTTACAGAGGGAAGCAGAAAGGGAAGGCTCTCTCCAAGCAGAGGTTGTCTCACTGGATAGTGGATGCCATTGTCCTGGCTTACAAGGTTCAGGGCTTGCCATGCCCCCTTGGGGTCAAAGCACACTCCACTAGGAGCGTAGCTGCCTCTTGGGCTTTAGCGCGTGGCGCCTCGCTGACAGACATTTGTAGAGCTGTACACCCAACACCGCAGGCGACACCCAACACATTCGCCATTTTATAATCTGAGAGTGGAGCCTGTGTCCTCTCGTATACTCGCCCCAGACGGCCAGTAACTGGACACACGCTGGTGTCTTTGCTTGCGGTGCCATTCCATTTCACCGACTGGATACGTGCACTCATTCGCTCAGGAGTTCAATCTGGAGTTCCTCCAGCACTGTTGATGCCGACACCAGAGTGCATGCCCGAATGGTCTCAGCCCTCGTGTCAGGCTAGGTGCCCCGTGTGCACGGTTCCCCTTCAGGCCAACCGTCACATGTGCATTCTCCACAGCAAGTCTCCTTGAGCTTGTGTCTTCCCTTGGCAAGACCCTTGCCACCCGTGGGGTTGAAAAACTTTTCCTGAAGGAAGGGAATGGAGACGTTACGTCCCCATGCCACATCCGCTGTACCGCTGGTCGGCCTCGGCTCCTTAGCAGGTAACATAAATGCGTGACTGCTATGCAATGCCGTTTATACCCACGCAGTGGGGCCTGGTTGCATTAGGCAAATTCCGCAGACCCATGACATTTTCATGTCATTGGATTGTTTTGATTGAGATTGAAGGCAGCTGAACCCCATTTCCTCAGTACTTACGTTACATACGTAACCGAGACGTTTTCCTTTTTGAGTTCTTTCCTTTAAGGTTCTAAAATGCAGTCGCATTTGAATAACAATGAGTGATGCAGAATTCCCATAATTCTGTGTCGCTGACCTGCTTTACTGAGCAGATGAAAAGTGAGTTTGTGTTGTCAATGTATTTTATTAAAGCAACCTTTGTTAAAGCATTAGGAAACCACATCTCTTTCACAGTTCCTTTTCAGATTATATTGTATCGGTTACATTGTTTTTTGAGATGTGGCCTTTTTTTAAAAGATTATAGATTTTGTAAATGTTTAACTGCTGTTTTATATATATTAGACATTAAATATAAAACAGAAGGGAATTTAAAGAAGGGTTTTAAAATTAGGTGTGGCAAAATGGTAAATTGTTCTAGATGGTTAAAAGATGGTATCTCTCTTGAATTTTCTCTTAATGTTATAAAATATGGAATTTAGCCAAAATACATAAACTCAACTCTTGATATTTGGTCTTCTAATAAAATGATTATTGCCGTGCAAGCTTTAGTTTAAACTAATACATTTAAAAAAAACACATTTTATTGCATTGGCTACCGGATTTTACATTGCATGTCTTTTAGAAGTGTGTGTTTGTTGTGCTTCTGAGTGTGTCAGTTGCAGGAAAAGGTGTGGCCTGCACTCAAGCAGAGATCCTGACTTGTCTTTCTTGGTTCCTGTGAAAATAACCAACCAAAATACTATACCAAATGCGTGCCATTTGTTTTGCTCTGTCTTGGTTTCCATTTTGATTTTGTGAATTTTGTAACACTTGCTTGTGTGATGCCATTTCTTTTGTATATAATGTTCTATGGTTTGGGTTAAGGGAGTTAGGGAAGTTGTTCTTTGTGTTTTCTTTCTTTTAGGGAATTTAGAGGGCACTAAATTAGTTATTTTTGTTTGTTTGAAAGTTAAGTTCAGTTTACTTCAAGGCTTTAATAGTACACATCACATTTTTTAAAGTTTGTCTTTGCTTATAATAAAGCACACAGATTCTAAAGAATAGGTTTGTGTGTTTTGTCTGTGTGGACCACATGGCTGACTACGGTGGTAACCTCTGGATAAACAGAGAGACAAATGTTATAGAAGCCATTCTTCTTATAGTGTAACAAATCCATTGGATGTAGGCTAATGGAAAGTGTTCCCGTTTCTGGTTGTCCTAATTTATGCAGCCTAACAATCCTTATGTGAATTATAGAAATGTGACAATGTCATGCACTCACAAAAAGTGTTCATTTTTTTTTTTGTGTTAGGGCTATTTTATCACATTTTGTGTAATTTTATGTAATGTAAGTTATTATTTATTTCAGATTTTATGTGGCATGTGTGTAAATGTAAAACAACACTATCCAACACAAAATGTGTTAAAGGTGCACTATGTAGTAATTTTGCAGTAAAATATCCAAAAACCAGTGTTATATATTTTGTTTAGTTGAGTACTACAACATCCAAAATGTTTCCAACTATTTGTAAATTGTGAGAAAATTGCTATTTTAACTAAGGACCCGGGACGTCTCAGCATAGGGTTTGAGGGAGTCTCCTGTCAATGGCGTCATATCTGCGTTACCCTCGGTTTCCGGTTTTATTTGGTAGAAATGCTTTTCTCTTAGCAGTGAGCAACAAGTGTCAGAGCAGCTGCTGAGCGAACACACAGAGAAACAACATAACATCATTTTAAACACACTTAAATGTATCTAATATAAAATAACAGAGCTGCATTACCTCATACTCATGACCAGAAAAGCGAAAATAGTACGGGCGCCCAGCGACTGTGTCCCGTCCCGTCATAATAAAAGCCCCGGTGCTCGCGAGGTGCGTGTTTGTATAACAATCGCTCCAGCGGCCTTGCTCAGCTCTACAACACTCGGTCTTGCTCTGCTTCATACTACAGTAATGTTAATAACCGTATCCATGAGCATGAGTCCTATTTTCCACCGGCTGTGAGGTGAAGACCATGGCTGCGCCCGTAACCTGGAAAATACTGCCTTCGGAGGACACATTTGAAGGCAGGAAGGCATCAAGCAACGTCCAAATACAATGTTAGCTCCACTTCCTGTCTCCTGGGAGACCTTCATCTGATCGAGTTTTGAAGGCAGCAGTACATGTGTCCTTCACTGCCTTTGATATCCCACAATCCTGTGCTTTCCATTCAGTGACAGTTGAGCTGGGGAAAAAATATTGTGTCCGAAAGTTGAGTTTGCTGGTCAGTTTGTGTAAATGTATGTTTTTTACAAATATTTTTTCACTTCTGATGTCATTTCTAGCAAGAAATTGAATATGTGTTTAGTTCTCACCAAAGCTCTCTCTATTTTGCTTTATTATACATTTTGGTTATTTTAATTTATCTGTCATTAAAAATAAGAACTAAAAACAGTAGTCGTCACATTAATTAATTATATACTGATGATAAAGCAACAAAGGTTATTCAGCCAAGAGCACTGAGTGATTTTCTCTTGTTCTTCTGTTGTTTGACAGACAGCAACAGGTTTACTGTCACTTTAAGACCTAATGCACAGATCCTATCGACACGCATTCGGTTTCTTTCCTCAAATGATATCCTTCACTTAAAGCATAACCGACTGTTTTTACATGAATGTTCGTCATTACAGCGGTTTTGACATAAATGTGTGTGTTGTTGACAGTTTTGAGTGTGTAACAGGAAATGAAACAGAACTAAAGGGATCACACACTTTCAGAGAGGCGGCTTGTGCACACGTTTCGGTGTGTGTGTCAGACAGCGCGAGACTGCAAGGAGTTTTTTTTCACAAGTTATTGCCTTTAATAACTCTTTTTAACATCAAGAAAGTCACATAAATAACAGTTGTGTGCCCAGTCTATACGCATTGGCCTAATACATACAGTTTTCACAATGTTGAAGTAGCCTATTAAAATCATTCAGATATTGCTGCCTTTGCGATATGCATATTGCGATATGTACATTTGCGATATTTCGATAGTGGGTATGATGTTATAACATTTTTAAAACATTAAAAAGCTGGAAGTTTTAATGTTCAGAGGACATCAAAATTGTATAACTGAATGTTCGCAAAACATTAGAACATATTTTGGTTCGCAAGGTTTTTAGTTTCTCCAGTCACGACTCGGATTGTTTGTTTGTCTTTATTTAACCTACGAGGATATGGTTTCGAGGAGTATCCTTTCCGCTACTAAAAAAATAAAAAATAAATATTAATTAATTGTGACTTTTTATGTCATAATTCTGATTTTTTTTTCTAAAAAAGAGCATAGGGTGCGCTGAAGCATTTATATGGAAATAGTTTGGGTGTGTTTTATGCAAATGACTGACCTCGTGAAAATTTAGAATGGTTGCTCCAAATTCTCATTAGAACAAAAATAAGAACAAATCCACGTGTGTACTAAAGCGTAACGAAGTGCGCGGAGACTTCGTGAGAAGAAATACGGAATAATCCACGCAATTATCAGTAGGCTAAACGAGATCCGTTAATTTTATGTGCTTTTGTTTATTGGTTAATACATTGCATATATCTCAACTGATGTGTTCAAAAGTAGGCTACACACATATACACGTGTGAGAATTTTTTTGCACCCTCTTAAAATGCCTTTAATTAATATTCTGAAGCTGCAGCTATCAAACCAGACACTGAATCAATAAGGCGCTCATATACAACATGTTTGTTCTTAAAAGTGAACAACAACAAAAAAAGATTCATGGAAATTCTTTGTGGTTTTCAGATTTAAACATTAAGATAAGTTTCTTTCACTTTCGTTTCATCGTGCAGTTGATCAAAAACAGGTATGGGGATGGGAACCTTCAGTATATTTGGCAGAGCTGTAGACTTCATCAGAAGAAGGAAGGAAGAGCATCGATGCCCTCCTCCGTCGTCTTTATTCTGCTCCTGTCTGCGGGTTTATTCACGGTCACAGTCGGTAAGTTAGACGACCTGTTATAGAAATCTATAGAAACACGTGAAACTTGTTCTTGGGCGGTTTACAGATGAATGTAACGTACAAAATAAATAATTTAAAGATAGAATATCAGTTTGTTTTTTATAAAATGTGTTACATTTCCCCTGTTCTTTAAGGTGATGGTGATGACTGTAAAAGCCACTACACCAGCAGTAACGTGTAAGCCCTCGATTACCTGTACCTGGGGGTAATGCTTTTGATCTTGATTCAGTATCAGTTTATATCTAGTATATATACTGTACATAATAATATGTTTGTTTTAGCACTAGTTTAAACATTTCTTGGGTCAAATTATATGTGCCATTCCTTAATATTCACTGATAAAAACAACTTGTAAGATTTACTTGATAAAATCTTTGTAACAATTTGCACTCAGTTTTTCTAAGTAAAATTTACTGCTGCAATATCAAGTACAACTTACTTGCCAATATCAAGTAAAATGTACTTAACTATAAATGTAACATTTGCAAAGACATTAAGTAAATGTTACTTAATTATATTTAACTTAGCATGTTGTATTTATTAAAAGTAATCAAGTAAATTTAATTTTAAAAGGAGCATAACTATTGTGAAAATTTTATAAATCTGTATTATTTACTCTTATGAAGTAATTAAGTAGATTTTATAATGTTTGTCCATTTGACATTTTGAATTACTTAGTTGAATTAATTTATATTACTCACTATTATTATGTAAATGTTGCTATTTTAAACCAAATAAATGTAATAATGTTCTCTGCATCAAATACATTTATCACAAATCACACATAAATACAATGAAGTTGAACAGTTTATTATGTCAAAATTTAACCGTTAAATCAGTAATGTTCACATCAACTGATTAAATAGTTAAGGTACATTCATTATAATTTACAATAACTGTAGAATTAACCATGTATGGTTCAACAGTGGCATAACTAACATTAAAGGGTTAGTTCAGCCAAATATGAAATGTATCACATTTGAGTCCAAAAATAACAAAAACTACGACTTTATTCAGCATTGTCTTCTCTTCCGTGTTTGTGTTCAATCCTCAAATAAAGATTCAAACGGTGAAGAGAAGCCAATGCTGAATAAAGTCGTAGTTTTTGTTATTTTTGGACCCAAATGTATTTTGGATGCTTCAAGAGACTCTAATTAACCCACTGATGTCTCATATGGACTACTTTGATGATGTTTTTATTCCCTTTCTGGACATGGACAGTATAGTGTGCATACACTTGCATACGCTCTCGGACTAAATATAAAATATCTTAAACTGTGTGTTAAGATGAACGGAGGTCTTACGGGTGTGGAGCGACATTAGGGAGAGGAGTTAATGACAGACATTTCATTTTTGACTGAACTGAACTAACTTAACCCTTTAATGACGAGCACATGCATAGTCCAGCTGAAACAGAATGGTCACTTTTCCTTAATGCTCATTCATCGACTGGATCCTCTCGATCAGCTCCATGGACGACCATCTTAAGGATATGTTCAGCGGCAACACTGCGACTGTCCTCCTGCATACAGTTTGTAAGAAAGAAAGAACACAATTCCATTTAAGAAATAGAATTACATTTATAACATTTTATTTTCATTAAAAAGGTGACCGGACCTTCATGTCGTTAGCTCACTAAAATAGAATTGCTGACATTCATGCACTTGTTGCTAACGTTATACATCAATGCCTATTTGGTTTCAGAGTTCACCTGCCATCCAAACTTTCCTTCTTTAGTGCAGAGTGCAGACTAACTTATGCTTTGATATAATAATTGCTGTGAAATTTTCAGTGGATATAAAAACAACTAACTTAGACACTTTTAAAAAATGCTAACATTAGCTAGAGGACACACACACAGGCAGCCAGCACTTAATCACGGCCAGCTAACATTAAATTATTTTGAAGTTAACCAGACAGGGTGACTTTTTCGACAAGAACGTGGCTAACTACATTTAATCCCCTCTATCTTTGACTAACGTTAAACACCAGTCTCAACTTTATAGAAGTGGATAATGCTTTAGCTTTAGCTACCATTATTGTGATTAAAACTCACTTTTAGTCAATTTTAAACCGTAACGTCTATGCAATAATCAAACCATCAAAACGAAGTACATCGTTATCACAAATCTAAAATAGAAAAGTCAGAACTTACCGAGAATAAGTCAGCCATGTAAAAGCGACATCCCAAACCGACCGTCTCTGCCTCTGAACCGGGATCTTTTTGAGCAACAACAAAAGCGGCCGGGCAGATTCACTTTGCTTTTCAGATTAAAATTTACTTAGTATTTTTAGGTGAATGTGCTGTGACTATAAAACATTAAATACTATTTGTAAATATATGGTAAAATTTACTCTTTCTTCTCAGTTAATTTATTACATTAATAAATTGTGTAAATTTTACATAAGATATATAGTTCCAACTTAATCTTGATTTTACAATGTATAAATTACATGAATTAATGTAATAGATTTTACAATACCACAAAGTCATTTTTTTCAGTGTTCACTTGTGACTGCTTATATAAGTATCATTATTCATTAAAAAGATTAGGATGCAAGTTATTTAAGTTTTGAAATTTCACATTTAAAGAAATCTAGTGTTTGATCATCATATCTAAATATTTATTAGAATGCAAAGACTGCAATATATTTTTGAGCAACTAGATTAGATACATGTATATTTATTAAAGAGCCATAAGGCACCTAATGGGATTACAAATAAACATTAATATTTTTTAGCCACAAAATGACTCTAATTTGCCTCTTTGAATTGGAATTCTCTATTTTAATATTAATTACTACACTAATTGTTATATAAATTTTAGAAGAAATACAAATATTAGAAGAAAAATATTTTAAGTGGTCATTTATTGACAATAATTGTTGCACAAATAGTATTTAGTACCAAAAGATCTCCTCAAAATATTCAATAAATATCATTTAATGAGTATGAGTGTGACCTATTAGTGTATTTTTTTACAGTCTATGCCTATTAGTAAGGAATACCTGAGGGCTAAATACAAGAATAACATTAATGTTATTCACTCTCCATAATAACGATCCTGTAAATATGGCTGACTTAATAATCAATAAACACTAACACTATGCTGTACTGTTTACCAAAACTTGCAGCAAACATCTATATGGTGAAACTGTTGTGTATCCGCTTAAACGTGCAGTATGCAACTTTTGGCCACTAGGGGTCACTCATTCAAAATAATAACAACTGACGTACTTTGGTGACGTCGGGAAAGTGCGTGGGCTCATGGGAGTTGTTGTCATTATTGCCACTGTCAACCAGCGAATCTGGCATCTCCAGCAGAAAACATGTTCACTGACAAGGTAATTGATTGTTATATTACATCTCTATTATTGTTAAGTTTAGTTACGGCTTTTCACTTTATGTAATGTCAATCTAATGAAATAGCAGCAAGCTACCGTTACTTAACAAACTTATCAGTAACGTTAGATAATGTGTGAGACAGAATGTTGAGAGGGCGGTCGCTGTGCCAACATACCTATAAGTTGGTAGGCTATGTTGACATATTAACCGCGCATCATAATTTGAGTTACTCAAATTATAGATATATTGACATGGCATCCGCGATTGTCAAACATTCTGTATATCAACTGTTCAATACAGAAATACATTTCAATTTAGTTTATCATTACCAACATAAAACAGTAAATGAGAGAACCAGCACCTGCAATACGTTGTTCATTGGAACACGCGCTGTGTCGCTCCCCACGTTCATCAATCATTCTAATAAACATTTATTTTGGAACTCGGAGATATATGAATAAGTAGATCATTATTAAATCAATATTATATGTAGCTAGTATTAACATATGATAAAAGTGACGGTCACCTTATATTAATTGACAAAGATAGTGGCATATTACCTTATGAAGCTAACGTTACTTTCTCCAGCTACATATAAAACCAATAATAGCTCGTCCATCTGCGTTTTACACATGACATCATCGTGTCACCAAATATACGGATAGAAATACTTTTGAATCAGTTTTTAAAAAAATAGCTCTTTCAGTCTCCAAAAACAGAGAATCCGCCTGTTTGAAAAGCCGATACAAAATGTATAACATTACGTATTCAGCTAAACGCGTCTCAATGTGGTCAAGATCGCTATGCAATATGCAAACATACAGCATGTTATGATTATATGATTATTATGTTAGCTGAATGGTTACTTAAATGACCTGTTTATTAAAACACAAGCGAGATCAGCATCTCTCTGCAGTCCGAGCTTGTCACGAAGATTTCGCCATCTTTCAAAGGCTTCTCCAAGGTTTACACGTCTCTTGCTTCTTCTACTGTCCCAAAATCTTCTCGGGTCATTTTTTTCACCCTTACGTTTGCGCTTTGTTGAGCTGGCAAAACGTACAGGCAAAGAGTAGTCATGATCCATTATCATACAGACTTTTTTATACGGGGGTTCCCCTTATACTGTCTGTCAGTGTTCCTCTTTGAGTTTGGCGGTTCCGCCCATAGATATCTATGGTTCCGCCGAGTTCCGCAGGAAGCAAGACGCAAACGTGGATATGACGTGAAAGACTGGCGACATAACGGAAATAAAGACACGGTCCGTGTCTTCGAATTAAAATATTAATTTCTCTGGATTTAGAAGTTAATTAGAACTGTCGGGATAATGTAAACACACAACTTTAAAAAATATATAACATAGATATAGTGATCTTTTATATTTTTAATGCTGAAACATTACATATTGTGCCTTTAAGCCATTTAAATTCATTGGCACAGCGCTAGAAGTATTGAGCGCTCATGGGCCACGTGACCAGCGCGCACCGCAGGGAGACGAGAGCATGCAACTCCGCTTTTCAACGCCTCTGGCTTTAACATTATGCCACATTAGCGCCAAAACGCTATTTATTGTTTGAATTTCATTAAAACACATTTTAAAAAAATAAAGCTTATAGCTTTGTTTAATATCAAAAGCAGGTTTGGCAATTTGGCGTGAGATTGAGTTGGGCGGAGTGAGAGCGTGAGACAGAGCCTGAAAGCATGAGTATCACGCCAGATGCGTGAGAGTTGGCAACCCTGCTACAATTAAATACTGAACGTGTCTGTTCAATATAACGAACGAGTTGCCACATGGTTCTCACAGCACCAACTCAGATTAGGAATCAGAGCTAATGAGACCACATTCGCGGCATACATTCAAAGCGTGTGTTCAGTCTGGCACGTTTTCAGTTCATGCCTTTGGAAGCTTAACTTTCATAGAAATTAATTTGAGAAGTTAAAACACTTACATTGCTTAGCATCCGTTTAAATTAATGCCTGCAGCTGCTAGCTGTGCTGTGAGTGTTATCTCCCATCCCCATGCATGGGTTGAAAACATGCGGAAATAGCTCCCTCTGCTGGCTGTAGTCTTTAGCCTCTGGCCAAACATTCCAAAGATGACACAAATATCATCAATTTGCGTCACGAGGGGGGAAGCACAATCATTTGATTATACTCCAGGGTTTCTACTGATACAAAGCCATATGCTAATCGCTGAAGTAACCCTTTAAGTGTAATGTAGACTATAAGTTTTAAAAAAGAACATATTTTCTAATGTCGTTCCTTACCCGTAAGACCCGTAAGAAAGTAGTCCATTTGTGACATCAGTTGGTTAATTAGAATCTCTTGAAGCATCAAAAATACATTTTGGTCCAAAAATAACAAAAACTATGACTTTATTCAGCATTGTCTTCTCTTCCGTGTTCCTCAAAAAAAGATTAAAACGGCCATGAATCAATGAATCGATCAATGATTCAGATCGCCAATGTCGCGTGATTTCAGCAGTGTGGATCCATAGACCGTAAAAATGGATCGCATGTCAAACTGTTGAAATCACGAGATGGAGCGACAGGCAAATATGCAAAGTGGGCTTTGAAAACACGTCAAAACGGTCAAATAGACAGACACAAAAAGTCAAAGTATTTTCAGTCTTAAGTGAACTTAAAACACTTAAGTCGGTTTTGTCTTAAGTGATCATAGACAGTTAAGAAAGAAAACAACATTGCACCCATACATTCAGTCTTAAAGTGACAGCATCCTAAAAAACCTGCTGATAATCAAACAACAAAAGACAAAGGAAAATCATTCACTAATTTTGACTAAATAAAGCAAGTAGCTTTAATAAGGCTTAATCAATATTTAATTATGTTTTATTTTGCAGTTGATTTTTTTCAATTGTTGTTGTAGGCTATTAATTATATCAGGGGGATCCAACCCTGGTCTTGAAAGGCTACCCACTGCAGATTTTAGCTCCAACCTGAATCAAACATACCTGAACCAGCTAATGGTGGTGCTTGATAATTACAAGCACCACCAGGTGTGACAGATGTGTTGGAGCAGGGTTGTAGCTAAAATCTGCAGGACGCTAGCCCTCCAGGAGCAGGGTTGGACACCCCTGATTTATATGAATACTGTTAATACATCTTCCTGAAAAATTAAACACTTTATTTAAAGCTACACTGTGTAGCGTTTTTAGTTTATTCTTAGCTAAAAACACTTAGTTCTTTCAAAAATATATGTGCTCATTAATGTATATTTACTTCTTTCAAGTAATAAAGTATTCTCGTAAGTTTATAATATGCCATTGAAAATACATACGGGTGAGGTTTTCGGATGGCGGTCGCCATGTTGCCCCTCCATCTTGAAAGTACATTAGCCAAAGAGGGACATACCCATAAATTCAAGCTTCGACTTTCGCGTTTTAACACTCGGTGGCACCGTGTCGAATGTGAAGAGGGGGATTGCCATGTTAATCTTGGACTAAATCGGCCACCGTAGGAGTTAAAGCGAAATCAGAATTGAGAGGAACAGAAACTATTATTCCCTGGATGGTCATATACCTTTACACCGCTAGATGGGGGAAAATATCACACAGTGTAGCTTTAAATGTATTTGTCTCTTCTATTGTAATTAGTTTCTTTGTTCTTATTGTATTGCTGACTGTTTATTTGTGTTCGGTTTTGAGGACCTTTTTCTTTCAGTTAAAGGTGCCCCAGAATGAAAAATGTATTTAACCTGGCCATAGTGAAATAAGAGTTCAGTACATGAACATCACATAATGTAAGTCTCAAACACCATTGCCTCCTACTTATGTAAATCTCGTGAATCAAAAACACCACGGAAAAATAAGTGCTTCTCAACATAAGGCCAACCGTGACGCAAGCGTTGGAGATTATTTATATGCACACCCCCCAACATTTGCATCTGCCGAATCATCAGAACTGCAAACAAAGACACTTGAGGATAGCAAAAACGGCTCTCATGACACACGTCATGTTCAGGCTGTGCAGGGGACGTGAGGACTTTTCATATGTCAACATTCATGGTTGAGGTTTATTATAATCGGATTCCACAACAATTTATTTCAAAATCGTTTGTTTGTTTGGCCCATTTCAAGCAAGCTTCGCTCAGCGTCTTAAACTGAAGAAAGGGGCATCTATATTTCTGCAAGCAGTAAGTAGTGATATAAACACTTATTGACTAGCTGGTTGCTTTCTCAAATATCTCAAAATATTAAATATGTATATACTCATATGCCTGTTTATAAGTGATATAATAATTTGACCTTTCAGATGAATCTCTTCTGCTAGGATTCTGCTTTGTCTAAATTGTCAAGTATTTTAAATTAATCAGGAGTGCAAACTCATCAGGGGTTAAAATGGTGAAAAATGCAACACACACAAAGCAGCAAAAAAAAAAAAAAAAAAGCATCCATATTTGAAAGGTTGATTGATGATTTATCATGATATAGTCTTTTTTTGCTTTAAACCATGAATTTTATTATATCAACATTTTTGATTAATAAGAAATTAATTACAAGCAATAGGACAACAAAAAAATACTACAGGGGAACAATTATATAATAAATGCTATGTAAATGAATCATGTGTAAAAACACTAATCTAATCTTACACAATAATCTTCATTGTGTAAATTAAATATATATTTACTCTAATTAAAGTTACAAAAGTGGATTAGTGAAGATCAGTGAGAGATTATCTTTTGTTGTTTGATTAATGTGAAAAAGCGACAGCTCTGGGTATTTTTATACGGTCTGTAACACTTGCGCTATCTTTCTCAGTTTACTTGTTTATTTTTATTTAAGACATAAATGACTGTGACTTACATGGAATTTTTACACGTACATTTGTGTGTATATATATATATATATATATATATATATATATATATATATATATATATATATATATATATATATATATATATATATATATATATATATATATATATATATAGCCGTTCAAGGCCAATAAGCGCCAAATATAACTCCGTGAGAAGCGGATGTGCCTGCCGCTGCGCCTCTCAGACTAAAAATGACAGTTTTCGTGACCACGCACCACAGCAAACCTCACTGAATGAGAAGTCTGATGATGTAATTTACCGTGACTCCGTCCTGGCAACCTCTCCATTTTCAAAAACACATTGGATCAATGACCTATTTTTCTTACCCCCAGTAGTTGTGGCATTGACTTAAGAACAAGTTTGAGTTGGTCAGTGGCACAGTCGTTTCCAGTTGCTTCAAAATAGCAACCTGCCAACAATGGGCCTGAACACCT
Source organism: Pseudorasbora parva (assembly GCF_024679245.1). Lineage (NCBI taxonomy): Eukaryota > Metazoa > Chordata > Actinopteri > Cypriniformes > Gobionidae > Pseudorasbora > Pseudorasbora parva. Next base: position 16,014,194 of record NC_090185.1, on the reverse strand, counting down.
TGTTTTCAGACAAGGACGCCCATGGGTGCAAATGCATTTGCTATTTAAACTATGTGGCCCAGGACACTAGCAAAACTATCTGAAAACACTTGTGTTGCACCTGCCTCCGCATTGCGCCGGGTGTATGATAGGGCCCTATATGTGTTAGTCCAGTGGATAAGTTTGCAATTAGGACCCTGAGTTTAAATCCTGATTTGATATTGTGCATTTTTAATAAGCCAAGATAAAGAACATTTCAAGCACCATGAGAGTGAAAGGACAGATATTTTAATTTACTTCCTACTTATATGCAAGCAACTTGATTATTAATGCTGCAAATGTTTTATTTTGGAAGCCTACAATCTTGATAATAACTGTTCCAAGAGAGTATTTTTGCAACCTTTCCATTGCAGGACCATTTTCGGTTCCCCTAAGAATATTTCAGTACACTGTTCTAAAACGAAGTGTGAAGAACATTTTAAAGGTTCAATAAATGCCAGATAAAGAACTGAGTGTGGAAGTGAATTTGAATCCCCAGTCTCCAAACAAACTGTAGATACATAGGAAAGTAAATAATAAATAAATACATAACATTCAAATAATAACATTAGAATATATAAATATGATTTTATATATTGCATATATTAGAACATGGTGGAAAGGGTACTGAAAAAGCATACTTAAGTAGTACTGTTAACTGTCAAAAATGTAGTTCAAGTAGAGTAAAAGTATACCTGTCCTAAATACTACTCAAAATCAGAGTAAAAAGTTGCCCTTTTAAAAGTACTCAAGATTAGTGAGTATTATGCTATGAATGTTATTCCACCTTATACCCTGCAAATGAAAAATGTAGCTTACTCTGTTATGAATAATTCTCAGTAAGAAAAAAAGAAAAGAAACATGAGGTCACCAACAGAATTTCAATATTTCTTTGACTGCTTTTTATTTTTATTTTTGACTGCTAGCACTAAAAATACAGCCATGTCATATTTGAGAAAGCAACCAATATCTGGTAACATTTATGACAACCATTCTGTAGATGTTTATTATAATCGGATACCACAACAATTTAATTCAAGATCGTTCGTTTGTTCGGCCCATTTCAAGCAAGCTTTGCTCAGCATCTTAAACTGAAGAAAGTGGCAATTACAATGGTAATTCCTGCAAGCAGTAAGTAGCGATTTTAGCCACTTATTGACTGTTTAAACAATTTCTCATTAAATTAAAGTTTCTTAAAGAGACAGCATTGTCTAGATAACGCAAGATGCTAGTGTAACCCCTACTGCTCGGACCGGGACTCGAACCCGGGTCCGCCGGCATGAGAGTCGGACGCTCTAACAAGGAGGCTAAAGGCTGCAACCTCTAGCGTCAGTCACTAGAGCATCTCTTGAGGTCAGAGGAGTGAGGTTTACTCGCACAGCAACTACTACTAGCTGGCCTCTGTTACACTCACCCCCCTAAACCTCACTCCCACCCGGGTCACGGCACCAATGTAACCCCTACTGCTCGGACCGGGACTCGAAACCGGGTCCGCCGGCATGAGAGTCAGACGCACTAACAAGGAGGCTAAAGGCTGCAACCTCTAGCGTCAGTCACTAGAGCATCTCTTGAGGTCAGAGGAGTGAGGTTTACTCGCACAGCAACTACTACTAGCTGGCCTCTGTTACACTAGTACAGTAACAATAGGAAACTCCAAGTACCATACAAAACTAAATAGTGTGTCTAATGACAAAGGTTCATATTATTTTGTGTTACAAAATACAACTGTAGATACGTTGGTTACAGATCGTTCACTCGATCCTTCTAGCACTTATCCTTTCCACCATATTAGTTAAAACGATAGTCATTTGACAAGACTATTCATTTTGTAAAAATATATATATTTATATTTTTGAGAACTTAAGTATGATGTTTTTGCATGCTTGTATTTCGGAGAACATCACAGTCACTACGTAGCCTACATTGTGACTAACGTTATACAAACATGCAATATCGTGATGAAAAAAGACCAAAGACAAAAGAGAGTGATCACTAGTTTTGGTTTTGTCTGAGGGAAAGAAGAGCGTTCGTGCTTGCCAGATTTCAGTCATTTTAATCCCCCAATCAGAGCTTTTCTGTGAAAAGAACACGTATACTATCCGGTGTTTTACCTAAACACGTACAATCTGGCAACCATATGCACGTGAGCTCTCTCTCGCACGCGGATGATCTGAAACAACCAATAAACAAGTAAGCTGTTTTTTTTATCAATCTCCATTTGAGATGTTCTGCTTAAAGTGTCATTCAGTCTGTCTGTGTTCTGTCGGTCAGGACTCACAAGCCGCTTTGCTGAACAACTGAACTGCTGTGAGCTGCTGAAATAAGCCAATCAGAGCAGAGCTCAACATTAATATTTTCCAAATAAGGCCTTTCCAAATAAGGCAAAAACAGAGCACTACATTCTAGGGACAATTTATATGTATGCCTGTCATGATAACAAATTTTACTGGACAAGAAATTGGCCAAGAAATTATTGTGATAAACGATAATATTGTCGTTCTAAGACCATTTTCAACTAAAATAATGATAATGGCATAATAATGCATGTACACCTTTTCAAAGATGTACAAACTTGTTTTGTTTGTTTTTTAATCGTTAACACTCAATTTTTTTTTACTTCAGCATATGATATATAGCTTAATTATCCAACATTTTGTATACAGTATTAAAAAAAAAAAATTATACATATATAATGTAATCATGCACATACTGAACTTGACTATCTCTGAGGAAAGCTAGATGAGGTTGATACAGCAAGAGAAAGACATTGATGGCAAAAAAAGGAGATTGTGTATTGTATATTAGTGTATCTATACAGAACGTATGTGCCTTTTTAGCATATAAAGATTTAACTGAAGAATTACCTTGCATTTATCCAACTGCCAACTTCAGTGCAGCTCTTTGTTCGTGCATGCGCGCGGCAAAAATTACGTCAGCACGGAGTGTGCGAGATGAGACCCCATTTGGCTTGGCGGTTTGCACGTCAAATTTTGTAACTTTATGTGCGGCTCCACAACTGAAGAAGCACCAGTTCCTGACGAATCTGGCCGAAGGAAAAATAAGATATGTGTGTTTGTCAAATGGTAGACATTGAAATAAATGTCTTAATATATGAGGAAATAAAAATACTTTATAACAGTGTTAAATTTGATTTTCCGTGTATATTTCCACCATGTATATTTCCTTGTCCACTGCAGAGTAATGCAGGGAGTCTTGTGAGAGGTTAAGCCAGCCTATCAGAATTTAGCAGTCTCATCTCTGATAGGCTGGAATTATGTCATATTGTGACGTTGAGTTGTGATGAGCAAGCGAGCCATCGAGCAGAGTGGGTATCAGAGCGCAAGCAAACGAGACGTTGCACATGTGAAATATAACATCGGCGCACATCCAAATAAGCTTATTTTAAATGCAAAATTGATTTTCATTCACTCTAAATACTTTGTAATTGCGACAAACATTTCTCCACTAAACTCAGTTCACAGGTGCGCGAAATGCCCTTTGGCATGCTCAAAATATGATCTTGCGCACGCAGAATTATGGCAGGATAGTAACCCCATAAGTTAAAGGTAGGGTAGGACGGACTGATCTAAAACACTTTTGTCCAAATTTGTTTAAACTTTCTTTATATGTCAATACATAATTAAAATGTAAGTTCTCTGAAAAGGAGAGTATAAAAATCGAGTGACTCTAGACTTTTTAATCTGCAATAAATACCGCTCATTATTTTCGTTCGGGACGAAACAAATGATTGGCTGGGGCGACTGGCACTCTCTCTCGCTACCATGACGACCACCGCTTTCGCTACAGGATCTGCCCACATGCGCGTGCTCGTTTGATTTGAGCAGTTCAAGAGGCAAGAAACCTAGGCAAAATAACGGCAGAGAAAGAGCATTCAAAATTCACGGTGCAGGGTTTTGCAGTCAGCGAAGGCAAACAATGCAAAAAAAGGAAGAGAGTACGAGAAAAGGCAATGCACAGAAAGTCTTTGGATAAACAAAGAAATCAAACGCGAGTAAAGATCTGCGTGGCTTTTCAACGATGGTGAGAACTGAGGGACCTGAAAAACGCCTCATTGCTGGCTGTATTTCTCCTGGACAGGTAATCTTTCATTTTGATTATACTTTTTTTGGTTTATGTTTCCATGAAGCATGTATCAAGAGCACATGTAGCTGCCTAATATAGCTAATAACATTACTTAGCATTAAGTTACAATATTATACACTAAGCCATTAGTAGAGATGATAAATACTCTATATGCTTAGCTCAAGTTGATCGCTGTTGTGTTGAATTTCGCAAAATTAACTTTAGATAACAAAATGCATGTGTAAAAGCTAGTACACCGCATCCAGGAACCTTTTTTAGAGCCAAGTTAGCTTTAGCTACTACTAATCAACAATGTTTTTGTCGTGTCTTCCTTTTTATAAAGACAGAGGACACTAAAGAAAAGTCAGACACATCAAGTCAGGAACGGAAAGATCACTTGCATCTCGTTTAATGCTCACATTGCACTCATACATTTTCTCGAGCCCTCTCGTCATTTCCATGACATCATATAACTCCACCCATTACTATGTATTAATGTAACAGTGCTTAATACATAACAGTTTTCATCATGGAAACTCTTACATTGCACCCCAGAAGGGAAGGTGGAGTAAATGGAAATAATGAGCTGGCTTTAAAACAGTCGTGAGAGGTCTACAGACACTCAATTTTTATACTTTCTTTTTCAGAGTACTTACATTTTAATTATGTATTGATATATAAAGAAAGTTTAAACAAGCTTGGGAAAAAAAGTTTTTTAACCAATTCCTACCTTTCCTACCTTTAATAGCCTGGCAAACAATCAAGCTAAAGGAAGTGTTTCCAGCAGATGGCACAGCGAGCTTGTGCAGCGCAAATAGAATACCTACCATTTGTGCGTAGAAAATGTAATATTCTGCTGTCAATTTTTAGCAATTGTTTAAGGCAATTTCACAATTTCAGTCATCATACAGTAACCAGCAAGAACCATTTCGTTAAGCACCTGACCACTCACTCTACGTTGGTCGCTATCACTGTTGATTTGACGGGAGCAGGGTTGCCAGGTCCCAGAAATATCTCTATCCCAATGACAACTCAAAACCCGCCTAAATGGAATGAAAACTAGTCCAATTTTTCAGTGTCCAATCAGATTAGACAACCACTGGATTCCCATAAAGGGCCTACAAATAAACATATATATATATATATATATATATATATATATATATATATATATATATATATATATATTATAAAAGTTTGGAAACCTTTGGTTTTGAAAATTGATTGTTTTAAAAAAAGTCTCTTCTGCTCACCAAGGCTGCATTTATTTGATCAAAAATACAGCTAAAGAGTATTATTGTGAAATATTTTTACAATTAAAAATAACTTTTCTATTTTAATATATTCTAAAATGCAATTTATTTATGTGATTCAAAACTGAATTTTCAGCTGAATTATTCCAGTCTTCAGTGTCACATGATCCTTCAGAAATCCTTGTAATATGATGATTTGCTCCTCAAGAATTATTTATGATTATTATCAATGTTGAAAACAGTTTTTTTTTTTACAGGATTATTTAATTAATAGAAAGTCCAAAAGAACAGCATTTATCTGAAATATAATGCTTTTTCAACTTTATAAATGTCTATACTGTCACTTAATTAATTTTTAAGGCATCCTTGCTGAATAAATGTATTCCTTTCTTTGTTTACCCACCCCCTACCCCCGGTAGTACAATGTTACTAAAGTTTTCTATTTCAGATAAATACTTTTTTTTTTTTTTTACTTTCTATTAATTAAATAATCCTAAAAGTGTTTTCAACATTGATAATAACCATATGTTTGTTGAGGAGGAAATAATCATATTATAAGGATTTCTGAAGGATCATGTGACACTGAAGACTGGAGAAATGATGCTGAAAACACAGCTTTAAATCACAGAATAAATTACACTTTACTATATTCAAATAGAAAACAGTTACTTTACATTTTAATACTATTTCACAATATTACAGTCAACATTACTTTTTTATTTTTAATAAAATAAATGCAGCTTTGGTGAAGATACTTATTTCAAAAACAATCAAAATAATCGATTCCAAAATTGTGTGTGTGTACAGTTTACGATCTCAGGGTTGTCTCCTTTTAGACATTATGCTCTCTTCCCCACCCTTCTCATGTGGTGCTGAATAGATTTCAGCAGTAAAGAGAGAAAGCATCCGTAGTGATGGTTTTTCTTCATTTACCTGACATTTTATAGTGCTGCTTGTTCATCCACGGACAACCGAACCAATGATTCAACCATTGAAGGCATAACTCGTGATGATGCTTGATTTGTGAAATGCTCAAGTGACGTGTCTACTCACGTGCAGCGGTTGTTGCCAAGTGAATTCGTTCCCAGGGATCAATACCCACTAATAAACAGTTCCATTTTATTTGTATTTCTTTTATATTGTTTCGCGGCCGCGGTACTTTTTAATTGTAGCCCAAAAAACCGCAACCCACGGCTCTATAATTTTTCCCGCAACTCCTTTTTTTAAAATAGCCCAATTGTGCGGGAAAACCGCGACCCTGGCAACTATGGACGGGAGTCACACGCATAACGCATGGAGACACAAGATTATTCCTTTTAGCCAATCAAATTGACAGGAAAAAAATAAACAGGTTTAGGGGAAATAGCGCAGTAAAAATACAGATACCACACTTCAAGTGTAAAAGTAAAAGTACACTGGTTTTAAACGACTTAAAAAAAGTACAATTCCTGAGAAAAAATACTCAATTACAGTAACGACGGTATTTGTAATTAGTTACTTTACACCACTGAGGTAAAGAGTGTTTATAATTCTCAATGCTTAATATTTATATTTCTATAATCTGTCTCATCAGGTAAATGAGTGAAACACACACAAAACACAAATTGTTTATCAAAGCATACATCATTAAAGGTCACATGGCATGACATTTTAATTTTATGAGGTTTTCAACATTAATATGAGTTGCCCTAGCCTGAATATTGTCTCCAAGTGGCTAGAAATTTTGATCGGTGTAAAACGAGTTCTGGATGTCTTTCTCTGCCTTTGAGAAAATGAGAACTCAGATCTTGAATCTTGAATTCCCTTTCAGTCGGTCACTACAACGTACGTCGTAACTCACAAATTGGGATCACTTCTGGGAGCCCCTGTCAGCTTCGAGATATAGAAAACAGGCCAATGTACATTGGCGTGCATGCTTTGCATATCGCACCCCGCCCCGCGGGTATAAAGCGTAAGCAATCGCCACGCACTGTTGTCATTCACTTCGGAGCCGAACGGCGTTGATGAAGCATCTGACTGCCTTCTATCAATCGAGAGAGAGAGAGAGAGAGAGAGAGAGAGAGAGAGAGAGAGAGAGAGAGAGAGAGAGAGAGAGAGAGAGAGAGAGCCGGGGGAAAATTGCTCGTGTTTGCCAGACGACACAAGACAGCACGACCACGATCTCACTGCTGCTGAGAAAGCTGCTGTTTTCACAGCAAACCTGAGAAACTGAGCAATTTGCACTACACTTACACACACACACACACACACACACGACACAGTTGGTTCGGTGGGCATGTTCCTTTTCTGGTGAGAGCAGAAACAGGCTGCACACAAAACCTGTTATTCTGCCGTGGTCGATCCCTGGGTGCTTCAGCACTAAAAGGGCAGATTTCCTCACAAAAAGAGCTATACGGGTGGCGTGCTGTCCTTTTCAGGATGTCTTTCCACCCGGGTGTTTCTGGATGCGGTCGTTCCCTGTCGCCCGCCGACGGTCACAAGCGCTGTATCACGTGCCTGGGCTTAGAGCACGCTGAGGCGGCGTTTGTGGATAGCAGTGTTGTAGTCGAGTCACCAACTGTCGAGTCCGAGTCGAGTCTCGAGTCCCAGTGTTCCGAGTCCGAGTCACCAAAGAAGAGTCCGAGTCGAGTCCAAGTCGAGTCACCATTACCTGAGTTCGAGTCCGAATCCAGGCTCGAGTCCCGTGTTCGAGTCCAATTAATTATACTTTAAATTATCATTTATTTTTGTGATTCAAAGCTGAATTTTTAGTATCATTCTTCCAGACTTCAGTGTCACATTTTCCTTAAGAAACTCATAATAATGATGATTCATTATTTAAGTTGGAAACAGTTCTGCTGCTTAATATTTTTTCATAACCTGTGATACTTTTTTATAATACTTTGATGAATAAAAAAAAAAAAGAATAAAAAAAGAAAGAAGCAATTTTTAAAAAAAATAGAAATCTTTCGTATCAACAATATACACTAGGCTACTGGTCAGTAATTTGGGGTCTTTTTATTTTTTGGGTCTGGGATTTTATTCAGCAAGGATGTGTTAAATTGATAAAAAGTGACAGTGAAGGAGATTTATATTATTTGAAAATATGTTTTTATTTTGAATAATTCTTTTGAACCTTTTATTCATCAAATATATTAGGCAGCAGAACTGTTTCCAACACTCATATTAAATCCTCATATGAGAGTGATTTCTGAAGGATCATGTGACACTGAAGACTGGAGGAATGATCCTGAAAATTCAGCATTTATCACAAAAATAAATCATCATTTAAAGTATAATAAACTGAAAACAAAATATTTTAAATTATAATCATATATCACTATTACATTTTTTTTCCTGTATTTTTGTCGAATAAATGCAGGTGTGATGAGCAGAAGAAACTTCTTTCAAAAACAATACAGCAATGTGTCCAAACCTTTAGCCTGTACTGTATGTAGGCAAATACATTTGAAAGGATTGTTTATTGCTGCTTTTATAGACACATTTGTGTATTTTACAAAATATAAATGTATTATTTTGCTATAAATTATATGTATTGAAATATCTGAATGAAATCTAAAATAAACATAAGTGGGATTAAGCGCTGAGGACGTTCGTCTTTGGCTCAGCGCCAGCCATTGCAGAAAGCATAGTTTGAATCTGGTAGTAATGTCCCGTCACTGTACATAGACATCGTCGACGTCTGATGCCAAATAAACAGACATCGCCCAACCCTAGCTTCCTCTATTTATTATCATATATGTATTAGTCAATAATAGTTTCTGCATTTTCCTAATGACAACATTTAGACCGCGAATAATGCAGGAGAATGCAGTGTAAAGCGAGTGACGTCAGTGAGTGTGTTGTCAAGCAAGGAGAGCGAGCGGCAGCAGTGTCTGTGAGATCACGGTTCACGGCTGGTCTTGGAGCCCGAAACAGGAAAAGTGTAAAATCTTATATCAAATTTTATAACCTATTTAGTCAGAAACAACGTAATTCATTTGATGAATCCTCAAGTCTGATTTTATCTATCCTTGAGACTCGAGTCCAAGTACGAGTCATCAGTCCGCGAGTCCAAGTTGAGTCACGAGTCCAGAGAACAGAGTCTCGAGTCGGACTCGAGTCCAGAGAATAAGGACTCGAGTCCAAGTCCAAGAATCGAGTACTCCATCACTGGTGGATAGCTTGTGTTCTCACTGCGGGAACATGACTCTCTTTGCGCTTAGGTTGAGACTTGCCTACCTTCGGCTCTACAGGAAGTGGCAGAAGCAGAGTATCTAGGAGCACGTCCAGGTGGTGTTGAACTGCTTGAATTCGTTCAAACGCAGGACAGCGGTGCCACTGAAACAATTTCAGAGGCTCCTGGGGCATATGGCATCCGTAGCGGTGGTCACGCTGCTCGGTTTACTCCATATGAGACCGCTTCAACGCTGGCTACACGACCGAGTCCCGAGGTGGGCGTAGCACAGCGGGTCCCTTCGTGTCTTAGTTACACCGAGGTGCCGCCAAACCTTCAGCCTGTGGTCGGACCCTGTATTTCTACGGGTGGGGGTGCCCCTAGAACAGGTATCCAGGCATGCGATTGTCTTCACGGATGCCTCATCCACCGGCTGGGGTGCCACGTACAACGGGCTTGCAGTTTCGGGTCTGTGGACAGAGGGCCTCAACTGCAATGACACATCAACTGCCTAGAGTTGTTTGCAGTTTGTCTTGCCCTGAGCCACTTCAAAACGCCACTTCAGGGCAAGCAAGTTCTGGTCCGAATCGTGCCTGGAATTCGGGCCGGGCAACTCTCATGTAATCCTGAGACCCCGGCCTGGATATGTTCTCAAGGTTCCCACCACTCCCTTCCGGAACCAGTTTGTGAGCCTGCAAGCACTGCCTTCGGAGGAGGCAGACCCAGCCCTGGCTTTTCTCTGTCCTGTCCGAGCCCTTCGGACTTATGTGGACAGAGCACAAAGCTTTAGGACCTCAGAGCAGCTCTTCGTCTGTTACGGAGGCCAGCAGACCACCAGGGGTGTAGCCTCATCCTTGGCGCTGGCTCGTGGCGCCTCGCTGACAGATATTTGTAGAGCTGCGGGCTGGGCGACACCCAACACGTTCGCTAGATTCTACAGCCTACGTGTAGAGCCGGTATCTTCCTTTGTACTCACTTCTCATACTTGGTAGCACCGGAGTGCCCGTTCTAGTGTCGGCTTGCTGCGCCACTCCCTTCCTCTGGAACGGATATGTGCGCTTATATGCTCCAGTCAAGTTCCCCAGATGGCGAACCCTGTCGAGTCCTCACGTCTGACGCCAGGTCTAACACTCGTATGCATTGGGGGAATTTGTGTTAGGCTGGGTTCCAATATAGACCAGTGCGTCTCAGTGCAGTGAGTGTCCCTCGCCCAAGAGGGCCGGGGCCATACGTTTTACTGCCCACGGCAAGTCCATACGTGTAATTTCCACATGGCATCCCCCTTCGGGGTAGTGTGGCATCCGCAGCGGCCTCCAGGGGCACGCTTTCAAAGCGTTATCCAATAGTCCACTGATTGGGTCTTGTGGGATGGCAGTGTGACTCTCCCTGCAGGAAATTCCGCACCCGTTTAGACGGGGTCCGAAGGACTCCGGCAGGGCGCTGGAAGTGGTAGTAACTGTGGCGTTTTCCATAGGGATCCCAATTTGTCGGTCACGACATACGTCGTAGTGACCGACTGAAAGGGAACGTCTCAGTTACGTATGTAACCCTCATTCCCTGAAGGAAGGAACGGAGATGTACATCCCGTCGCCACAGTTGCTGTACCATCACAGCAGGCCGAGCCACTAGTTCGGCTCGTCAGTGAAAAACAACAGTGCGTGGCAATCGCTTCCACTTTATACCCGCGGAGCGAGGCGGGGTGCGATATGCAAAGCATGCACGCCAATGTTCATTGGCCCGTTTTCTATATCTCGAAGCTGATAGGGGCTCCCAGAAGTGATCCTAATTCGTCGGTCACGACGTACATCTCCGTTCCTTCCTTCAGGGAACGAGGGTTACATACGTAACAGAGACGTTCTCCTGACATGACGTCATACCAGGAAAGGTTTCCTCCTCTTCCTCTGCTTTGCCCGTCCAGAGAATTAGTTGAGAGTTTACATATATAGTATTATATTATTGTATAGTACACTATTATTGTCTTTTTTAAACGTTAACAAACCACTATTCTCAAGTAACTATTATTGTTTTGTCAAGTAACCAATAAGTTAACTATACTGGACAGAGTGAGACCATGTACTGATATTTTCCTTGAAATTAATTATTGTCTTTTTCCATTTTTAGCGAGCCCTAGATATCCCAGCGGTCAGGCTGAACATGGTGTAAGGCAGCCCCCGTACCCCATGTTCAACAATTCTATTTCAGTCTTTATACTTTTTAATTCTTCTTTGTAATTAATTGCGAAAGTTTTACTTTTTTTCTACACTTTTTTCCACTTTTTTTACATTGTAGTTTAGTTTTGGCACTTTTGCTGTTGTATTAGCTTTTGTTAACAGCACAACGCTCACAGACACAACTAGCAGGATCTGTTTAAAGAAACTGTTAACAAGTTCCCTTTCAGGCATTACACTTGGAGTTACATCAGTACTGACGAAATGGGGGTTTCGCTTAGAAAGCCAGCTGCCTTCAATCTCAATCAAAACAATCCATGTCATGGGTCTGAAAATGTCACGGGTCTGCGGAATTTGCCTAATGCAACCCCGCCACACTGTGTGGGTATAAACGGCGTTGCATAGCAGTCATGCATTTATGTTTCTGCTTTGGAGCAGAGTTCAACTTGCCTTCCTAAGCGATATCTCTCTTCAAGACGAGCGTCTCCCCAGAGTGTTGGGGATACGGCGCATTCCAGTGAGTTCTGCATTCCTGTTGATCTGTGCAGGTCTGTGTGTTCTCCCCGGACATCTCAGCACTCTGCCTGAGAAAAAACTCCTCTCTAAAAGAGCTGCACGTGGCACGTCTTTTTAAAGATGACTTGCCCGTTCTCCGTTCCTGGGTGTGGTCGGCAGGTTAGTCCGCTTGACGGGCAATAGCGCTGCTTGGTATGCTTGGGCTTAGTGCATGCTGAGTGGGCGTTCATGAATGCGTCATGTTCCCGCTGCGGGAACATGACCATCGCAGTGTTGAGATCGAGACTCAGTGAACTCCATGCAGGAGGGAGAGTCCCCTCTTCCACAACTCAATCTGAGGTCTCCACGAGAGGCACCCCTTTGGCTGTTGGTCAGGGTGATCTGAGGGTAACGGTGGGAAGCAACCTGACAAACGTTCCTCGGATCACATCCCCCTCCGCAACACTGCCAGTGGTGCTTCTGGATGAAGGCGCTGGTGATTCCTGTCCTGGGCCCAGCGTCTCATTCGGGGTGCCGGTGGATAACACCATATCGATCACCGCATCACAAGGCGAGCATGATTCCTCTGGAGATGAGGATTCGACTGTGTTGCCTCTCTCGGGAGTGCCAGCATTGTCGAGTCTGATCTAGAGCTAACGGCCATGCTAGCTCGGGCAGCCGAGAGCATCGGGCTTGAGTGGAACCCTCCGCCATGTCCCAGAGCGCTCAAGGCTCGATTATTGGTATCTGGGGACGGCCCGTGCCAAGAGGCCCTCCACCCTCCAGTGCTCCAGTCGTGGAACGCTCCCATGTCTTATTGCAAACGCTCAGCAGCCACTTCCGCCTTCAATGCGCTCGATGGGAGCATGGCTAAAGGGTACACATGGGGTTCCCCCCATGGAGCATTCTGTTGCGATGCAACTGTGTCTGCAGAGCACCTCCGCGTGGTGATCCTAAACACCCTTCCAAGGCCTGTAGGTTCTTGTCCACTCTCGTGGGCAAGGTCTATAGAGCTGCGGGGCAGGCCGTGTCCGCTCTGCATTCGAATGCCATCCTTCAAGCAAAGGTGCTTAGAGATAGGCACGAGTGTAGTGCTGACCCTGCTCTCATGCAGGAACTGCCGGCGGCCACCGACCTTGTCCTACGGGTGACAAAGGTGACCGCACGGCTGTAGGTCAGGTGATGTCCACTTGTGTGGTCCAGGAGCGCAACCTATGGCTCAACCTGGCCGCGATGCGCAAGGCTGACAGGACCCGGTTTCTGAACGCCCCCATCTCCCAGGCTGGGTATATCGGCGGGGCGGTCGAGGACTTTGCCCTACAGTTCACGGGTGCTCAGAGACAGACTGAGGCCATCAATCCCCTGCACCCACTCCGCTGCCGGCCCAGGCACCTCAGCCTGCTCCTCGCTGAGGCCGCCCTTCTGCGGCACCCACCCCTCCTGCTGGGCCACAGCAGCAGCCTTCACCCGGGCCAAAGCGCAGAGGTGCCCGCAGGAAGGCGGCAAAGCCTGTCTCAGCCCCGAAGACGGCTAAACACCAGGCTTAGCGACGGTCCTGAGACAGGCTGCTCGGAGGTGAACTCTGTTCTCTCCCAGGAGACGGCAGAGATGTATAAAGTACTAGAGACCAAGACTTGAGTAAAAGTACAAGTGCCACAAACCACATCTCTTTCACAGTTCCTTTTCAGATTATATTGTATCGGTTACATTGTTTTTTTTTTTTAGATGTGGCCTTTTTTTAAAACAGTTATAAACTTGGTAAATGTTTAAATGCTGTTTTATATTTAATGTTTATTAATATATATATATATATACATACATACATACATATATATATACATACATATACATACATATACATACATACATTAAATATAAAACAGCATCTATTTATTATATATATAAATCAGTAACTATTATATATATATATATATATATATAGTTACTGACCCTTGTCTACAGGAAAACACCAAAAAATATCAATCTCAACTGACAACAAACCTGCAGAATAAAAATACACCTAAAGATTTTGGACTGCTCCTTTAAAGCAATGTTTGATGAAGTTACAGCACTTGAATGTTTTGGGACCCCCTACTGGTGAAATGAAAAAGAAACAATCTCTAGTGCTTGTGTTGTTTATTAGGGACCGAGCACCGATGGTGTGAGCATGCTGTTGTAATTGCTCAGTCTAATATTCTTCTTCTCCAAAATGAATCACATTTTCAAGGGCCTAAACATGCTTGAAAACTACGTCTGATATGCATTTCAGAATTAGGTGTGGCAAAATGGCCAATTATGTTCTAGATGGTTTTCTCTTGAATTTTATCTCAGTATTATAAAATGTGGAATTTAGCTAAAATACATAAACCCAACTTCTTATATGGTAGACATATGACACATCTATTTGGTCTTTTAGTAAAATGATTATTGCCGTGCAAGTTTTCATTTAAACTAATACATTTAAAAAACATTTTATTGCGTGGCTACCGGATTTTACATTTCATGCCTTTCAGAAGTGTGTGTTTGTTGTGGTTCTGAGTGTGTCAGTTGCAGGGAAAGGTGTGGCCTGCACTCAAGATCCTGACTCGTCTTTCTTGCTTCCTGTGAAAATAACCACCCAAAATACTCTATGAAGGCCAAACGTCTTGGTTTCCACTTTGTTTTTGTGAACTTTATAACACTTGCTTGTGTGATGCAATTTCTTTTGTATATCATTTGTGCTATGGTTTGGGTTAAGGGAGTTAGGGAAGTTTTCTTTGTGTTTTCTTTCTTTTAGGGAATTTAGAGGTCACTAAATGAGATTAAGTACAAAACAAATTTTTTGTTTGTTTGTTATGTTGGCCTTGTCCACTCCTGAATTTAATCCATTTGCTTCTGGTTTTCACACTATGCATTGTTAATAAATCAAATTTTGTTGAATATGTCTCTTTGTGAGTGAGCGCACATTCATTTATGTTGCGGCTATCCTGCCATAATGATCCATTTCTGACATTTGACATTTTATTCTCTTTTTACTTTTTCTTAACAGCTCTGACTTGCTATAGTGGAGCTTGTTCTAAAAAACAGTTTCCATAATAAAAGCGCCATTTTTAAATGACTTGCACATTGCTTGCACATGGATTTCCAAAATGACTTGTGGATTCAGGAGGCAATACAGTCACAGACTAGAAGTAGTCCGATGGTGATTGAGATGATTATTCAAGCACCACTTGCCAAGAAATTGATTAATTTCAGTAAGTTGTACTGTATTGTCTACCACTTAACATATTAATTAATTTTATGCAATATGTCACTAGTAAAGTTAAGTTCAGTTTACTTTAAGGCTGTAATAGTAGGCTACATTTTAAAGTTTGTCTTTGTTTTTAATAAAGCACACAGATTCTGAAGAATAGGTTTGTGTGTTTTGTCTGTGTGGACCACAAGGGCTGACTACGGTGGTAGATAAACAGAGAGACAAATATTATAGAAGCAATTCTTCTTACAGTGTAAAAAATCCATTGGATGTAGGCTAATGGAAAGTTTCTGGTTGACCTTATTTATGCAGCCAAACAATCCTTATGCAAATTGTAGAAATGTAATAATCCTATGCACTCTTTAAAAGGATGTGTTCATTTTTTACAATTTTTTTGTGTGTTACGGCTATTTTATCACATTTTGTGTAATTTTATGAAATGTTAATTATTATTTATTTTATATTTCATGTTTGTAACGTGTTTAAAAGGAAAACAACACTATCCAACACAAAATGTGTTAATTATCATCCAATCACATTGCTGCCTACATCACTCAGCAAGTTAAGCAAATTAGTGTTTTTTTGTTTGTTTTTTACAGGTGGATGATTTGAATGCTCACGTCAGGTAATGTATTTGGAATTGTATTAGAAACTATATTTAAAAATTCTCTTTTTGTTGTTTGTGAAATTTTTAGACAGTCAAGGACAGGTGCATTTACACAGCGTTGTCTCCTGCTTACACTACAGGGGAGGCAGTGCAGTGATAACTGACGGGATTTTCAGTTCACTTACATAGGTTCTCTCGACACAGCGAACCATCGCTATGGGAACACCTTCGGTGTGAAGTCTTGGAAGCAGCCATTCAGTGTACATTTTCTAATCCATGGTTTTTGCCACCATTATTAAAATGGTGGATCAGGCACTGGCTTTCAGCTGGAAGTCACGCCCCCTAGCTAACTTCCAATTGCGTAGGATTATTACTTCTATTGGTTGGTAAGTCCTACATGATTAAGCATGCCTCCTGAAGCTGTTAAAGAGCTCAAATGGGCTACTACTTAGCACTGAGAGCTACCAAGCAATACTATCTGTGCAGGCAGGCCCGTGACGGAGATGGTGTCAGTAGAGCGCCATGTTTGGCTTACTCTCACTGGCATCAAAGAAAAGTCTCGTTAGATTTCTATGACAAAGTCTATTGAGAGACTGTGACTACTGTGCTCACAAGAGTCTGCCGTGTTTTAGTTAACTCTTCCCAGGAGGCACCATCTCCGGCTTGTCCGTGCTCATTCTCTCTTCTGCGCTCCCGTGAGGTGAACCGTCGCCTATGGAACCCCTCGCTGAGACTGGGGTCCTAGGACTCACCCACCAGTCACTGCGACAACGCAGGCGGTTTACTTGAGGTTGACGGCCAAGGCCTTTTGTTCCTGGCCCCCGGCACAGTTCTTGAATCTTTCGCTCGTCCTCAGAGGCCAGGCCTGCCATTAGAGAGTTGGATGAACTGTGCAAGCTTTTTAACCTCTTTCACTATGGCCTTCTGGCTTCTCCCTTAACTGCTCTGCCGATAAGTGCAACGCAGGCAATTTGTTGTTGGGTATCCTTTAAAGAGCACCATCTCAGTATTCCTCAGTACGCATCCTAGCCTTCGGAGTTCAGGAGAAAGCTTTAGGGTCACGTCCATGTATGACGGCGTACAAATCCCTCAATGCTGAGGCCCAGCCTAACCTGGCAGCCAAGAGGTTTTCTGGTCTCTGCCTCTATTGTGCTTCGGGGCTCTATACAGGTATGAGAAAAAAAAAAAAAAAAAAATTCATTAGCACCACGTGCTTCCTGTTTCTGCAGATGGCAGAGGTTTTCTGCTGTTAGGAAACATATTGGCGCTACAGTACAGCAGGTGCCAAAAACAGAGCAACTAACACTCCTAGCGGAGCAATGGGCCGTGTGCCAATGCTTGCCCGAGTTCTTGCACATGAGTGTTACATATTATACGCACAGCTACACCATCCAATTCCATCTTCCAATGGTTTTGTTCCCCACAACTGTTCATGGGAAGCCCTGGCTTTAAGCCTGGAAATTATGTCTGTCTTAGAGAAAGGGGTTATGAAATGGATTCCCCGCTACTCAGGCAGAGCCAGGCTTCTATAGCTGTTATTTTGTTGTGCCAAAAAGAATGATGTTTTGATTTGAACTTGCGTCACTTAAATCTTGCGCTCCGTGAAGTAATTCAAAATGCTGACGTTGAAGTCTATTCTGTCTCAGGTTCGAACTGGAGATAGGTCTGTGACATTGATCTAAAGGATGCGTTCTTCCACATCCAGATTGTCAAGAGACACAGGAAGTTCCTCAGGTTTGCTTTCATTGGCAATAGTTCATCGAGACTTATTTCTATGCCACTGGAGGAGCCTAGGTTTTTACACAACCTTCAGACTACTTCTGGGTGTGTATCTAGATTCTGGTGTGATGTGGGCACGATAGTTTCCTGCATGCATTCAATCACTACAAGACTGTCTGAGTCATTCTAGACAGGTCTATGCAACAGACTGATGGGCCTTATGGCAGCAGCGTCCCCTGTAGTTCAGTTAGGCCTGCTCCACATGAGACTTTTGGTGGGTCAAGAGTCAAGTGTCAATTCATTGCCATCCTTTCCACAAAGTTCTGGTTATATGCAGAGGATTAATGCTCTGCGTCAATGGACCAGACTCCCGCTACTCCGCTGAGGAGTTCAGTTAGGGATATGCGGTTGCTGTGCATCGTGGTTGGCATGGATCATTTGAAGTCGCTAGCAGTGCTCTGGCACTTCATTACATTTGCCCCAAATCTTTTCAAACATCAATGGTTTTTTCCTCAGATTAAACATTGTTTTTTCAACAGGAACATAGGACGAAAGTTCTCCAAGCCATACAACATGACTGGGGGGTTCTTCTGATTTCCATTGTATAGCTATACATTTCTTTGTTGCTATCAGAGCCATCTTAACAAAACGTAAATTCTTCCTTTGATCAAATTGGAGGACCGATTCATCTCCAAAACATATGTAATAGTGTACCAACCTCTATTTAACATCTAGGACAGGTGTCTGAATATGAATCACTAATTTTGTGTAATCTTTCAGGTGTATAATATACCCTGTGTATAATATTAAACTGTATGAGTCTGTGCCTACCATTGTATGAAAATGTTTGAGCATATTAACAGATGTAATCCCAAGAATCTTGCTCAAAGGTACATTCCAGATCTTTTTCCCATTTAAGTCTAAAAGACAAAACATCCTACCCATTCAATTCAATAAAGTAAGTATACATATAGGACACAAAACCTTTGGACCCTTATTTCTCTCTTGTAATATTGTCTATTGAGAGTGAAGAGAGGGGTTTTAACTGACCACGTTGTGATGTAGTAATATAATGCCTCACCTGGAAATATTTAAAAAAAAATTAACAGGAAGAGAAAACTTTGTTCTTACTTGTTCAAATGTCATTAGTGTGTCATCCTCATATAAGTCTCCGAATACTTGAATACCCTTATTATATTGTGTTATCCCATCTCTTAGTACCTCGGGAAGAGCTGGGTTGCAATGAAATGGAGTTTTGTTATACACTGGTAATAGCCATTTAAATTTTTTTTTAATCTCAAACCCTAATTTGCACGTATGTCTAATGAATGGGTTATAAATATCCTTTGTAACACAAGTCAGAGGGATGAATAAAGCCTTGTCTAGAGGAATTTGTCCTGCGTGGTATTTTTCAATTTGTGTCCATGCAGGTGGAAGTGTACTATTCATCTGCCAAAACCATACTGCTTTCATTTGTGCTGCCCAGAAATAACGCAAATAATCTGGGAGTTGTAATCCACCTTTTTAATATGTCATATGTAATGTCTTAAGTTTAACCCTCGGGGTCTTATTATTCCATATAAATTTCAAAACATGCTCTAAACGTAAAGCAATCATTTTAGTAAAAATGTTATAATCAGATTTAAGCAGTGAGATTGGTCGGTATGAGGTACAAAGGTTAGGGTCTTTGCCTGGTTTCAGCAAAACTGTAATTAAAGCCTGATTTAAAGTCTCTGATAATTCTTTTTTATGAATTGCCTCCGTGTACATCGATAACATCAGATCTATTAGCTTTGGCAGAAAAGTTTTGTAATAATCCATTGAGAAACCGTCCAAACCAGGGGTTTTACCTCCAGCCACTGCAGCAACAGCAAATTGAATCTCTTCTTTTGAGATTTCTTTCTCAAGTTCTTCTCGATTGTCACATAAGGCTGAAATGTCCAGTTTGCATAGAAAACTTTGGATTTCAGCTTCATCAACACCTTCAGACGTATACAGCGTTTTATAAAACTCTAAGAATTCTTGATTTATTAATTTAGGGTGATTAACAATTTTATTGTCTGATGAATATATTGTAGTTATAGTTTTGCTAACTTCTTTTCTTATTTGCCATGCTAAAACTTTTCCGATCTTATCTCCATGTTCATAATATTTCTGTCGTGATCTGAGAAGCGAGTTTTCTGCTTCTTTGGATGTCAAAATATTATATTCCAATTTTTGGATTGTAATTGTTGAAACAGCTGAGCATCTTTAGTCTTAAAATGTTCCCTTTCCATTGTTAAAATGTTTTTTTCAAGTAATTAGTTTTTTTTTTATATTGTTTTTTCTTATTTGAAGAGTAATTGATGATTTGGCCCCTTAAGAATGCTTATAGCCTCCCAAATTATACCCGAAGAGGCTGAATTTCTGTTTGTAATCATAAAGTTGTCTATATTGTTTTTCTATAAAGTTTAACGCTTCAGAGTTATTCAATAAATGGTTGCCAAATCGCCAAAGCTTACATTTCGGCGATTCCGGGGAGTTTTGCATTGATATAAGTAGAGGGGCATGATCTGATAATATTCTTTGTAAATAGTCACATAATTCAATTAAATATTCCTTCGCTTTTGAAAAGAAGAAATAGTCGATTATGGAATAACTATTATGCCTATGTGAGTAAAAAGAATATTCTTTTTTTTTGTTTTATTTTAAATCTCCATATATCCGTTAAATTAAGACTTGAGAGTTCGTATTTTAAAGCTATGGCAACTTGACTTAATGCTGACACTTTGCTAGATGACCTGTCTAATACTGGGTCCATAAAGACATTAAAGTCCCCTCCAATTATTAGTTCTGCGATAGGACATACTAATTTGAGAAACAAGCTATGAATAAAGTCATCTCAGAATGTTATACATTTACTAAAGTTATTCTCTGCATTGCAATTGTTCCTCTGAAAATAAAATATCTACCGGATTTGTCTTTATCCACAGATTCCATTTGAAAAGGTATATTTTTGTTAATAAGTATAACTACCCCTCTGGATTGCGATGTAAAGGAGGAAAACAAAAACAGTCCAGTGCTTTGCTTTTTAAGGTTTTGAGGTTCAGAGTCAGTCAAATGTGTTTCTTGTAGCAAAGCAATTCCAATATTATGTTTTTTTTAAGATACAGAATAACTTTTTTCCTTTTAAGCCTTTGATTTAACCCATTGACATTCCAAGTGACAAACTTATATTTCAGTAGCCCACATCAAGATGTTTGGTCTGGAAACTCACCATATGACGGCTCAATCCGAGGGGCGGGATAAACGGTTGTCTTTCAAACTCCCTCTGCACGCGATAGGATAGCGCTACAACCAACCAGAGCAACGAAGGTGAAGCAGCGCTTGTTGATAGATTAAACATTCACCGTATCCGGTCGGCAAAACTCCAAACACATCTTCCCTTTTTAAGAATGATTTCGGTGCCGTTCTTTGTTCTTTTCTCAGAGAAAAGCTTAACTCCAAGTCTTCCAGAGTCGCGGACAAAGCTGATTCGAAAGACCGCCGTTCGCCAGTTTCTGTGTTTACTAGAAGCACGCAAACGCAACTCGGCCGTCATCATTATGTTAAGCCCCGCCCACCAACTCTATAGTTGTTAGTCTAGAGTTAGGCGATTACAGCTCAAAGGTATAGGGCATTTCTTAATCCCAAGCAATTTACTAGCGTTGCCATAGGGACGCTTCGGCTTTTGCCGTTTATTACTGTTGTGACGTCATGGTGAATTGTCCTATTGAGAGTTTCTAGACGACACTCGCGGGCAAATTAGATTTGCTGCCGCTAGGATGCGTCTAGCTTTCTAGGCTCTCTCACCACAGGTCCCACAGCAGAACTTCCCAGAATCACACCATTCATATTTACCCCCGTACATGCTACAATCCTCACTGCCTAAACCAAAGAACAGGGGAAATGTGAACCACTATGAAAAGGTAAAATGATTGAGTTATTAATGTTGTGAATCTAGTTTGAAGCAGATTTGGACAGTTGTAGTAAACATCAGTTCAAGTTAAACATTTAAGACACATTATTTTAATTATTTGATATTAATAATCTGTTCGAACAGTATATGTACAGATATTTAAACTTTTCTGTTTAGTCAGTTATCAGTTTGAGAAGTATTTGACAAGGCCACACCCATGTCAAATACATCACATTAGGCTTGTTGGAGATGCAAAAAAGTGTTTCCCTTTTGACTGTATACATATGTGATTATTATTATAATATAGTATTATTTCCTTCACATTCATGTTGTTACAAATAATACTTACAGAGTATGAGATGATTTAATGTTAATGGATACAAACATTAATTTATACTTCAAGGATATATATATAGTGTGTGTGTGTGTGTGTGTGTGTGTGTGTGTGTGTGTGTGTGTGTGTGTGTGTGTGTGTGTGTGTGTGTGTAACAGGTTGTGAAGTGTTTCCTATTTGACTGTATTCATTTCTTCATGTTCATGTTACAAATAATACTTAAAGGTGCACTATGTAACTTTTTCAGTAAAATTTAAAAATAAAATAAAAACACTAGGCCAGTGTTATATATTTTGTTCAATTGAATACGTACAATATTCCAAATCTTTCCAACTATTTGTAAATAGTGAGAAAATTGCCTTTTTAACCAAGGAACCAGGACATGTGAGGGAGTCGCCTGTCATTTGCAACATATCTGGGTTACCCTCGGTACCTTCCGGTTTAATTTAGCAGAAAAGGTCAATGAGCTGAATCTGATTGACTGTCTACCTCAAAGACAAATGTTTGCATTTTTAAAATTTTCAATAAATTAATTAAAAGTAAAGTGAGCCTGTCGAGTGAGTCAAAGACAGGTTAGATAGTAAGCAAAGTCTACCTAGACAGTGATACATTTTTAAAAAAAAAACTGCTATTACGAAACACAATTTTGGCCATTTATAGCATTATTTATTTTAATGTGAAAAAAAAACGAACGGAAGAATAAATTTATGTGTGTACAAAAGTGTTTTTCGTGAGAAGAAATACGAAATAATCCACACAATTATTAGTAGGTCCAAATTAGACCCATTCTTCGTCGTATGTTCTTTTGTTGATTGGTTAATTAATTGCATCTTAACTAAACTGATATTTTCAAAAGCAGCCACACATATCTATGAGTGAGAAAATATATATTTTACACCCTCTTAAAGATGCATTTTGAACGTTATTCTGTAGGGCAGGCTATCAAACAAATCAGGCACTGAATCGACATAAGACCTTCCTACATCCAATAATTTTTGCTTTTAAAGGTGAACAACAAAAAAGATTCATAGAAATTCTATGTGATTTTAATATTTATACATTCAGATAAGTTCCACAATTTTTTTCTTCTTCTTTTGCTTTTTTTTACCTGATCAAAAACCCACCTACCTGATTAATATTCACGAGCCTAGGCAGGATATGGCAAAGCTGTAGACTTCATCAGAACAGAAGAAGTAAGAGCAGCGCTATGGCCTCCACCGTCGTCTTTTTTCTGCTCCTGTCTGCGGGTTTATTCACGGTCACAGTCGGTAAGTTAGACGACCTGTTATAGAAATCTATAGAAACACTTGAAACTTGTTCTTGGGCGGTTTACAGATGAATGTAACGTACAAAAAAAAAAAAAAAAAAAATTAAACGTTACTTTAAATATCTTCTTTCTTTTTTATTTATATAAAATGGGTCACATTTCCCCTGTTCTTTAAGGTTATGGTGATGACTGTAAAGGCTACTACACCAGCAGTAACATGTACAAGCCTCCGATTTACTGTGGTTCATGGGAGCACTGCTGTGGGACCTGTGGAAACAGATACTGCTGCTCCAGTGAACTTTGGAAATTAACCGAGGATGACCAAGAACAGTGCAATAGGCCTACGTAAGTCATTTCTATTGCATTACAAATATCTCTTAAACCCAAAAGTCCCTTTTAACATGTCGTTCCAAACTTGTATATTTGTATCTTTCGCCTGCTAAACTGAAAAGGGGAGAAATTTTGATGTGTAATGTGTGCTAAAAGTTTAAAAAGAGCATTTTTCATTTTGGGGTCAGTTTTTGCTTTAACTTCCTCCTCATATTGGTAAAAGTACATAATATCTTCTTAACTGTGTTGTGTGCAAGTAATGTTATATCTTATCTTAATCAAATTGTTGGTGTTAATCTCAAACCTGAAACCTTATTATCAAATCTATATTCCAATTGTAGAGGTTAATTTTAGACCCGAAACCTTATTATTAAATTGATATTTTTATTTGTGCAATGTGTGGCTTAAGGTTGTCTTCCTCTCTGTAGCTCCACTCATCATTTCCAACAGAGGTTGTGGTCTTAAGCAGTTTGCAAAAAGTATCCCCCAGATTAACATGTTACGCCCGTTCACACATTTGCCGTTCACACATTTTCTGTTTCACACATACTCCGCCTGGAGAATGTATGCGATGCAGGAGCCCTGAGCAACATAATGTAAAAACTAAAGGCTATATAAATATAAAGGAGTTGGAATAAAGGAATTGAATAAAACCTTGTTTATATTAGTGCTTTTAAAGCAGCACTGGGTAACTTTTGCTCTCGGGGTCCCCCTACAGTTGGGAAAAAATAATGTCCTCAACTACTGTCGAAAGCTGTCATCCTACAACAGGGGATGCCATCGCGCGTGCATTTGTTGACATGACAACCCTGATAGCCCTGAACTAGTAATGCGAGGGTCGTCTCATACCCCGCGGACCCTGTATGTCAATTTAATAATAATAATATTTATTTTGTATAGCGCCTTTAAAAGCAAGTTTCTCAAAGCACTTTACAGACAGCATTAAAAAAAAGCATAACAGCAAATGAATAAACACAATGTAAGTACAAGAAAATAAACGCATAAAATCAAGTTAATGTAAAAGCAATCCTAAAATAAAATGTTTTAAGAAGAGATTTAAAAGTCACTAATGAATTTGCTTCCCTGATATCGGCCGGGAGAAAATTCCAGAGCTTAGGAGCATAAACAGAAAATGCTTGGTCACCCCATGTATGAAGCCGCGTCTTCGGGACAACCAAAAGACCACTCTGAGAGGAGCGCAAATTGCGATGTGGTGTGTACGGGATTAATAAGTCAGTTAAATACTCAGGTGCCATACTGTGCAGAGATTTATAAGCCAGCATAAGGATTTTAAAATCAATACGGTATCTAACAGGTAGCCAGTGCAGGGACTCCAAGACCGGAGTTATATGGTCCCTGGCTCTGACCCCAGATAGTACTCTAGCAGCTGAATTTTGAAGATATTGTAATTTATCCAGTGATGATTTAGATACCCCAGCTAGAAGACCGTTGCAGTAGTCAATGCGCGTAAAGACAAAAGAGTTAACCAATTTTTCAGCTACTGAAAAGGATAACATTGGACGTAGCCGGGCTATGTTTCTGAGGTGATAAAATGATGTCTTAACCGTATTCTGGATAAACGGCTCAAATGACAGTGTGGCGTCAAATATGACACCCAAATTTTTTAATTTGGACTTAAGCTCCAGTGCAACGCCATCAACAGACAGAATAGGAGACCCAACCTTTCGCAGTTGATGTGGAGATCCAAGGAGCATGACTTCTGTTTTTGAGCCGTTTAGAGACAGAAAAGGAAGTTTCACCAACGTTCACTTGCTGACCCGGTCTAGTATGGATATAAATCTGTGTATCATCAGCATAAAAGTGATAGTTAAGGTTGAGAGATTGTTATAATTGACCAAGTGGAAAGATGTACATATTAAAGAGTAAAGGACCCAAGACTGACCCTTGTGGAACACCAAAAATAGGACTCGAACCAGTCAAGAACAGTCTCTGACAAGCCAAATACATGTTCGAGGCGATTAAGTAGTAGGACATGGTCAATAGTGTCGAAGGCTGAACTAAGATCCAAGAGAATGAGAATGGACGTGGAGCCGGAGTCGGAGGCAATTAGTAAGTCATTAGCGACTTTCACCAACGCAGTCTCAGTGCTGTGCAATTTACAGAATCCTGATTGGTGTGGCTCAAATAGTTTATTTTCAATTAAGTGTTTGTTTAATTGAGCTGCAAACACACCATCCAAGATTTTAGACAGAAATTATAGATTTGAGATTGGACGATAATTTGAAAGATTTTTCACATCAGAATTTTGCTTTTTTTATAACTGGAGTAACCGCAGCAGTTTTAAGTGCTGCTGGCACCTCCCCAGTTGACAGAGTGTCATTTATTATAGCAAGAACTGAGGAACATAAAGGACCAAAACAGGATTTAAACAGGCTACCAGGAATGGGATCAAATATACAAGTGGTAGCTTTCATACCAGAAACCTGGTTGCAGAGCATCTCAGGTTGTAATAAAGTAAATTTGGATTAAAGGAATGCCAAAGAACCTAGGAGTGTTAACTGCTAGATCTGCAGGCTGCAAAGAATGGATATTTGTGCGAATATTATACATTTTTTCACTAAAAGATTTGATAAACTCATTACACAGCCCGTCAGATAAAGTCAGAGAACTGACCCCATCTGCTTTAAGCAGACTGATAATTGTATAAAAGAGCTTCCTGGGATTGCTTTGATTATTATCAATAATGTTTGAGAAATAGGTAGATCTTGCAGTTTCAATGGCTACTCTGTAGTTTGACAAGCAATCTTTTTATGCCTGGTGGAACACATTTAAACCGGATTGACGCCATTTTCGCTCTAATTTCCGACACACAGCCTTCTGTCTACGCAAAACACCATTGTGTTTTTATGGGTGCAAAGATGTCCAAGTTGACTGTAAGGACATTATTGAATGCTGAAATTTTATCCTCAAGAGGAGCAGAAGACATGCCAACTAGAGAAGAGACAATCGAGTTTGCAAAGGTAGCGTGGTCAATAGATTGCCATTTACGGAAAGAAATAATTCGCGAAGTCTCTCTACTAGAATGAAATGTCTCAATATTAAAAAAAGATAGCTAGATGATCAGAGAGTCCAGCATCCACAACAGAGAGATTAGAAAGAGATGAGTCATTTGCAACAATTCAATCTAACGTGTGTCCTTTACAGTGAGTGGGGACATTTACAAACTGAGAAAAATTAAAACAATCCAAGAGTGATAGAAAATCCTTGGCCAAGAGACAGTCTTTCTGATCTACATGGAAGTTAAAATCACCCAGAATCAAAATTCTCTTAAATCTGACGGACAATATAGAAAGAAGATCAGCAAACTCAGACAGAAAGTCCTTAGTCAGTTTAGGAGGTCGATAGATGGTGACCATGGCAGAATGGAGAGCAGAGTGAGTATCAGACACATTTAAAACAAGACTTTCAAAAGTTTTAAAAGGAGGAACGGACACAGGATGAATCTTGTATTGGAGTTTGTAAAGAACTATAATACCACCACCTCTACCTGTAGTTCGTGAAACATCAATGAGTCCAAAGCCCGCTGGAGTCAGCTGATTAAAAGAATATCATCGTCCTGTTTGTGCCATGTTTCCGTGATGAAAAACAAGTCCAGCTCCTTGTCCCTAATAAAATCCGCCAGTAACAGAGTTTCGTTGTTCACAGAGCGCGCGTTCAGTAACGCGGCTTTTAAAGGGCTGGTAGACGCCACATCACAGAAATGCCGCTCATACGGCAGAGCAGAAAAGTTAGTAAGATCAGCCCCGGAGGATGACAGTCTTGTAGTCCTTCGTCGGCAATTCAAAACTGGGATGGAGGATGACGAGGAAGAGATGTAGCTTCGTCCTGTGCTCCGATGAATATACCGCTTGGGCCGCAATAATCCAGCCCTGTCACAGCGGTCGTAGGAGTCCCCCGACAGATAGTAATTCTGCTTCAGAGAGGTGTACTGTAAGGCCATGTTCATTAAAGCCTCGTCTGCACCAGCTCCCAATGAGCCTATCTGTGAGTCCACAGAGCTGATAGAAAGCAACCAGGTCAACACCAAGAAGTGGTGGACGAAGCTACATCTCTTCCTCGTCATCCTCCCAGTTTTGAACTGCCGACGAAGGACTACAAGACTGTCATCCTCCGGGGCTGATCTTACTAACTTTTCTGCTCTGCCGTATGAGCGGCATTTCTGTGATGCGGCGTCTACAAGCCCTTTAAAAGCCGCGTTACTGAACGGTTGAAAGGTTGAAAAGTTACCTAGTGCTGCTTTAACATTAACATTTTTCATAACTATCTGCAGTTGGGATACCTTTTAAGAATACTTTTACAGCTTTATTGCATGTATTTACATTTTTTTGAATATGTGTTGCAAAAATCAGTTGTGTCTAAACATACCCCCAGATAGCTTATCACTTTCACTTGTTCTAATTGCTTGTCGTATAATTGTAATCTTATAGGACATTCTCTCTTTTTTGGAAAACCAATAGCCTGTTGTTTTAGCATTGATAAACAAAATCCCCATTTATCTGTCCACTTTTCCACCTCATTAATTGGATTTTGTATACTTTCATGCTTAATTTACGTCTCTTAAGATTTGGGAAAATAAATAAGATTCCATATCCAGTAAAATAAAATAGAGTACGCCTATTGCAACGTGATCTCATGAAAATACGTGAGTATTTTTACGTAAAGTGTGATTCTAATACACGTACATTTACTAACGTTTTCACACACAATACTGACTTATTAACAGCACTAAAATGTACAATACTGACTTATTAACAGCACTAAAATGTACAATACTGATGTATTGACAGCACTAAAATGTAAATTATCTACGCATCCAAGTGTGTAACTTACGTGTAATTTACCAGGCTCCCATAAATCATGGCATTAATATTGTTTATTTTATATCCAATAGTCGCATCAATACATGTTTTCAGTCACATTTATTAAATGCATTTTACTAAGTTAATCAACCTAATATAAAATAACAGAAATATAAAATAACATTTTGCTCTCGTGACTTCTGCTACAAACTCATTTCGGGTGACTAGATAATGTTAAAAGAAGACTGAATTTTAAAACCGTCAGATGAATAACATTCTTGCCAACCATTTTGTAGTATTTAGCTTGTTGTTTGCTGTGAGACATAAAAAGGCATTTTCTCCTATTCAGCAACTGGCGATCACAAGATACACCAAAACACAACATCAATTCACAAAACACAACACTTTATTCGTTCGCTGTAATCCAAATCGTTAGAATCCATATGTTTGCGAGAAACAAATCCAAATTGAGCCCGACGGTAAACATCAAATCTCGCGCTCGTTATGAATTCAAATTTAAAAAACGCGCCCTCATGAAGCGTTACGACATGATTTACGGCAGTGACATCGAACGCTCATTGGCTCTCGCCTGCTTCGTCACAGATTTTAGACATGCCGTGTTTCAGTCGATTTGTATTTGAAATGGGAAACGCGCAACTTCACGGAGAGAAGCCGGATTAATATTTTCATTGATTAATAGCTAACATTCTGCTCTGTACCTCATACAAAACTATTAACGTTATATACCACCAGAGAGGACTGCGACTGCAACACATCTTCATTTGAACTACTTTTGGTACCGCTTTTGACATTTTTGCAATAAATAAATTATTGTGAGTACACTGGTCTGTCTGTTATGCTTTGATTTATAACAGTACGTTGTTTTAATAAATGCTAATGGGTAGGTTTAGGGGTAAGTGTAGGATTAGCCGTTTTTAATTTTAAAATATTTTTTTTAATGCTATATTGTTATCAAAATCGTCATTTTCCAACGTTTTACCTTTTATTTTCTTTATATTCTATATTAAATTGGTAGGTTTAGGTTTGGGTTTGGGGTAGTGTTAAGGGATCGTACATTAATCAATAAAATGGTCAAAGGGAAATTATATAGATATCTTTATGATATAACAAAAAAAAAAAATGTTTTTACCAGTATAAAGTTTTGTATTCTTAACAAAAAAAAATTCATGATGGATTCGTAAATATTTTACGTTTTTTAGCTGTAAAAATGTAATAATACTATGTTTAAATGTTGCAAATACATCTATAATTTACATTTTAGCACTTCTCCAAACGTACTAAGACGTACGTTTAGTCTCTTTGAAAATAACGTATTAATACCTAACGATGAGACCAGGCTGCCTATTGTTAAATTCATGAAAAAGGAAAAAAAGAAAAAAAATCAGGTGACCAGATTGCAAAACACAAAGCTTAAATTTGGCTCACCTCAACCTCTCGTTCAGCATGAATGTCATGCAATGATTACGTATTTCCGTTTTTTTTTGTGAGAAATGTCTATTGAACACAGGGCAGGGTTTGACTTCAGCTCTCCATCTCTCCCTCATAGCAGACAAACGGCTGGAGGGGAGTGGTTACGCATTTTAAAATGCAAGCCGTCAAACTAACATCAGCTGAGAAGGAATGCCGTTTTCAGACCGGAAGTAACTTTTTTGATTTTTATTAAAGATTACCACAGTAAACAATGTCTGTGTATTAACTTGCACGGATTAATTGTTCATCCTAAGACTTGTAAAATCTGCTAACAAAGTAAAAAAAAGATCGATTTTGATTTCATGAGAACTTTCATCTAAAAATAACCACTCCGCATAATTTTACACAGATTAGACGTTAATGCAATATGCCTATAACTAGACACTGCTGAGTGGTCCTTTCCTGGTTTTGCGATTGGAATAATAATCCCATGTTTCCAAGTATTTGGAAAACCTCCAAATCAATTCATATCTTGCAAATAATTGGAAAATGATCACTACCTATTAAATGTTGATCCAATATCACACACACACACACACACGGTTTCCAGTAACAATGGTTAAATGTATTGCAGAAAACCTGTCTTTTACTAAATCAACTCTTGTTGTCCCTCCATCATTAACACAGACTAAATCACACCTATCTAACATATCTTCGATGATATCTCTTCGATGTTCTACTCTCTGTTTGCGCTGAACAGTTCACTACCTCAGCCAAAAATGAAACAATTGCAATCTTGTCGACTACCATTATTTTTCCATTCACATTTACTCTGCTATGGACTACTCAGTTAACTGGAATATTCTGTTCAATTCTATATCTCCTAGGTTTTAACATCTGAACCTTTTTGAGACACTCAACATAAGTCAGACCTTCTGTCACTGCACTGGCAGCCCCCATAACCTGCACTGTGCTTCCCAGCACAATTACAACATTTTGGCTTCAAATCCTGTTCACCCGTTGTTTCCCTCTAAACAGCAGCAACTCAGTGGTGGAGGAACATAATGGTCTAACTGCATAACTAAATACTCTTTCACCACAGCTCCTTTTATAACTTTTTGGATTTTTTTCAACCAATCGATCAGATGAAACACCAAATATTACTCCTCTGACCCACTTCTTTTGTTCTACCACTGTGTATGTGACCTTCTGACCAAGCAATGTTTTTAGTCCAAGCGCTGCATTTTGTTGGCTACTAACAATATTATCAGTAATTTACCATTCCTCATATTTTTTGCACTGTCAATCTGACCAATCGATTACACAATAGCTTTGGTAATTTTCAATGGAGTGATTATACCAACAGCATAAGACACACACTTTAACAGTACGTAATATTCTTCTCTATTCTTATAACATATTCTTGTTGAATGATGCTCCTTATCACTATCTGTTCCCGAAATCTAACTCCACCTTTTTATTTTTTCCACCACCTACCTTCCACGCCATACGCTTCATCCATCTCTGAATCACTTCCGGACACAACGCTACTCCCTTTTATCAACGAACCAGTCACAGCCCTGGGTTTCCGAAACCACCCAGACCGGAGGACGATAAAGGGTAATAATCAGGAGGGAACAGGTGGGGTTAATTAAACAATAATGAGATGATAAGGGCGGGGTCCAGACAGAAGACAAGAGCACATGACCCCAATACAACTCAAAACACCACAAGTGCAAACCCAGACAGGACAGACATGTGACAGAGAGAGAATGAACAGACAGGCTACTTTTTATTTACTACCTACAATATGCAAGCAACTTAATTATTAATGCTACAAAGTGCAAATGTTTTATTTTGGAAGTTGCGATCAAAATTTAAGCTACTTAGGGCCTACAATCTTGATAATAACTGTTCCAAAAGAAGATTTTCACAACCATTCCATTAAAGGACCATTTTTGGTTCCCTTAAGGATCTTTTAGTGAACTGTTCTAAAAGTAACTTTTTCCTTAGTGTAAAGAATATTTTAATAATCTAAAGAGCTGTTCACGCAATGAACATTTTCCACGAATGTAAAGGTTCAATAGATGCCAATAAAGAACAGTGTAGAAGCGAGTTTAAATGTCCAGTCTCCAAACTAACTGCAGATACATAGCAAAATAACTAATAAATACATAATATTTAAATAATACAATTATGATATATAAACATGATTGTATATATTAAATATACTAGAACATGTTAAAGAGTGTTTATATTATTGTTGCTTAATATTTATATTTTTATAATCTTTCCCGCTTAAGAAACAATAGTGTCATCGCCATTGTTGCAGTAATAGTGGGGATTGTGGTCTCCTGCATTGTGTCCGTCATCGTCTGCTGCTGCTGCCCCTGCTGCTTTATCTATAAAATGTGCCAAAAGCCCATCCGTAAGTGTTTTAGTTTTAATAGAATGTATAATGTTACATTATTTAGTCTGGTAGTAAAATGATTAGAATTATAATTTTTATTTGTCTTGTTTTTCCCACAGCTGTGGTAAGAACGCAGGTATATACAGTCGGTCAGCCTATGCAGATGGGACATCCAAACGCAGCTCCATCTCACATGACCGGTAAGAAGACCTAGTACTAGAGCAGGGGTGCAAAACTTATTTTGTTCCATTTAGTTCAGTTCCAACCCTACTCCAACACAGTTTCAATTCATTTTAATTTTAAATTAATTTTGTTTAATTAGGATTCAAACTAAGGCCCCGTCCACACGAAGATAGAGCTTTCCCAATCCGATCCTTTTTTCCCAGAACCAACTCAAAACAATGTAGTATACATGCCAAGCCAGTGTGTGGCGCTGTAATTCTGCTACAGAAATACAACAAAAAATGGAGAAGAAGAGTTGTGGCTAGAAGGGGTATAGCGGTGGTAGGAGCTGAGGCAAAATCTCATGATAAAATAACAATAAATACATTTGCTACTTAACAGATGTGTTTTATTAATGTCCCCACCTACCCCAATCGTAAAACTACCATTACAATAATGCAAATATGGTAATTAAATGATTTATGTGCGCATGCCCAGTGCCCGTAGTTGTATCCCTCAACTCTTTCACCGTGCTAGATGTAGTGTGATGACATCACCGTTTTGCATAATATACAGATTGGCTGTACACACGAAAACGTAAAATTGCCATTTTCAGATTTATCCACTTCTAAGGCCCTGTCCACACGGAGACGCGTTTAGCTGTATACGTATACATTTTGTACCGTATCAGCGGTTCTTCCACACGGATCCGGCGTTTTGGAGGCATGAATACGATATTTTCTGAAACCTGCTCCCAGAGTGGATAAATCTAAACACGACAATCTTCCGTTTTCGTGTGTACAGCCAATCCGTATATTTTGCGAAACGGTGATGTCATCACACTACGTCTGGCACGGAGAAAGACTAAAGGGATACAACTACCGTGGCCTCATGGGAATATTGTTTGGTCATACTACTATTCTGACGTACTGTTTTTCGTATCCTATATAGGGAAGTTTTTGATTTCAGGTGGAGCATCAGATTTCAAATTTTGTCAATTTTATTATGAAATTCAAACTAAAAATTCAGATATTGCGTTCTTTAGTGTGGAGTTACAGATCACTGTAGAGCCTTGATCAAGCGAAGCCGCAGTTCGAAAAGCACGTGAATGGATCATCTCTTCTTCTTTACTATTAGTTACAGCACAAAATAAACATCAATAAACATATGAAGGTGTGTTAAAAGATACAGTAGACCTTAAGAAAATCTGTAACTTGTCTCATGTAATCGCTCAGTGTTTCAACCACGGAAAGACATCAGTTTGTAACAAAAAGCCAAAAACATTCAGTGTCTCATTAGACAGCAAGAAAAATGTACTCATTTTGCTAAATATATGCTCCATATTTCATATTTATTAAGTTTTTACTGTTCTTCAGTGTTTAATGTATGTTGGAATAAACCTGTAAGGTTTTTATGACAGCCACCAAATGTTTAGAAAAAAACTAATTGAGTAGAAAATTCTAATAATAAAGTTAGTTTTATAATGTTATTTTTATAAAAAAAAACTTATTTGTGTGTAATTTATGTGTTTATAATATTGAAGGTTAATATTAACTGCTTTGTATACAATGTACAAGCCGACTCTCTGTATAGTTTACAGCATTCATTTTTCTTTGAGAATTTGCCCAGTACTGTCGACTCGTATTGAATCAGAATCAAATTGAAATCAAATCATGAAATTCGTCAACACCTGGCCTTAAATACATATAAGATGTATTTATTGGAAACATCAGCCTGAAAGTTAATAAATACTTGCTGACACTATTTTAGTGTTTTTTTTAAACGGTAACATAAACCATGAATTTTCAAATAATTATTATTGTTTTGTCAAGTCACCGACAAGTTACCTAGTACTGGACAGAGTGAGACCATGTACTGATATTTTCCTTGAAATTAATTAATTATTGTCTTTTTCCATTTTCATCAAAACCTGGATATCCCAGCGGTCAGGCTGAATATGGTGTAAGTCAGGCCCGTACCCCATGCTGCCGCCTGCCCAGCCCGGTATCGCTCAACAACTTAAGAAAACAAATTTTGGACTACTCCTTTAATGCAATGCTTGGTGAAGTTACAGCGCTTGAATGTTTTGGGACCCCCTACTGGTGAAATAAAAAATAAATATCTAATATTCTAATATTCTGCAATGAATAAACAGGGCCTAAACATGCTCGAAAACTCATGAAACGCTTGTGTGATGCCATTTCTTTTGTATAATTTGTTCTATGGTTTGGGTTAAAGGAATTAGGGAAGTTTTTCTTTGTGTTTTCTTTGTTTTAGGAAATTTAGAGGGTACTAAATTTGTTATTTTTGTTTGTTATGTTGGCCTTGTCCACTCCTGAATTTAATCAATTTTCTTCTGGTTTTCACTATGCATTGTTAATAAATCAAATTTTGATGAACATGTCTCTGTGAGTGCGGCTATCCTGCCATAATGACTTTTTTCTTAACAGCTCCCAATCACTGTAGTGTTGTTCTTAAAAACAGTTTCCGTAATAAAAGTTCATAAAAAAAGTCCATATTTAAATTTGCTTGCTAAAAGATCAACAGTTAACATATGGTGCTTGGAAATGTTCCAAAAGGATTTATAAAATGACTTGTGGATTCAGGAGGCAATACAGTCACAGACTAGAAGCACTACGATGGCGATTGAGATGATTATTCAAGCACCGCTTGATAAGAAATTGATTAATTTTAGTAAGTTGTACTGTATTACCAACCTCAACATCTTCAGCTCTGCTACCTCTAGCTCTTCCTCCGGTCTTTTCCTCTGTGCAACTCCATTGCTCTGGAATTCTTCCACCTGCTCCCTGCTCTCAGATCAGAATGTCATTCACAAACATCATAGTCCATGGAGATTCCTGTCTGACCTCATCTGTCAGCCTGTCCATCACCACCGCAAACAAGAAGGGGCTCAGAACCGATCCTTGATGCAGTCCCACCTTCACCGTGAAGTCCTCTGTCTCACCTACGGCACACCTTACCACTGTCCTACTGCTCCTCTCTTGGCACTCTGTCATATAATTTCGCTAAATCTACAAAGACACAATGCAGCTCTTTCTCATCCTCTCTGTACTTCTCCATTAACATTCTCAAAGCAAAGTGCTCTTTCTTGTCATGAAACCATACTGCTGCTCCCAAATGTTCACTTCTCCCCTTAGCCTTGCTTCCCCTACTCTTCCCCACAACTTCATTGGCTTGTCAGCTTGATACCTCTGTAGCTTCCACAACTCTGCACATCTCCCTTGATCTTAAAATCGCCACCAAAACACTTCTCCTCCATTCCTCAGGCATCCTCTCACTCTCTTAAGACCTCATTGAACAACTTAGTTAAAAACTCTACCGCCATCTCAGACACTTCCAGACCTCCACTGGTATGTCATCTGGACCAACTGCCTTTCCTCTCTTCATCCTCTTCAAAGCTCTCCTAACTTCACCCTTGCTTATCCTTTCTACTTACTGCTCAAGAATATTTGCCTCTACAACTCTTCTCTCAATCATTTTCCTCATTCATCAGTTACTCAAAGTACTCCTTCCTTCTGTCCCTCACCCTCCTGTCACTTGTTAATACATTTCCATCTCTATCTTTAATCACTCTAACCTGCTACACATCCTTTCCATCTCTATCCCTCTGCCTCACCAACCGATACACATCCCTCTCACCTTCCTTAATATCTAACCTTGCATACATGTCCTCATACGCTTTCTTTTTGGCTTTGCCACCTCTATCTTAACCTGTAGCTGCATCACCCTATATTCCTGTCTACTTTCCTCCGTCCTCTCACTGTCCCACTTCTTCCTAGCTAACCTCTTCCTCTGGATACTCTCCTGGACTTCCACCACCAAGTCTCCTTGTCTTCTTTCCTCCTTCCAGATGACACACCTAGCAACTTCCTACCTATCTTCTTGATAACTTTGGCTGTAGTAGTCCAGTCATCTGGAATCACCTCCTGACCACCTAAAGCTTGTCTCAACTCCTCCCTGAAATAACAGCACTCTTCCTTTTCCAACTTCCACCACTTTGTCTTCTGCTCTGCCTTTGCTTTTTTCATCTTCCTTACCACCATCATCTTTCTCCTCTTGCTTACAACCTACTTGTGGAGCATAGGCACTAACAAC
Organism: Pseudorasbora parva; assembly: GCF_024679245.1. Lineage (NCBI taxonomy): Eukaryota > Metazoa > Chordata > Actinopteri > Cypriniformes > Gobionidae > Pseudorasbora > Pseudorasbora parva. Next base: position 15,977,656 of record NC_090185.1, on the reverse strand, counting down.
ATTCAACATCACACCTTCAATATCCAGCTTCGGACTCATCAACCTATCTGACATTCTCTTTACCACCAGAACATTCTTCACAAATTCCTCCTTCAGGATCGTTCCTACTCCATTTTTTCTTCCTGTCCACACCATTATAAAACAGTTTAAACCCTGCTCCAATGCTTCTAGCCGTGCTCCCTTTGCACCTGGTCTCTTGAACAAACATAATGTCGACTTTCCTCCTCTGCATCATATCTACCAGTTCTCTGCCTTTACCTGTCACCGTACCAACATTAAAAGTCCCAGCTTTCAGTCCTAAACTCCTGCCTTTCATCTTCTCTCTCTTCCTACGGACATGTCTTCCTCCTCTAACACACCTTCCTCCACTCCCTCTTCAACCAACAGTAGCTCAATTCCCACCAGTGCCCTGTAAATTAACGGCACTGATGGCGGTCATTGATAACCCGAGACCCAACCGATCTGGTATGGAAGTCATATTCGTAATTCGCATAGTGAATTTGGCAAAAGTTTTACACAACCCTCTCTATTTATCTGGGTTTGGGACCGGCACAAAAGGTACTCTGCGTGTGACCTCCTGTGGCTAAATTTAACCTCAGGAAAAACAGAGAGACAAATATTATAGATGCCATTATTCTTACAGTGTGACAAATCCATTGGATGTAGGCGAATGGAAAGTGTTCCCATTTCTGGTTGACCTAATTTATGTTAGGTCTATTTTATCACATTGTGTGTAATTTTATGTAATGCAAGTTATTATTATTTTACATTTTATGTTGCATATGTGTAAAAAGAAAACAACACTATCCAACACAAAATGTGTTAATTATTATCCAATCACGTTGCTTCCTACATCACTCAGCAAGTTGTTAAGCAAATTAGCTCCTTTTTTACCGGTGGACGACTTGAATGCTCACATGTCAGGTAATTTATTTGTGGATTTATTTGTTAATAGAAATTTTTTTTTTTTTAAAGTATTTTTTGTTGTTTGTGATTTTTTTAGACAGTCAATGTACATTGACACAGCATCCTCTCCTGCTTACACTACAGTGACAGGACTTTCAGTTTCTCCTCAAAATATTTTTTGGTAATTTATCCCTCTTTTCATCGGTGAATGACTTGAATAATCATATGTAATGTATTTGGATTTATTTGTTATTAAAAGCTACAAAAAAGTTGTTTGTTCAATTTTTATACAGTCAAGGACGGTGTATTTACTCAACGACTTCTGCTGACTGTTATGGGATTTTCAGTTTATATAGCCTACAAGATTTAAATAGGTTTAAAATGTCTTTGAAATTCAAATGAAGTGTGAATATTGACTTCATGTAAATGTATCAATCAAGTTTTAATAAATACATATATTTAGAAAAAAAGAAGCTTTCTATTGCATTCATTTTTATAAACTGATTAAAGCAAATCTGACAAACCTGTGTGATTTATGACACACTGGTGTGTTAAAGTGCATGTGCAGTTTTTAATATATATATATTTTTTTAATCTCTGTCGTCATAAAGCTTTATTATTATTATTTTTATGTTGCTTAAACTGTAATCTTACTCCAAACAATCAATGTTCGATTCTTGAACGAATTGTTCTTTTCAATGAATTAATCAGTTGAACAGGTTCACAGAAAATTATGATTTTAATAACTTGCATGAGACAGATCTGCTCAGAATGGTTCTTTTACTCAAGGAAAGCAGCCAGCAGTATACTTGTTGGCATCACAGATGGATTCCTTAAGCACACTAACAAGTACTTCTTTGCTACTTTTAAGTCAAGTCAAACAGCATTAGATTGCCCCCTACAGGTCAATACCAAACAGCTCAAATAACAGTCTGAGGGTATTACAGGTCCTTCTAAAAAAATTGCATATTGTGATAAAGTTCATTATTTTCCATAATGTAATGATAAAAAAACTTTCATATATTTTAGATTCATTACACACCAACTGAAATATTTCAGGTCTTTTATTGTTTAATACTTATGATTTTGGCATACAGCTCATGAAAACCCAAAATTCCTATCTAAAGTGCCAGGTCGTGCTGAAAAACGAAATCTTCATCTCCATAAAGCTTTTCAGATGGAAGCATGAAGTGCTCCAAAATCTCCTGATAGCTCGCTGCATTGACCCTGCCCTTGATAAAACACAGTGGACCAACACCAGCAGCTGACATGGCACCCCAGACCATCACTGACTGTGGGTACTTGACACTGGACTTCAGGCATTTTGGCATTTCCTTCTCCCCAGTCTTCCTCCAGACTCTGGCACCTTGATTTCCGAATGACATGCAAAATTTGCTTTCATCCGAAAAAAGTACTTTGGACCACTGAGCAACAGTCCAGTGCTGCTTCTCTGTAGCCCAAAGTGGCTTGACCTGGGGAATGCAGCACCTGTAGCCCATTTCCTGCACACGCCTGTGCACGGTGGCTCTGGATGTTTCTACTCCAGACTCAGTCCACTGCTTCCGCAGGTCCCCCAAGGTCTGGAATCGGTCCTTGTCCACAATCTTCCTCAGGGTCCGGTCACCTCTTCTCGTTGTGCAGCGTTTTTTGCCACACTTTTTCCTTCCCACAGACTTCCCACTGAGGTGCCTTGATACAGCACTCTGGGAACAGCCTATTCGTTCAGAATTTTTTTTCTGTGTCTTACCCTCTCGCTTGAGGGTGTCAATGATGGCCTTCTGGACAGCAGTCAGGTCGGCAGTCTTACCCATGATTACGGTTTTGAGTAATGAACCAGGCTGGGAGTTTTTAAAAGCCTCAGGTTAATAGCTCGTTTAGAAAACCTTTTCATGATATGCTAATTTTTTGAGATAGGAATTTTAGGTTTTCATGAGCTGTATGCCAAAATCATCAGTATTAAAACAATAAAAGACCAGAAAAAATTCAGTTGGTGTGCAATGAATCTAAAATATATGAAAGTTTAATTTTTATCATTACATTAATTATTAAATATTATTACAAATTATAAAATGTAAAAAATTACATTTAAATATTTTTCCTATTTAAAACTTGACTCTTCTATAGTTACATCATGTACTTAAACCAACGAAAAATGAAAAGTTCCGTATAAAATTATTTTTTAGACCGTTATAGCTAGGAACTATTTTCACATTCCTGCGTAGGAATTTTGCGGCCATCATGGGTGCAGCGGCGCAGTGATATTGCACAGCGCCTGAAAATAGGCAAACTTCCGTCAACATAACCAATGTTACAACCTGCTTGCATGGAGACGTTTGTGAGAGACAATTCAGAAGATATTTACTTTAGTGCAGATCCTGGACCGTATCTATTTGAACCGGAATAACAGTTACACTGAAGACGAGCTTTTGAAATGTGAAAGAGAAATTCAAGGAAAAATGTATTAGTTCTTCCGACTTTTTGATTTTGCCTAACATAATATGTGAATGAAATATGCTAAGACTTGTCTTTGTTATGAAGACGCACGCTCCGCTCTTTCTCTCTGTCACTCATTTAACATGCTCCCTTTCATCTACATCACTCATGCAATCACCATAACTGATCAAATAAGGCTTTGATGGGACAAATATTTTTTTGGCAGCTGCCAAATAATTTTCAGTGCAGGAAACACACTCCTTGGCACATAACATAACATCAATAACATAGTATTTTGTACCATAGAAACTGTGTAGATATCCATATCCTTGATCTAGATGATGTCAATGAAACGTTTGGGGTACTCACAAACTTCCATAAAATGCCAAAACAAGAGCTGCTTCACCATTGTCAATGCCTCAGTGATGCCCTACCCACGTCAATCAGCCTGATATTGATGGCAATGAAATTGCAATGGAAATGCAGAACTTTCCACAACTCCCATCAGACAACATAACAAACATGGAACTTCTCCCATTTCTGCATGACAAGAAGCTATAACTGAAATATACCCCAACATGTTGCCCTTAGAATCTCAGCCACTCTCCCGGTAACTGTAGCTTCAGCTGAGAGAAGCTTTTCTAAGCTCAAACTTATTATAACATACTTGAGAACCACAATGATGCAAGAACGTCTCAGTGGACTTCATCAGCATCAACCGTGTGGTTTCAAATCAGTTGTCATATGATGATATCATAGATGACTTTGCTGGCAAAAAGGCCAGGAGAGTAAACCTGTGGATTCAGGAGGCAATACAGTCACAGACTAGAAGTAGGCTACTCCGATGGCGATTGAGATGATTATTCAAGTACAGGGATATTTTTTCCCCTTTTCTTTTATTTGCTATTTGGTTCTATTTTGAGATGGTAGGCTATTGCTTATTCATGCACTGTAAAAAATTTGTGGTGGTTTTTGTTAAATTAAATTAAAAAAGTAAGTAACCTGGTTGCCTTAAAATTTTGAGTTTATTGAAATTAAAAATTTGAGTTGATACAATGAAGGAAATTAGTTTAAGAAATAGAAAATCAAAATATTTTTGTATCTGAACCACATAAAAAATTTGATAAATCATGAAAATAGCACAATTTGGCATGTTTCACTGCGTCATCACAAATAAAACACACAAAATTACCCAAAATTCTTACAAAATATTTTAATAATATTTTAATAAAGGCTGTCGAATCTCAAAAAATGTTCATTGTATTAACTCAAAATTTTAATTTCAATGAACTCAAAATTTTAAAGCAATCAGCTAACTTTTTTTCTAAATAATTTTTTACAGTGTGTTTGCTTGTTTTTTTTATTATCCTATATTATTAATCGTAATTATTGTTATGTTCTAATTGTGTTGTGCCATCGTGAAAACTGAATGTCCAAATAAAGCATACAATGTCTACTGTAAATTTCACCACTGTAAAGGTCGGCGAAAATAATTTAAATGGAAATGGATTGGGCGTGTTTTATGCAAATAATAACCTCGTGAGTATTTAGAATTCTCTAAATTATCATTCTCAATTCTCATTAGAACGAAATTAAAAACAAATTCACGTGCAATGTGTTAAAGTATGCGGAGATTTTTCGTGAGGAGAAATACGAAATAATCCACGCAATTATTAGTAAATGAGACGTTCATTTAATGTCCTTTTGTTTATTGATTAATTCATTGCATACATCTTAAACTAAACGGATGTGTTCAAAAGCATCCACACATATACACGTGTGAGAAATATATATTTTTTTGCACCCTCTTAAAGATGCATTTTAATATTCTGAAGCTGCAACTATCAAACAAATCAGACACTGAATCGAAGGCGCTCATATACAACATGTTTGTTCTTAAAAGTGAACAACAAAAAAGATTTATATAGGCTAAATTATATGTGGTTTTCAGATTTAAACATTACGATAAGTTTCTTTCACTTTCGTTTCATCGTGCAGTTGATCAAAAACAGGGATGGGGATGGGACTCCTATAAGCCCACCTACTTAATTAATATGAACGAACCTTCAGTATATTTGGCAGAGCTGTAGACTTCATCAGAAGAAGGAAGAGCATCGCTATGGCCTCCTCCGTTGTCTTTCTTCTGTTCATGTCTGCGGGTTTATTCACGGTCACAGTCGGTAAGTTAGACGACCTATTATAGAAATCTATAGATGAATGTCACGTACAAAATAAATAATTTAAACATAGAATATCAGGGGTTTTTTTTTATAAAATGTGTTACATTTCCCCTGTTCTTTAAGGTTTTTTTGAAAATTGTAAAAGCTACTACACCAGAAGCAACGTGTACAAGCCTTCGGAACAATGCAGTATATGGGAGCACTGCTGTGGGACCTGTAAAAACAGATACTGCTGCGCCAATAACAATTTGAAATTATCCGAGGATGATCAAGACTTGTGCAATATGTAAGTCATTTTGAGTCGTTTCTGTCTTATGACAAATATCTCCTAAAAGTCCCTTTTAACACACCCTCATGTCGTTCCAAACCCGTATAAAATATCTTTGTCCTGCTGAAGAGGGGAGAAGATTTGAAGTCTAATGTAGGCTAAGTGTTTAAAAAAACATATTTTTTATATTATAAAAAGTCACAAAGTCAGTGTTTACTTTATAACTTCTCCCTCATAATCTGTAACTGTAAAATGTCATAGTTATTTATTCTGCATGTGTTGTTTAAGTGTTCAGTGCTGGGCAGTTACTGAAAATTATACAGTTACTTTTAAAAGTAATTGAATTACTTTACCAATTACTGTAGCCTATATCAAAAGTAATTTGTTAGGGAAAGTAACTTTTAGGTTACTGTTATGTCTGCTTTTAAATGTAAATATGAACAGTACTGAACAGTCAAACACAAACATAATATTAGACCTATTTATTGTAATAATCAACAACAGGCCTTTCAATTTAAGCAGTAGTAGTGTCCAGCAGCAGCAGCGAGGGTTCCTTCAGGGCAGCTGGAAGAGTTATGGACTTTTGTACACCTGCTCACTCACCATTGATATCACCAGATATCTATCCAATTGTGAAAAGACCAGAAGTAATGGTCTTCTGATATTCTTTCGAGACGGATTTAAATCCGATCACTCAAACAAAGCAATTCAGGAGGTGGTCAAGGACGCATTTCAGGCAAAACTGACAAGTGTGTGAATGGATGGTTGTTTAAATCACATATGTAAATTTGATTCCTGACAAACTGTTAAAACACACAAACAGACACACACACACACACACACACACACACACACACACACACACACACACACACACACACACACACACACACACACACATTAAAGGGGGATAATCACTCATGCCAAGAATCTCGGGAATAAATATATTTGACGTAAATTAATGAAAATAGTCTCAAAAAGATGATTTCCCAACTAGAATTTTTTTCACTGTTCTGTTTGACCTGGCTACGGTCTTGCTTTGAATTAGTATATTATTTTAAATAAAATTAAAATCATTAATTATTTCATTATTAGGCTACATATTGATTTAATTTCTACAGGCTATATTTAAAAAAAAAAATAAAGTAGGCAAGAGAACCCTATGTTCATGAAAAACCATTCATGTTGAGAAGAAATATTCATGTTGAAGAACTTGTCGCGGCCAGCCTGACCCAGAATTTACCTCCACCGGACCCCAGGTAAATTGAGTTTGAAACGCCTGCTATATGCGTATAAATGATATGTGTAAAAACACTGCATAGTCTTCATTGTGTAAATGAAATGTATATTTACTCTGATTAATGTTACAAAAATGGATTAGTCAAGAGCAGTTCTTTTGTTTTTTTCTGCCTGGTTTTCTTTATAGATCTGGTATTTTTATACTGACTTTAACACTTGTGTTATCTTTCTCAGTTTACTAGTTTATTTTTATTTAAGACATAAACGACTGTGACTTACTTGGAATATTGACACATACTATATATATATATATATATATATATATATATATATATATATATATATATATATATATATATATATATATATATATATAGTGAGAAAAATAAGTATTTGAACACCCCACTATTTTGCAAGTTCTCCCACTTAGAAACCATGAAGGGGTCTGAAATTGTCATCGTAGGTGCATGTCATAGAGACATAATCTGAAGAAAAAAGAAAAAAAAATCTAGAAATCACAATGTATGATTTTTTAATCTATTTTGATTTATTTGTATGATACAGCTGCAAATAAGTATTTGAACACCTGTCTATCAGCTAGAATTCTGACCCTCAAAGACCTGTTAGTCTGCCTTTAAAATGTCCACCTCCACTCCATTTATTATCCTAAATTAGATGCACCTGTTTGATGTTGTTAGCTGCATAAAGACACCTGTCCACCCCATACAATCAGTAAGAATCAAACTACTAACATGGCCAAGATGAAAGAGCTGTCCAAAGACACTAGAGACAAAATTGTACACCTCCACAAGGCTGGAAAGGGCTACGGGGAAATTGCCAAGCTTGGTGAAAAAAGGTCCACTGTTGGAGCAATCTTAACAAGTTGACACAAAATCATTTTAACAGCACTAATTAATTAACACGTGTTAACGCAGCGCGTATTTTCTGTTTGATCCATAGCATAGCCCATAGTTGGAGAAAGTGAGAGCAGTCAGACACAAAGGATACAGCAGCAAACGTTAATAGGGAAAGAAAAGGGTTGACATTAACATTACTATTCTAAACCAAAAGTGCAGTTTTTGCCTAAGCCACTATATTTTCTGTTTAACTTTTATTAGACTTCAGGTCTATCGTTTTTTCACTGAGCACATTCTCTGCAGTCCGAGCGCCATGCACTGCAAGCTCACTCTCGCTCATTCTGAGGTAAATCATTTACACCATCAACACTTACACTGTACATGTGTTTTATTGAACGAAATACATTACAATCGGCTAAAATGAATACTTTTCTGAACAATAGCGCTCCCTAGTCCGTCTTCTGCACAACGTCCAAGTGAATCGTGGCACAGTTCGGCACACATACAAAATACCGGCAGTTTAACAGGGAACGCGGATCTCTTAAACGGGCTGCACTATATTCCTACTCGTGGAATATCGACCTCACCCAGGTATAGTGTGGTACTGGTGCGCTAACCGGTCCGCACGACAGCTTTCACATAACCAGTTTTTCATACGAACTGTGCCCTGCTCTGAATTAAACTGCCAGTGTAAAAACTCCCTTTATATTCTTAAAATGAGAGAAATCACTGCTTATTCATAATTTTTAAGTTTAGGTTTAAGAGACATGAACAATATCTTTGATAAACATGACCTTTGATATGTCTAGTCTTCATGCTCTATTGATTATTATTGAATAAGTATGGTTTTACTAATAATAAATGTACATTTGCATAAAGCATGCATATTTGTCCAAACCCATGTTAGTATTAAAAACTTAACTTAAACTTAATTTAAGATACATTTACAATTGATAAAAATGTGCGATTAAATTGTGATTAATTAAATATTTTAATTGATTGACAGCCCTAAAAATCATACATTGTGATTTCTGGATTTTTTTTTTTTTAGATTACGTTTCTCACAGTGGCCATGCACCTACGTTCAAATACTTATTTTCCTCACTGTATATTATATATATATATATATATAAAACCTAAAGGATTATTAGGAACACCATACTAATACTGTGTTTGACCCCTTTTCGCCTTCAGAACTGCCTTAATTCTAGGTGCTGAAAGCATTCTTTAGAAATGTTGGCTCATATTGATAGGATAGCATCTTGCAGTTGATGGAGATTTGTGGGATGCACATCCAGGGCACAAAGCTCCCGTTCCTCCACATCCCAAAGATGCTCTATTGGGTTGAGATCTGGTGACTTTAGTACAGTGAACTCATTGTCATGTTCAAGAAACCAATTTGAAATGATTCGAGCTTTGTGATATGGTGCATTATCCTGCTGGAAGTAGCCATCAGAGGATGGGTACATGGTGGTCATAAAGGGATGGACATGGTAAGGAAAAATGCTCAGGTAGGCCGTGGCATTTAAACGATGCCCAATTGGCACTAAGGGGCCTAAAGTCTGCAAAGAAAACATCACCAACACCATTACACCACCACCACCAGACTACACCGTGGTAACAAGGCATGATGGATCCATTTTCTCATTCTCTTTACGCTAAATTCTGACTCTCCCATCTGGGGGGGGGGGGGGGGGGTGTTTGTTGCTTCACGAATGTTTTGCTGCATAATTCGGTTGTAACAAGTGGTTATTTCAGTCAAAGTTGCTCTTCTATCAGCTTAAATCAGTCGGCCCATTCTCCCCTGACCTCTAGCATCAACAAGGCATTTTTGCCCACAGGACTGCTGCATACTGGATGTTTTTCCCTTTTCACACCATTCTTTGTAAATCCTAGAAATGGTTGTGTGTTAAAATTCCAGTAACTGAGCAGATTGTGAAATACTCAGACCGGCCCGTGTGGCACCAACAACCATGCAACGCTCAAAATTGCTTTCCCATTCTGACATTCAGTTTGGAGTTCAGGAGATTGTCTTGACCAGAACCACACCCCTAAATGCATTGAAGCAACTGCCATGTGATTGATAAGATAATTGCATTAATGAGAAATTGAACAGGTGTTCCTAATAATCCTTTAGGTGAGATATATATATATATATATATATATATATATATATATATATATATATATATATATATATATATATATATATATATATATATAAAACCATTCAGCCAAATATTACTCTGTGAGAAGCGGATGTGCCTGCCGCTGCGCCTCTTAGACCAAAAATGACAGTTTTCGTGACCACGTAGCACAGCAAACCTCACTGAATGAGAAGTCTGATGATGTCATTTTCCGTTACTCCGTCCTGGCAACCTCTCCATTTTCAAAAACTCATCGGCTCAATCACAATAATGACCAGTTTTTTTTACTGGGCAACCCCCAGTAGTTGTGGCATTGACTTTAGACACAAGTTTCAGTTGGTCAGTGATGCAGTCGTTTTCAGTTGCTTCAGAATAGAAACCGTAGAATTGAATTTTAATGGCTAGTCTCCAAACTAACTACAGATACTATAGGCAATTAAATACATAACATTTAAGTAATAACCTTAGAATATATAAATATGATGTTTTTATTACATATACTAGAACATGGTAAAGAGTGTATATAATTGTTGTTGCTTAATATTTATATTTATATAATTTGTGCTGCAGAAGAATCAATGTCGCCGGCATTGCTGCAGGAATAGTAGTAACTGTGGTCTTCTGCATTGGGTGTGCCATCTTCTGTTGCTGCTGCTGCCCCTGGTGCTTTATCTATAAAATGCGCCAAAGGCCCAGACGTAAGTGTTTTAGTGTTAATAGAATGTATAATGTTACATTATTTAGGCTGGTAGTAAACTAATAAGAATTATCATGTTTATTTGTCTTGTTTTTCCCACAGCTGTAGGAACGCATGTGACTACAGTCATGAATGCACAAAGCATTCAGCAGCCGCCTGTCATGCAGCCAGTTCAGTATCCAGCATACCAGCCTGTGCCGACTCAACCGGGCTACGGCGGTCAGCCTATGCAGATGGGACAGACATACGTACCAGGACCCGCACCCCCACCCCCATATCAGGTGGCCGGTAAGAAGACCTAGTACTAGAGCAGGGGTGCAAAACTGATTTTGTCCCATTTTGTTTAGGTCCAACCCTGCTCCTTCCTGGAGGGCCACTGACCTGTAGAGTTTAGCTTTCAACACACCTGCCTGGAAGTGTGTAGTATGTCTAGTGAGACGGTGATAAGCTGGTTTAGCTGTTTAATTGGGGTTGGAGGTAAACTTTACAGGACAGTGGCCCTCCAGGAGCAGGACTGGACACCCTTGCTTTATATAGTATGAATGAAATTCGAGCGTACTAGATCCGCCATGTTGTTACGCTTTACCGCAATTCAAAAATCCTCTCCCGTGGGCTCATGGGATAGTAAAGTGTCCATTGAAGGTGCACTTCAGAATCTCTGCAGAAGTAATTGATCATCCAGAGACTTTTCCTCTAGTTTTTTTTAAATACTATGAGTTTGGACACACTACTATTCTGACGTACTGTTTTTCATATCCTATATAGGGAAATATTTGATTTCAGATGGAGCATCAGATTTCAATTGACCAATCATTTTTGTAAATTTTATTATGAAATTCAAACAAAAAATCTAGTTATTGCGCTCTTTAGTGTGGCGTGGCAGATCACTGTAGAGCCTTGATCAAGTGAAGCGGCAGTTAATAAACAAAATAAACACGAATAAACATATGAAGGTGTGTTAAATGATACAGTACACCTTAAAGGGATACTTCACCGTTTTTTCATATTAAACTATGTTATTCCCTTAACTAAGATGAGTTGATACATACCTCTGTCGTCTAAGTGCGTGCACTTAATCTCTCTGAGGCGGGGTGACATTCTGATAGCATTTAGCTTAGCACACTAATCACAGTTCATTCCTATGGAACCAAACAGAGATCAAGTTAGAAGCAACCAATCAACTCCACGTTTCCCCTATTTAAATACAGTTACACGAATAGTTGGACGATCAAGTATGGTGACACAAAATAAAACGTGGCGCTTTTTTAACCGAGTTAAAAAGGAGAACGTCTCGGTTACGTATGTAACCCTCGTTCCCTGAGGAGGGAACGGAGACTTAACGTCAGTGACTGACGAATGGGGGTTTCGCTTAGAAGCCTGTCATCTCCGAGACTAGAAAGCGCCCAATGGCAGTGCCAATGCCATGGGCATGCGAGATTTGCATGCGTAACTCCGCCTACCCACGTGGGTATATAAGGAAGTAGCTGGCATCATCGCATTATGTTTTACCTGCTGAGGAGCCAAGTTGAACTCCGTTCCAGCGGCACAGCGGATGTGGCAACGGGACGTTACGTCTCCGTTCCCTCCTCAGGGAACGAGGGTTACATACGTAACCGAGACGTTCCCTTTCGTTCAGTCACTCCGACGTAACGTCAGTGACTGACGAATGGGGGTCCCAATGCAATAACGCCACTCGGCTGTCTTCCAGTGCCCTGCGCAAGCGTGAGAACCCAGATGCAAGTAGGACGGTCAAAGGCCTCTACTTAACGCAGGAATACCAAGGTACACTGGGAGGCATATTCCAGGAGGAGATATGCGCCAAGATGCCTACCCGTAGGGAGGACTTAGGGATACACGTATGACCCCGGGGGGCTGCATACGGAAGATCACTGGGGTACCAGCCGAAGGTGGATTTTTAACCCCAGGAGGTGGCAAGGTTGCCAAGGGAATACACCCGCTCAGGGAGGCTTACGGTGGAAATACACATGTGGGGGTCGCCGGAGGGGAACCATGCACATGGGGCACCTGGCCGGACACGAGTGTCTGGGCTAAGGGCAGACTTACTGGCGTCGGCGTCATCAGTGCTGGAGGAGCTCAGGGCTCTCGGGGAACTCACCTGAGAAGAATATCGCACGTATCCAGTCCGTGGAGTGGAATGGCGAGCAAGCGAAGACACCTGAGCCAATCCATTACCGGCCACTTGCAGAGGCGAGTACATAGTCGGATACAGGCTCCACTCGGAGGTTATAAAACCTGGCGAATGTGTTTGGTGTCGCCCAGCCTGCAGCTCTGCAGATGTCTGTCAGCGGAGCGCCATGTGCTAAAGCCCAAGAGGAGGCCACACTCCGGGTGGAATGGGCCCTGACCCCAAGGGGACATGGGCGTCCCTGCTGCTGGTAAGCCAAAACAATGGTGTCCACTATCCAGTGAGACAGCCTTTGCTTTGAGAGAGCCTTCCCTTTCAGCTTCCCACCATAACAGACAAAGAGCTGGTCTGAGGTCCTGAAACACTGCGTCCTGTCTACGTAAGCGCGAAGGGCGCGTACTGGACAGAGCAGTGCCAAGGCTGGGTCTGCCTCCTCCAAAGGCAGCGCTTGCAGGTTCACCACCTGGTCTCTGAACGGAGTGGTGGGAACCTTGGGCACATATCCAGGCCGGGGTCTCAGGATCACGTGAGAGTCGGCCGGCCCGAATTCCAGGCACGCTTCGTCAACCGAAAATGCCTGCAGGTCCCCTACCCTCTTGATGGAGGCCAGTGCGGTCAGGAGCGCTGTCTTCATAGACAAGAACTTAACATCTACTGACCGCAAAGGCTCAAATGGGGCCCTCTGCAGAGCACTTAGAACTACTGAGAGGTCCCAAGAGGGTACGAGAGGAGCGCGAGGAGGATGTAGTCTCCTCGCACCCCTCAGGAACCTGATGACCAGGTCGTGCTTACTTACCGTTTTCCCGTCCAGGAGGTCATGGTAGGCGGCGATAGCGGCCACATAAACCTTCAGGGTGGATGGAGACAGCCTTCGATCCAACCCTTCCTGGAGGAAAGAGAGCACAGACCCGATCGGGCATTTCCAGGGGTCTTCTTGGCGAGAAGAGCACCAATTGACGAAGAGGTTCCACTTCAACGCATAGGCCTGCCTCGTGGACTCGGCCCGAGCGGAAGTGATGGTAGCCACCACCGGAGGTGGTAGGGTACTCAAACCTGCCGCGTCCCGTCCAGGAGCCACACGTGGAGGTTCCAAAGATCGGGACGCGGGTGCCACAGGGTGCCCCGTCTCTGAGAGAGTAGGTCTTGTCTCAGAGGAATTGGCCAGGGAGGGGCTGTCGCAAGGAGCACTAGTTCTGGGAACCAGGTCCGGCCGTGCCAGTACGGGGCGACCAAAATGACCTGCTCCTTGTCCTCCCTGACCTTGCACAGAACACGTGCAAGAAGGCTCACTGGGGGAAACGCATACTTGCGTAGGCCCTGCGGCCAGCTGTGCGCCAGTGCATCCGTGCCGAGCGTGCCCTCGGTCAGGGAATAGTAGAGGCTGCAGTGGGACGAGTCGTGGGAGGCAAACAGATCTACCTGTGCGTCCCCGAACTGATCCCAAATCAGCTGGACCGACTGGGGATGGAGTCTCCACTCCCCAGGGATTGGCTGAACCCGTGAGAGCTCGTCGGCTGCACGGTTCAGGATCCCCGGGATATGGACAGCACGAAGGGACCTCAGGCGCTTCTGACTCCATAAAACGAGATGGCGGGCGAGTTGAGACATGCGGCGGGAGCGTAGACCGCCCTGGTGGTTGATGTACGCTACTACGGCCGTGTTGTCCGATCTGACTAGTACGTGTTAACCCTTCAGCAACGCTCGGAAGCGGTGCAGGGCGAACCGTACTGCCAGCAACTCGAGGCAATTGATATGCAGGCGGCTCTGGCTCTCTGACCAAGAGCCGGCGGCTGCATGTCCATTGCACATGGCACCCCAACCCGTGGTGGACGCATCTGTTGACACAACAACATGCCGGGAAACTCGTTCTAAGGGCACTCCTGCCCGTAGAAAACTGAGGTTCGACCACTGGGTGAGTGTCTGTCTGCAGGCCTGAGTCACTGGGACCCGGAGCGTGCCAGACCGCCATGCCCATCTCGGGACTCGATCGCGAAGCCAGTGCTGAAGCGGTCTCATATGAAGCAATCCGAGCGGCGTTACCGCGGCTGCAGATGCCATATGCCCCAGGAGCCTCTGAAATAGTTTCAGTGGAACCGCACGCTTGCTCTCTATCTGCCTGAGGCAAGTCAGCAGCGACTGCGCGCGCAAGCCGGTAAGCTGCGCGCACATGGCGACCGAGTCGATCTCCATACCGAGAAAAGAGATCCTCTGCACGGGGCAGAGTTTGCTCTTCTCCCAGTTGACCCGAAGGCCCAAACGAGCTAAGTGGTGGAGAACCAGGTCTCTGTGTTCGCACACCCGGTCCCGAGAGTGGCCCAGTATGAGCCAGTCGTCGAGATAGTTCAGGATGCGAACCCCTTGCTGCCGGAGAGGCGCAAGGGCTGCCTCGACAATCTTCGTGAAGACGCGAGGGGACAGAGCTAGCCCGAATGGTAGTACAGCATACTGATATGCCCGCCCTTCGAACGCAAACCGTAGGAACGGTCTGTGTCGCGGAAGGATGGACACATGGAAGTACGCGTCCTTCAGGTCGATCGCTGCAAACCAATCGCATGGACGAACGCATTCGAAAAGGCGTTTCGCAGTCAACATCCTGAACGGAAGCCTGTAAAGGGATCGGTTCAGGACGCGAAGGTCCAGGATCGGTCGTAACCCACCGGATTTCTTCGGTACAATGAAGTAAGGGCTGTAGAAGCCGGACTTCATCTCGGCTGGAGGGACGAGCTCGACCGCACCCTTCGCCAGTAGGGTTGCGATCTCCGCACGCATGACTGGGGCATTGGACCCCACCACGGTGTACCGGACACCCCGGAAGCGGGGAGGAGCTCGCGCGAACTGAATCGCGTAGCCGAGCCGGATGGTCCGTGCGACCCAGCGGGACAGTCCCGGCAGCTGTAGCCACGCTCCCAGGGAGTGTACCAACGGGGTCATGCGGAGCACCGGCGTACCCTCGGTGGGGCAGCGAGGCAGCGTTACCGGCCCGGACTCGGGTGGCGTAGCGGCCCGGTGTCGGGGCGGCGGTAACAGCTGCGCCCTGACAGAGGAGACCAGGGAAGGACTCGCGTTCCACTGGGGTCTGCTCTGAGAGGGGGCTGGCGACAGAGAGGGACGAGAGCGGCGTGGCCCGGGGGCGGCGCACACTGCCGTCACCGGTCTCTGTGTGCTCAGAGATGGGTATGTCAGTTCTTTCTTTAACCACATTAGGGTGCTGCCACCCCGGGGGGCGGCAGCGGAACGAAAGATTCTCCCCCGGCCCTCCACCGGGGGAAGGAGCGGCCCTGCTGCCGTCTCCTGGAAAGAACTGCCCATCTCTGAGCTGTCCGCGTCAGGAGCGCCGCTTGGCCTGGCGTTTAGCGGGCCGCGGGGCTGGCGCGGACTGGGGCGGCTTCTTGCGGCGCGCTCCGCGGCGCGGCCCGGGTGAAGGCTGCTGCTGTGGCCGCGCGGGAGCGGGGGGGACCGCAGGAGGCCGCCCTCGGCGGCGAGGCAGCTGAGGCGACTGTGCCGGCGGCGCTTGGGGTGCAGCAGCGGGCCGCCGGGGCAGTATATGCTTAATAGCCTCAGTCTGCTTCTGGGCGGCCGAGAACTGTTGGGCGAAGCTCTCGACCGCACCGCCGAATAGCCCAGCCTGGGATATGGGGGCGTCGAGGAAACGAGTCCGCTCGGCGTCCCGCATATCGGCCAGGTTGAGCCATAGATGTCTCTCCTGGACCACGCAAGTGGACATCACCCGGCCCAGGGAGCGTGCGGTAACCTTCGTCGCCCGGAGAGCGAGGTCGGTCGCGGCACGCAGCTCATCTCTGAGCCCTGGGTCGGCTCCACCCTCGTGCATGTCGCACAGCAACTTGGCCTGGTAGGCCTGGAGGGTTGCCATGGCATGCAGCGAAGCGGCAGCCTGCCCCGCAGCTCTGTAGGTCTTCGACACCATTGAAGATGTGAATCTACAGGCCTTGGAGGGGTGCTTAGGGTCGCCACGCCAGGAGGAGGCGCTCTGGGGACACAGTTGCATCGCCACAGAACGCTCCACCGGGGGGACCCCAGTGTACCCTCTAGCCGCCGCCCCATCGAGGGCGGAGAAGGCGGAAGAGGTTGCCAAACGCTCGCGAGAAGACACGGGGGCCCTCCACGAGTGCGCAACCTCCTCATGCACTTCCGGGAAGAAAGGTATTGGGGGCACGGCAGGACGGCTGTCCTGTCGTGGCGCACCCAAAAACCAATCATCTAACCGCGAACGCTCCGGCCGGGGCGGAGGGTTCCACTCCAGACCGAGCGCTGCGGCAGCCCGGGCAAGCATGGCTGTCAACTCCGGGTCCGACTCGGACAATGCTGACGCGCCCGGAGGCGGCAGCACAGCCGAATCCTCATCCTCGGAGGACTCTAGCCCACCTTGCGATGCGGTCACCGACATCTCATCCTCCTCTGGAGCGCCGAACGAAACCCGCGGACCGGCCGAGACCGAGGCCGCGGGCTCCATCACAACGCTCGCGGGTACCGGTGCAACAGAGGGGGGTGTGGGCCGAGGCGTGAGCGTCGGAGCTGTATTCCACACCATCACCCTCAGGTCACCCTGGCCACCAGCCGAAGAGACGCCCCGCGGACCGGATGAGACCGAGGCCGCGGACACGTCAGATCGGGGGGTGACGGAGGGGACTCTCACTCCGGCGGCCGCACGGAGATCATTGAGTCTCGACCGCAACACGGAGATGGCCATGTTACCGCAGTGAGAACATGACTCATCCACAAGCGCCGCCTGAGCATGCTGGAAGCCCAAGCATGCCAGACAGTGCGAGTGCCCATCAGAAGAGTGTAGAGACCGGCCACACCCAGAAGCACACGGGCGAGACATCCTGAAAAGGACGTGCCACGTGTGAGCTCTTTTGTGAGAGGATTAACCTCGCAGTCGATGCCGAAGCGCCCAGGGGACCACACACCAACTGGAAACCAATCGTCTGACCAGCAGGCAGGAAGTATGTGACCGCTGGAACGCGCCGAACACCAACACCGACTGGAAGATCCTGATCGTCTCGAAGAACTGACTTAACTCAGAAGGCTTGTAGGAGTGAAAGGTATGTAACCCTTGGCTCCGAAGCATTAAAACATAATGCGATGATGCCAGCTACTTCCTTATATACCCACGTGGGTAGGCGGAGTTACGCATGCAAATCTCGCATGCCCATGGCATTGGCACTGCCATTGGGCGCTTTCTAGTCTCGGAGATGACAGGCTTCTAAGCGAAACCCCCATTCGTCAGTCACTGACGTTACGTCGGAGTGACTGAACGAAAGGGAACTATAATGTATGGCGGAATAGCACTTCTGAGAGTACTTCAACTCGGCGCAGTAAAAAGTCCCGGCCGAAACATCTTCCCTCACATCTCCCCCTCCCTCTCTCATTTCCGTAAATAGAACCAACGTGATCTGCACGCCTGCATCAGTAGTAATTTGAGCAGAGTTGAGGAAGTACCAGTTTGTAGGAAGATAGTTTGAACAATCATGGTTATAATGTGCGTCGTAAAGGGTTGTGAGAACAAGGCGAAGGTATTTAGTGCCGTCATGTTTCACCGATTTCGGCGGAAAGCTTGGTTAGCTGATTTGAACATTAATGCAACAACATCGCTGGAGATTCTGAAGAAATGGCGTGTTTGCTCCGAGCATGTCACACAGGCGGACTATACCTCCACAGGATTACGCCTAAAGGATTCTGCCACACCGACAATAATCAAAGCAAGAACACAACAAAGTGGATCATCACCTAACACTGTAAGTGTCCGTTTGCATGGTATTTGGTTGTCCTGAAGTGCAGGTGGCAGTAACCTTAGCTTATCAAACTGTTGTTTAACCTAGTAAACACAAGTAACTTTGCTGCGAAATCAGTGCGCTTGTGAGACAGGCAATACAGAGTTTTTGACTGTTTGATGCACTTGAGAAGTGAGCTCAGAAATAAAAATGAAGTATAAGCCTAAGCCCGTAGTGTAACGTTATAACTTAGTGTCACCAAATCAACAGGCACTGTGTCAGCTTTCCAAGTGATCTTAAGTAAAAGACAAAAGCCAATATTAGTATACTTTAACATAGCAACGTTTAATATTACAGATGGAACATTCACGAGAACATCATAAAAACAAACAAACATATTTTATGAGATGAACCTCTCAATATAGAAACCTGCAACCGCAGTGAGAAAATAAACATAAAAACTCCCCTTACACTATAAGCTTTAATGTCAATATGGTAATATGTGAAATGCTCGGAGCAAACACGCCATTTCTTCAGAATCTCCAGCGATGTTGTTGCATTAATGTTCAAATCAGCTAACCAAGCTTTCTGCCGAAATCGGTGAAACATGACGGCACTAAATACCTTCGCCTTGTTCTCACAACCCTTTACGACGCACATTATAACCATGATTGTTCAAACTATCTTCCTACAAACTGGTACTTCCTCAACTCTGCTCAAACTACTACTGATGCAGGCGTGCAGGTCACGTTGGTTCTATTTACGGAAATGAGAGAGGGAGGGGGAGATGTGAGGGAGGATGTTTCGGCCGGGACTTTTTACTGCGCAGAGTTGAAGTACTCTCAGAAGTGCTATTCCGCCATACATTATAGTTCTCCTTTTTAACTCGGTTAAAAAAGCGCCACGTATTATTTTGTGTCACCATACTTGATCGTCCAACTATTCGTGTAACTGTATTTAAATAGGGGAAACGTGGAGTTGATTGGTTGCTTCTAACTTGATCTCTGTTTGGTTCCATAGGAATGAACTGTGATTAGTGTGCTAAGCTAAATGCTATCAGAATGTCACCCCGCCTCAGAGAGATTAAGTGCACGCACTTAGACGACAGAGGTATGTATCAACTCATCTTAGTTAAGGGAATAACATAGTTTAATATGAAAAAACGGTGAAGTATCCCTTTAATGTCTAGTGACATATCAGGGCCATTTTATGAATTAAATGCAAATTAAATACATTTCTTACATACAGTTCCTTTAACCTTTATTATAGTAATTTACCAACCGACTCTCTGTATAGTTTACAGCATTCATTTTTCTTTGAGAATTTGCCCTGTAATGTTGACTCATATTAAATCAGAATCGAATTGAAATCAAATCATGAATTTTTTCAATACCTGGCCTTAAATACATATAAGATTAAATTATTGCAAACATCAGTTTGACAGTTAATAAATACTTGTTGACACTATAATTGTTGTGTTTTTTAAACAGTAACATAAGTCACAAATACTCAAGTAACTATTATTGTTTTGTCAAGTAACCGACAAGTTGCCTAGTACTGAACAGAGTGAGACCATGTACTGATATTTTCCTTTAAAAAAAGTAATTAATTTGACTTTTTCTATTTTCAGCGAGCCCTGGAAATCCCAGCGGTCAGCTGCCTCCAGAGACCAAGCAGCCGGCCTATAACCCCGCACACCTGCAGCCACCGAACACCGGCTACTAAACCACAAGCGTCTGTCACATCACTCACTGCTGGATTGTGGAGATCGACGCACTCTCACACGGCAGAATGTCCCGAATTCAATGCAGATTTTACAAGACTAGTGGATGTGTTATGATTAGAGTTATTTCTGTTTTATTTTCAATCTGTCCAGTTTCGTTTTAACTCTGCGACACATTATAAATGTAATTTTTTTTAATTAAGTTTATTTGAAAAAAAAAAGATTGTTTGAGTAAGTGTTACAAGTAAATAATGTTTCAGTCTTTCTGCTTTTCTAATTCAATTTGACATTTCTTTGTAATTAATTGGGAAAGTTTTACTTGTGATTCGCGAGTAAAAATTGTTCCTACACAATTTTTCCACTTTCAGTATTAATTATTCTAGTATTATACTAATATTGAACTGTATAATATATATTGCACATTTGATAAAATTTGATATATTAAACGACTAAAATCTAAAATAAAATGTGGTCATTTTTACGTTGTAGTTTAGTTTTGGCACTTTTGCTGTTGTATTAGCTTTTGTTAACAGCACAACGCTCACAGACACAACTAGCAGGATATGTTTAAAGAAAGTGTTAACAAGTTTTCCATTTTGAGTTATTTCCTTTGAGGGTCTAAAATGCAGTCGCATTTGAATACCAATGAGTGATGCAGAATTCCCATAATTCTGTGCTGTGTCGCTGACCTGCTGTACTGAGCAGTTGAAAAGGTCAAGTTATTTTATTAAAGCAACCTTTGTTAAAGCATTAGGAAACCACATCTCTTTCACAGTTTATATTGTATCGGTTTCATTGTTTTTTTGAGATGTGGCCTTTTTTTAAAACTGTTATAGATTTTTAAAATGTTCAACTGCTGTTTTATATTTAATGTCTATATATATATATATATATATATATATATATATATATATATATATATATATATATATATATATATATATATAGAATAAATATTTGACTGTCTTTAAAAAAAAATTAAAGAAGGGAATTTAAAGAAGGGTCTACAGGAAAACACCCAAAAATGTCAATCTCAACAGACCTGCTTGGAGAAAAATCCACCTAAAGATTTTGGACTGCTCCTTTAATGTATTGTTGGTGAAGTTACAGCACTTGAATGTTTTGTGGCCGCCTACTGGTGAAATAAAAAAAGAATCAATCTAGTGTCACAATCCTCTCCTGTCCCGGACTCCATTCCCCAGAATCCTCCCTGCCTCACCTGTTTGCGCTCTCTCATCAGCTTTCCCGCTCTCCCTGGATTCTCTGGACATGGCCCTCTTCATTAGCACTCCCTTTATATTGTTCACACTTCTCTGCACTCCTGGTCCTTTCCCGTTTATGTTAGGCCCTACCTGTGTTGTTGCCATTCTGTTCTGTTCCACATTTATATTAAATCCCCATCTTTATTTGACGTCTGCCTCCTGTTTCCTTCCTGCACACCCAGACTGTAACATGGTGCTTGTGTTGTTTATTATTCATCTAACTGTAATAGAGTACGCTATTATATAGCCTACCTTACTCTTTATGTATTTAAATACCTTTAAATTATGTGTAGGCTATGTGATTTTTACATATTAGTAGAGAGACTATTTTCACTGTTTTGAATATGATGCTGAATATTTTTTCAATCGGTCCCAGAAATCATGTTTTAGTCTTATGTTTATTTGATCACAGAGTTTATCCTGAAGCTTCCAAGCTTTATAACGGCAGGGATGCAGTTGTGGTGCCACGGCCGCGCAGAAAGAATAAAATGCAGCGAAATGAGGGGATAAATCCATTGTAGTATTTTAAATAAAACATAATAATAGTGCAGTTAAACCGTTATAGAGTTATTTAAGTGTTAGAACCAGTGAATGTGGTTTATATGTTTCATAGAGAGAATGCGTATAAATAGTAGGCTAGGAGTGTGCAATGTCGTGGAATGTATACGCCAAAACTCATATTGGCGTCTATGCCACGCTGTTTTTCGCGTGCATATGATACGCACTTTATGCCGTATTATACATACGAACCCCCCCACCCCACCCCACTACCCTAAACCTACCCAAGAGTGTGTCATATACGCCATAAAGTGCGTATCATATGCACGCCAAAATTAGTTTTGGGTGTATACATTCCACGACATTGCACACTCTTACTATTTATACGCATTTACATGTGATCGGGTTGGAGATAAAACGTCATCGTGTTTTAAAGAAGAGCTTGATTAAGTGGTGGAAATAACGGATGATGCACAGACAGAACTAAAAAAAACAGACATTTAGAAGTTAGCCACACAAACCAAGTGTAGGGTGCGAACTCTAAACACCTCAGTAACACACGTCAGTTTAAATAGATGTGTGTGTGGTCTGGGTTTCAGAGGTGTTTAGATAACTATAAAAGTGTTGACATGTTCTCTTGAACATACTTAGCTATAAGATCTAAGTAATTACTAAAGGTTTTTTTCTTTCTTTACAAATTAAAGCATTTCAAGTAAATCCATTTAAATAGGCTACTTCAATTAGTTTTTATATTACTGTTATTATAGCCTATCGTAAGCCTAATAAAGATTTCAAGTGGGATTGTTTAGGGATCCTTGCCATGTTCATTTCCAAGAAAAAATATTAAAGGGGGGGTGAAATGCTGTTTCATGCATACTGACCTTTTTATACTGTTAAAGACTTGGATTCCCATCCTAAACATAGACAAATTTTAAAAAACTAATGTTGGATGTTTGATAGAGTATTTCTGTGTCAAAAATACTCCTTCAGGTTTCTCACAAGTTTCGGAGAGTTTTTTTCGAGTATGACTCTACTTGACGTTAATAGAGCGGAAGGTCCTTGTATGGGCAGTATGGGCTCTTCTCCCGGTAGGGTGCGGGTGCGCGCGCGCGTGACTAGAGCGAGAGAGAGGAAATGCACGCCGTAAACAGTCTCTCAGGTGTAGATCCAGTCGTCCGTGAACACTTATGTCGCGCGCCGTGCTCCACTTTATTCCTATGGGTGACGTCGAGCGACTTCAACACTTCAGCACAGCATTCTGGGAAGGCAGCGCTGCATTTGACCTGATTTGAACGCAGAAATGACGGGAAGCTTCACAGCATCGCTTCAGTCGCGTCTCAAAGTGGATTTCCACGCCACTGCTGTCACAGGACTTCACCAAATCATACCAAAGAAGTTGACGGAGCGGTCCCCGCGATAAAGCTTCGGTCCTGCTTTGGAAGCAGCCGGTGAGTAAAACTGCTTCAAATGTCTGTGCTGTTGGCTATCGTCGCGTGAGTAAACATCAGTAAACGACACGATCGCGTGCTTCGTCATTCAAATGCGCTAACGGTTACTCCATTGTTGTTCTGTATAACGTTACACTAGTCTGACGTGCAAAACCATTTTGCTTGCTACTTCTAAGGTTTAGTCGCATACAATAGTCCAGAAACCGAATCATGTCCTCATACACATGCGAGTAAAGACACAGAAATGTTGACAGGCCACTAAATACAGTACATACCACAGAGACGGACGTCCTGATGTTGCCGTTTCTCCTGTTCAATTTATTTCTGCCTCAGATTTGATTCTGGATCATATCTGTATTAGCTGAGATAGCCATTTGTTTCTCCACGCTTGAGGACGTCACCCCTTTGGGTGTGCTCGTCATTCTTTAGCTCCGCCCACACGATACGCCTCCAGCTGCTCGTTTTTTTCCGGAAAGACTCGGTACAGCCCATATTTCTTTTATGATAAAAGTAAAGACTTTTCAGAGATATGAAGGATGCAATACTACTCTATAGGTACTCAAGATTGACATGAGATTGACTGAAACTGAGTGTTTCACCCCCCCTTTAAGAATCTCCTCGTATACGGTAACCTCGGGATGAACAGAAAAAAAATGTTATAGATGCCACTTTTCTTCCAGTATAAAAATCCATTGAATGGAAATGTAAAGTTTTCCAGTTTCTGACCTTGAACGTATTTTGATTTATTTGTTATTAGAAACTACTAACTTTAGTTTATCCTTAAAATATTTTGAGGTAGCCTAATTTATCCCCTATTTTTTAATCGGTGAACGACTTGAATGCTCATATGTAATGTAGGGTATTAAGATTTATTTGTTATTAAAAGCTACAAAAAAATAGGCCTATATATTTTTGTTGTTTGTGAAATTTTTATATGATCAAGTAGGCGTTTACAGTGTCCTCATTATGGGATTTTCAGTTAGCCTACAAGATATGTGTAAAATTTCTATGAAATTTAAATGACATGTGAACTTGTGCCAATCAAGCTTTAATAAATAGGCTATGCTATATCTATATATATGCTTTGTTTTGCATTCATTTAGTTAAACTGATTAAAGCAAATCTGACACGTGTGATTTATGACACAGTGTGTTAAAGTGCATTTGCACTTTTTGAAATCTCTAGAGACAGCTGTCATCATAAATCTTTATTCATTTCATTTTTTTATGTTGCTTAAACTCGTACTCCAAACAAGCGATTTTTGATTTTTGAACAAACTTTCTTTTCAATGAATGAATCAGTTGAACAGGTTCACAAACATTTTTGGATTATAAATGCATGAGACAGATCTGCTCAGAATGGTTCTTTTACAAGCAACAGCCACTTGCAACAGTACACTTGTTGGCATCACAGGTGGATTTCGGCTGCTCGTTGTCTCGCTGCCTCATCAGACAATAACAAAACACTCAGTGTTTTGTGCACAAAGGCACCCCACGAAACTAATTTCGGACAGACTTCTAAGGCAGTGTAACAGTTTAATGATCTACAGCGAAATAAAGCGAGCTTTGGTGAGAACTAAATTAATTCTAGTAATTTTTTCCGCTAGAAATGTCATCAGAAGTGGAAAATATTGGCAAGAAATATACATTTACACACAAACTGACCAGCAAACGTAACTTTCGGACACAATATTTTTACCCCAGCTCAACTGTCACTGAATGGAAAGCACAGGATTGTGGGATATCAAAGGCAGTGAAGGACACATGTACTGCTGCCTTCAAAACTCGATCAGATGAAGGTCTCTCAGGAGGAAGTGAAGGTAACATTGGATTCGGACGTTGCTTGATGCCTGCCTTTAAATTTGTCCTCCGAGGGCAGCATTTTCCAGGTTCCAGGTCTCCATATTCTTTTTTTTTTTTTTTTTTTTTTTTTTTTTGTCGGATTCTGCAGTCTTTTTTTATTTTATTTATTTATTTATTTATTTATTTATTTATTTATTTATTTATTTATTTATTTATTTATTTATTTTTTTAATGAAACTTTAACATAGCATACAACAACTCGTAGAGGTAACAGCATAGTATAAACTCAAAAAACAGTACAAGAAAAAAAAGACAGGGGATCCATAATAAAATACAAATAAAGAAGAATAAAATAAAAAATAGATCATTTAAAGCACAAGAAATTTGGACATGTCCACAGATATTTTCAGAGCACGACAGTTCTTCAGTAATTTCAGTGAGGAGTAAAATACCTTAAATTCATTCATAAAATGTTCAAAGCATGGGTGACAATTTCTCCACTTGCAACAATGAATATGATATTTAGCAAGTAGGAAAACAATATTCACAGTGTCTGATGTTGAGTTATTTAAACCATCAACATAGAACAGAATATGGTTAATGTTAAAAACAGGGATGTTTGACATTTTTAAGGTTAGCCAGTCTCTAACATCACTCCAGAACCGGCTTGAAATGGAACAGGTAAAGAATAAATGTTCTAGAGATTCATCAGAAAAATCACAAAAAGCACAACCAGCCTTGTCAAATCTGAATCGCTTGTGAAGAAAATTGAAAACAGGATAAATCTTGTGACAAATTTTAAAATGTGTTTCTTTGACCTTAGGTGGAATTGGCCATTTAACATACTTAGAAAATGCCTTTCCCAACAGTTCAGAGAAGTCTACAGAGAAACCGCTTTTATTATAATCATGAAACAATTTGGATTTAAAAGCATCCACAGCTGCCTTATTATTAACATTTTCGTCCAGTAGTTTATAACGTCCAAATAATAAATTCGGCAATACAGGAGAAACATTTGAGTAAGTCAACGTATTTTGAATTAAATGGATCAAGGCTAAAGGAATAGCTTTACAAATTCTTTGATACTCTCTATGAGTACAGCTTATATTAAAACGTTCCACGACACTGTTATGAGTTAGAAAAAACCCCTCACAATCCATCAAATCCGTCACAAAGACAATTCCTTTGTCAAACCAATCAATTTTGAATAATGACTTTCTGTTTACAAGTATTGTTCTATTATTCCATAGAACCGAACTGTGTGGAGTAAAGTTGTGTGTGAATATCATTTTCCAAAACAATAGTATTTGACTATGAAATTTAGACAATGCAAGTGGAATCTTATTAATATCAAAATCACATCTTAATAAAAAATCTAGACCCCCAAGCTTTCCAAAAATAGCCCTAGGTATGTGAAACCACATAGAATTGGATGAAGCAAAAAAGGTTCTTAGCCAGTTAATTCTGAATGAACCTATCAAGGCTTCAAAATCCAAGGCTTTTAAACCGCCATTTTTATAATCTTTAACTAGCTGGGCTCTTTTTAAATAGTGCGTTTTGTTTCTCCATAAAAATTGAAATAAGATTGAGTTTGCCTTCCTAATATTACAATTTGAAATAAACAAAGAGTGACATGGATATATTAACTTAGACACACCTTCAGCTTTAGATAAGATAATTCTTCCAAACACTGTGAGATCTCTGGTCAGCCAGTGACTTAGCGATTTTTTCATATCAGCGACACGTTTTTCAAAGTTGACCTCCTCAATTTTACGAACATCCTTAGTTATAGTTAAACCCAAATATTTGACCTCAGTCTGAACATTTATTGAGGCAATAGAATTCTCGAAACAAGAGTGAATAGGCAACAGAACACATTTTTTAATATTGAGAGACAAACCAGAGGCCTCTGAAAAGGTTTTAATTAATTTTAGGGCAATATCAACCATACCTTTATCTTTTAAAAAAATTGCAGTATCATCTGCAAATTGGCTAATCTTAAATTCCTTTCCAAAGATCTTAATGCCTTGCAAATTAAAATTATTGACAATAGCCAAAGTGAGCATCTGAGTAGTTAGAATAAATAATTTTGGAGAGATGGGACATCCCTGCCGAATTCCTCTAGACATTTTAAAGCTAGGAGTAATTTCAGAACCCAACGACACCGAACTAGATATGTCTGAATATAACATTTTGATTATATTGCAAAATTTATCACCAAATCCCAAACTTTTAATGGTTTCAATAATAAAACCATGCTCCAACGAGTCGAAAGCCTTATAAAAATCAAGGAATAATATTAGACTCTCATTTTCTATAACATGACTGTAGTCCAACATATCAAGAATCAGTCTTGTATGAAAATGTATATTCCTTCCCTTTATAAAAGCAGACTGACATTCACAAATAACCTTATGCAAGCCACTATCAAGGCGATTGGCATAAACACGAGCTAGTAATTTGTAATCTGTACCTAACAGGGTTATCGGTCTCCAATTATCGATAGAAAGTAGATCTTTGCCGGTCTTTGGGATCAATGTAATGAGACCACGCTTCATAGTGGGAGAGAGATTTTGATTTAAAATACATTCACTAAGGGCTTCAAATAAAAGCTGACGAATATCCTTCCAAAAAAAAACATAAAAATCAACCGTTAAGCCATCTAAACCCGGTGATTTGCCCTTGGCCATTTGATTAATAGCTTTATCTAACTCCTCAATTATTAAATCATCCTCCATATTATTCTTAAAGTCATCCTTAATTGAATCAATCCAACCTTGAATTGCTTGAAAAAAGGATTTGCAACTTACCTCGGAGTATTTGGAACAATATAGATTATTATAAAAGTCTCTAACTTCCTTATTAATCACTCTTAAATCTTCAGTAACCATACCGTTGATGCTTAATTTAGAAATGTTCTTTTTTGTTCGCCTCTGTTTCTCAAGATTAAAAAAGTAGGAAGAATTTTTTTCACCCTCCTCTATCCATCGAGCCCTTGATCGAATAAAAGCACCACCCCTTACGAAACAAAAATATATTGCAATATACTAGAATTTATATTGCAATACATTAGAAAATATATTTCAATGTATCAGAAACTTCCTCATATATTTAAAAATATATAGCAATATATGGATGGACAGCCTATTGCTATATATTGATTCATATATTAAAATACATTGATATACAAACAAAACTGAATTATTTCATGTATGTTTATTGAAACAAAGTATTTTTTGTGAGTTAAGCAAGCTCCTGCATATGTTTACAGAGGTTGATTAACAATAGCCCAAATCAGATGGTGCATGACATTCAATATATTTTCTATATTTAGAAAATATGATGGTGCATGACATTCAATATATTTTCTATATTTAGAAAATATTTCTATTAGGGCCGGGACTTTAACGCGTTAATTAAGATTAATTAATTACGTGACTTTAACGCGTTAATTACGTGACTTTAACGCGTTAATTAATTACGCAAAAAAAAAAAAAAAATTTTTTTACCACACTTATTTTTGCACCGCGGAACGTTTTTCAATGAATGAGTTTCGACGGACCAATTATACTGGAACACCAACTAGCGCTCCGGAGTCACGACAACAACGAACCATGTGAACATGAACGAAGCTATGGAACAAGCTGATGAGACTGCTTTGCTTGGCCCCGTGGATGGGAAATTTTGTTTTAAAAAACGAAAGAATGGAAGCGTCGTCAAGAGAATGGTTGTGTGCAAGCTGTACAACAAGGAATTCGCGTATCACCGCAGCACATCGAGCCTCAGATATCACAAAAATGCTTTTGCTAAACTGGCAAACATGCACTGGTCTGCTGGACTGAAATAAATAAACAATATTTTGTTGATTAAGCTTATGTATTCAGTCATTATTCAATGGTATACTAAAAATACATGTGAAAAATTACTTCTCATTGTTCTCAGGTCAAATATTTATATGCAATTAAAATGCGATTAATTAATTACAAAGCCTCTAATTAATTAGATTAATTTTTTTAATCGAGTCGCGGCCCTAATTTCTATATTATATTTTAATCTGTTATATTTTAAAATATATGACAGACAGTGTACATTAGATTATTTCATATTTACCATGTATACAATATATATGATAATTATATACTATGTAATATAAATCAATATATTTAAGACATATGTTCCCATATAAATCTGATTATATTATCCAGTACATTGAGGTATATTATCTCATATATTTTTACATATATATTTACATATACAATGACTCTTCCAATATATAATTTCATATATTGTAGGATATATTTCAATATACATAGCAATATATTGAATAGTATAATGATATGTATTTAGTCAATATATGAAAACGGCAATAATTGCAGTATTGTCCCATATATTGCAATATATGACTTGCATATATAATATATTATTATATAATATATCATATGATATATTACCATGTAAATTTCACAATATATGGAGACACATGAAATATATTGTCAACTAATATATTGAGAAATATATTGTCAACTAATATATTGAGAAATATATTTTTGTTGCGTAAGGGACGAGCTTTATCTAGGAATAAAGTATCTAATTGAAGTTTTAAATTTTCTAATTGGGCTTTCTCCACCCTAGACAACATGGCTTTAGAGGTTAGCCTATTAATGTTAGTAACAATTTCATTTTGTTTGACCCGCTTTTGAAGAGAAGAGTGTTTCCCCCATTTAACTGCTACTTCCTTCACTTTAAACTTAAACCACTCCCATTTATTCAATGAAGAAAAATCTAAGGATAACACTTCATCAAGGAGATTTTTAATTTAATCACAGAACTCATTACTAACTAAAAGATTACTATTAAATTTCCAAACTGTATTTTGAGGTCGTTTGTTTTTAATTATGGTAAGGATTAAAGTCACTGAGCAATGATCAGTCAGGGGAGCTGACGAGATTTCACATTTAGAGATATTATCAATCAAGTTAAATGGAATAAGCCAGTAGTCCAGCCTGGAGCACTGCCCATTATTAGATGCGTTGAACCATGTGTATTTTCTAACTCCAGGATTCTTACATCTCCAACAATCAATCAAATTTATATTTGAAACCAAACTATTGAAAATGTCATCAAAGGTGTGATGGAGCCCTCTGGAGGGAAGACGGTCAACTGCGTTATCAGGGACCAAATTAAAATCACCTCCTAAAATAACTTCATCTGTTAAATATGTCGACTTCCATTGGTTAATCTTCACACAAAGGTCAGCATAAAATAATTTGTTATGGGCTTTACCATTATAACCGTACACACAGATTAAAATGAATTTAACCCCGTCAATCTCCACAGCCACCATTAACCAATGGCCATTTGTGTCACTCTTATGGTCGATAATTAAGCCTTGGAACCTAAAAAACAAAATCATAACACCCGCTGAATGAGATGAACCATGACTGAAATAGGCAGAGTCCCCCCACTGAAGTTTCCAAAAACGTGTGTCCTCAGGTTCAGAATGAGTTTCTTGCAGAAAACAACAATTCACCTTCTGCTCCTTACAATAAAGAAAAATTGCTTTACGTTTGACGTTATTTTTCAATCCCCTTACATTTAACGATAACAAGGATAACATAAAAAGAGTCTATCTATATATGCACCAACAGATAGAAAATTAACAAGAAGAATGCGCAGGAATGAGAAATCTTACTAGCCACACTCGCACACAAAACAGAACCATGGTGATCTGTAATAGCCCTATAACAGGTAGAACATACCTTAGACCAGTACCATTAATACGAACAAAAAACAAAAAGTCAGTCTGGGTCCACCCTCTTGTTATCAATCAGAGCATAGCCTTCTTTCAGGTAAGCACGCTTCCCCCTCCGGCGGGCCTCCTGGACCAAGGGCCATAGTTTAGTACGGGCTAGTCTGTCCTCCTTGGAGAAGTCTTCCTTGAAGCTGATGTGAAGCTCTTTACAGACTCTGGATTCCTTAGATTTTCTCCAAACTTCATCCCGCAACGTGCGCATACCAAATTGAATGATGACAACTCTGGAGACGTTGTTTGAAGAGGCGGCACTCTCTCTCTTGCCAAGCCGGTGCACGGTATCCACGGTGTCACGCAGCCTCTCCACCGATATAGGGACAATCCGGGTCAAGATCCCGATGACCGTCTCCCGGACATTCTCGTCATCTTTTTCAGGCAAGCCGATCAGCCTTAAGTTCCATCTTCTCTTATAACGAGAATGTTCTTCACAGGCAGTCTTCAGAATTGCATTCTCTTTTCTCAGATGCACTACTTGGGATTGAAGGTCTGAAATGTCTTTCTTATTCTTGTCGATGGCTAAAGAATTGGCCCCAATCAGCTTTTCAAAGCGTATAAAACGCTGAGTTTGGTCATCCACTTTTTGAGTTAGCTCGTGCACCGCCTGGAGGATCGCATTTGCCGTGTCTTCTTTGGCGTGATCGTTCGGAGCTATGACATCTTTAGGAAGGTCGTCTTGTGACTTACTTCTTTTCGTTTTTTTTTTGTTTTTTATCGGCGTGTGGTCCCAGTTAACCTTGTTTTCTTTGGACAAGGTCTTTTCTTCGTCGCTAGCTTTGGCCTGTTCAACTTCAATCTCCACAATCATGTCATCGTCGCACGCTTCATGAATAGCATTCAAGTTGTAAACATGGTCCGACGTCATTATTAGTAGATAAAAAATGGCTATCACAAACTACCTGAATTAATTACTTGGCTGATTTTAGATTTCGATTCAGAGCCTGCTAAAAACACAACCTCTCACTCCGCCATCTTGGGACCTCCCTCCAGGTCTCCATATTCGCACTAACAAGTTCGTCTTTGATCCTTTTAAGTCAAGTCGAACAGCATTAGATTGCCCCCTACAGGTCAATACCAAACAGCTCACTCTATAACATCCCATTCCACCCAAGTTGACATTGATATTTCCTCCATAATAAATCACAATATATAGCACAATCATATAACTACAATAATATTAAAGAGCTCACCATCACAAAGCGGGAAACTATACACAACCAAAACCAATTAAAGTTCACAGTTGTTGTTTTTTTGTTTTTTTCAATCAATCTTCCAATAACACTTCTTTTTTTTCTTACTTCAGTTCATAATCTTTTAAATGATCAGGCAATTTCCTGGTTCTCTGTGACCGTCTCACAACAGGGCTAACTGGTTTGTTCATGTCAGTGCTCATCTCAGAAGTTTGGGAGGAATCCCCAACTGTTTCAAAGGGATTTGTTTCTCAAGGAATGTCCACAGTCCCTGTTTCCTCAGTCTCTTTAGAAACGATCAGAGCAGAGTGATTAGAGAAGTCAGAATCTGGTTATTTACAGTCCATGTCCTCTGAAAGGTTCACATGCAATTTCGGCCGGCCATGAACTTGGCCTACATGTCTTCGGACCACTCTCCCATTGCCCAGCATCATTTTTTAAGAACTTTGTGCCTTGGAATCCATTACTGGATCCAGTACTGGATCTCCAACACCAAAACTACATTCATGGGCCTTTTAATCATGATGGACTGAATTTTTCTAGTTAAATCAGGATAAATAAAGTCCAAAGAACATAGCAATTTCTGTACATGTAATATTTCATCTGGGGAGAGCCCTGTAGTGGTCTGAGGAGTAATTCTATAACTGAATAACACTCGGGTCAATTTAGTGGCAATCGTTCCTTCAACACATTTTTTTAACATGCCTTTAATATTTTGAACTCCCCGTTCTACTAAACCATTACTGGAAGCAGGATGAGGTGCAGACGTTACATGCCATACTCTGCTTTTATTCAGGGACTCTTTGAATTCAGCATTCAAAAAACAAGTAGCGGATACAATCAGTTCAGGTAGTCTGACGCTATTACGCGAACATTCAATAGTGGTAGCAGATGTGGCTGAGTTCGCTGGATACACATCCATCCATTTTGAATGGGCATCAATCAAGACAAGAACATTTCTCCACGAATGGACCTGCATAATCCACATGCAATCTCTGCCATGGTTTTTCTGACCAATTTTAAGGATGGAGTGGAGCTACAGCAGGAACATTCCTATGCTCTTGGCACATTAGACAGGTTTTAACCAACCTTTCAAAAGCTTGATCTAACTTGGGCCACCACACATAACTTCGGGCCAAAGCTTTCATCCTAGACGCTCCTGGGTGGCACTGATGCAGTTGTTTCAGAACTTCCGATCCACCCAAACTGGGAATGATTACTCGGGCCCCCAGAGCACACAGCCATCACAGAATCATCTTTGTACCATTTCTCTCACCCTGAAGAATACCAGATCTTTTTTTGTGTCCATCCTCTCACCTGTTCTATCAAGGTTATGTCTGCATTCTCCAGCATAAGGACTCTTTCCTCCTGTTCCGGGCCAGATTTAGTTGACAATGGTGAACGACTGAGAGCATCTGCAGCGTGATCCTTGCCAGGCTTGTAGATGATGGTGTATTTTTATGCTCTTATATGCTCTCACATTGTTGAATCAATGCCACATAGAATTATGGCAGGTCTGAAGGAGAAAGGGGGTCAAACACAGTATTAGTATGGTGTTCCTAATAATCCTTTAGGTGAGGGTTTATATATATATATATATATATATATATATATATATATATATATATATATATATATATATATATATATATATATATATATATATATATCCTGCTATTTTGCAAGTTCTCCCCCTTAGAAATCATGGAGAGGTCTGAAATTGTCATATTAGATGCATGTCCACTGTGAGAGACATAATCTAAAAAAATATCCAGAAATCACAATGTATGATTTTTTTTAAACAATTTATTTGTATGATACAGCTGTAAATAAGTATTTGAATGCCTGAGAAAATCAATGTTAATAATTGGTACAGT
Organism: Pseudorasbora parva; assembly: GCF_024679245.1. Lineage (NCBI taxonomy): Eukaryota > Metazoa > Chordata > Actinopteri > Cypriniformes > Gobionidae > Pseudorasbora > Pseudorasbora parva. The sequence continues at coordinate 15,943,442 of NC_090185.1, read as the reverse complement.
AGTCTTTGTTTGCAATTACAGTGGTCAAACGTTTCCTGTAGTTTTTCACCAGGTTTGCACAGTGCAGGAGGGATTTTGGCCCACTCCTCCACACAGATCTTCTCTAGATCAGTCAGGTTTCTGGCCTGTTGCTGAGAAACACAGATTTTGAGCTCCCTCCAAAGATTCTCTATTGGGTTTAGGTCTGGAGACTGGCTAAGCCACGCCAGAACCTTGATATGCTTCTTGACAGAGCCACTCCTTGGTTATCCTGGCTGTGTGCTTCAGGGTCATTGTCATGTTGGAAGACCCAGCCTCGACCCATCTTCAATGCTCTAACTGAGGGAAGGAGTTTGTTCCCCAAAATCTCACAATACATGGCCCCTGGTCATCCTCTCCTTAATACATTGGAGTCGCCCTGTCCCATGTGCAGAAAAACACCCCTAAATCATGATACCCACCTCCATGCTTCACAGTAGGGATGGTGTTCTTGGGATGGTACTCATTATTCTTCTTCCTCCAAACATGTTTAGTGGAATTATGACCAAAAAGTTATATTTTGGTCTCATCTGACCACATGACTTTCTCCCATGACTTCTCTGGATCATCCAAATGGTCATTGGCAAACTTAAGACGGGCCTGGACATGTGATGGTTTAAGCAGGGTTTCCAGCTCTTTGGTCTTGGCCATGTTAGTAGTTGGATTTTATTAGTTAGGAGTTTATTTGATCATTGTGATATATTACAATTTAAAACAATTGATTTTCAATAAATTATACTCTAAATGATCATTTATATCTGTGATGCAAAGCTGAATTTTCAGTATCATTCCTCCAGTCTTCAGTGTCACATGATCCTTCAGAAATCATTCTAATATGATGATTCATTTTCAAAGTTGGAAACAGTTCTGCTGCTTAATATTTTTTCATAACCTATGATACTTTTTCATAATACTTTGATGAATAAAAAGTTAAAAAAAAAAGAAGAAGAAAAAAGAAGCAAATGTATTAAAAATAGAAATCTTTTGTAACAACAATATACACTACTGGTCAGTAACTTGGGGTCATTCATTTTATGCCTTTATTTTTTTTTTAAATATATCAATAACTTTATTCAGCAAGGATGTGCTAAATAGATAGTAAAGGAGATTTATATTATTTGAAAATGTTTTTATTTTGAATAAATGTAGTTCTTTTGAACCTTTTATTTATCAAATGTAGGCAGCAGATTTTTTTGATCAAATAAATGCAGGTTTGATGAGCAGAAGAAACTTCTTTCAAAAACATTACAAATAGTAATGTGTCCAAACTTTTGGCCTGTACTGTGTGTATGTGTGTGTGTATATATATATATATATATATATATATATATATACACACATACATACATACATACATCATAATATAATATATATATATATATATATATATATATATATATATATATATATATATATATATATATATATATATATATATATATATACACACACACACACACACACACACACACACACACACACGTAGAATTGAACATAAAAGAACACCAACAAGTTCCGGAAACAGCTTCCTGTTCTGAAAACTCTGTGAGGTTCCTTCCTTGCAACCTTACAGAGCTTTCAGAACAGGAACCCTAAAGAGCAAATACCTTCTTGCTCATCATTTCCTGTTTTTTCTGTTATTTCCTGTCTCTTCAGTCCCAACATGACGAATACAATCAGAACTTAAAATCTTTACACACAAATGGATAGCTGAAACAAATATCCAGTGACCATTAGTTGTCTTTCATTATCTGTCCATAAAAAAAAAGGTTTCAAGAATTTCGGTCCTCCTCCTCAAAGAGACTCATCCTTGAGACTCATCCTTGTCCCCATACTTGTGACTTTCATCATTGTGCTCATCACCAGCTGGGTCTGTCCCTGCTGCTGCCTCCACTAAAGGTCAGAAGTTCTAGACATAAGTGTAAATGTATGTACATCAAAAGAGCCGGTGCTTTTAGAACAGTCATGGCGACACAATACCTTCCACAGCCTGGCATTCAGGGCAGTCGGTACCTTCCTAACCAGCCTTTGCCAAGTAACCCACCTTACCGAGGCCAACCCTTGCTAATTGGACCTTTTAGGGGGCAACCATATCAGGAGGCTGGTAATGTCTGCAACAACATGACCAATGTTATTTGAGCAAGATGCCAAACAATGAAAACGATTGCTTTCTTTGTCCTGCAGGTCCAGAGTATTCTGTTCACTTTAGTCAGGCTCCAAATGATGGTGGTCAGGCCATGTACCCTAAACAGCCAGCTCAACCAACCACAGACTACACCTCACCTCAACCTGCATAAATCCCTGCTTACCGCATAAACCTTTGTCTACACCAGCACAGTCAGTCGAGACAAGTTACTAAACCAAAACCACTGGGTCACGCATTTCCACGCTGCAATGCTGTCTGGGTAGATTGTTATAGATGTTTTGAGATTGTACTAATCTAATCTTGTTGGATTGAATTCATTTCATGTGAAAAATGAACCGCAGGCACTGAGTTGAGTTAGTTGACTATCAGAATCCAGAGCTTTTCACTCAGATACCTAATACCTAATGTTTCGCAATTGTCTTGAAGATTGTGACTTGTCTGAGACTCTTGTCTTTGGTTCCGTCTGTTTGTATTTTACAATTTTCCATTGATCAAGACATTAAAATGAACATGTTTCAAATGATACTGGTGGTCTTTCTAAATCCCCTGAAAACTGTTGCTTGAGGTTGCTAATTCAAAGCAAAGCCGTAGCGTAACGCCTTGATTTTGCAGGGCTTTTTATTATGCAGCAGATGACCGGTTTTGTTTCTTCTGGTCAATGTAATGTGTGTCCTGATTTGGCACTCGTTCACACATGTTCGATGAGAGAGAGTTACGCAAGGCTTTAAGGGAAAGGGTGAGCGTAAAGCATTAATATGGAGATGTTGTGGGCGTGTTTTATACAAACGACTAACCTTATGGACACGACCGCTTGGTTAGAAAAATCCAAATTCTCAATTGAACGAAATTAAGAACAAATTCACATGGGTACGAGCATGTTATGAAGTATGAATAGACTTTTCATAAGAAGAAATACGAAATAATCCAAGCAATCATTAGTAAATTAGACTCATTATTCATTGTATGTCCTTATTGGTTAATAAATTGCATGCATCTTAAACTAACTGATGTGTTTAAAAGCATCCACACATTGGGCAAAATATATTTTACACCCTCTTAAAGATGCCTTTTGAACATTAATTATGGAATGATTTGTGCTATAATTAAACAAACAAATCCAGCATTTTGCAAACAAACACGATCTGCTTTGCAAAGGAAAACACAACTTGCAAACAAACAGAAAGCGATGTGCAAATGCAGTTTGTGCAGATTTTCTCACAAATGCAGATTCTCACAGATGCAGTTTGTGCAAATGTTCTCATGTCTCTCAGTTTAACCATGTCTTGAACATTGGTGGGGGGACCAATTGTTTTATAAAGCATAAAGAAACACAACAGTGAACAAAATTCTAGGTCTAATTCTGAAATAAGCCTTTTGGGACCATTCACAAACAACATTTGCATTCATTTTGCATTCACATGTCAAATATATTATTAGTCCAGAGATTCTTCGCCAGTGGTCTGGTGATAAAATGTATGTTAAACTGTAATTCATGTTCAACTGTAATTCTGTATTGCAAGCTATCAAACAAATCAGGCACTGGATCAACATAAGACCCTCCTACATATACAACATTTTTATTCTTAAAGGTGCCCTAGAATTAAACATTTAATTAACCATGGCATAGTTGAATAACAAGAGTTCAGTAAATGGACATCACATACAGTGAGTCTCAAACACCATTATTTCCTCCTTCATATGTAAATCCTGTTTGTGAAAAACACCCCGGAAAAACAGGTGATTCTCAACATAACACCACCAGTGACGCAATCTCTGGGGTTCCTTAATATGTACGCCCCCAACATTTGTATATGGCAGCGCATGTGTCACGCGAGGATAGCGAAAATGGCAGATCATGCAAATAGATGTTATGTTCCAGGCTGTGCTGGGGACGTGAGGACTTTTCATACCCTTCCCACTGAACAAAACTGTCAACAGGCATGTTTATCTATAACCGGATACCGCAACAATTTAATTAAAAGATGTTTGTTTGCTCGGCCCATTTCACCATGGACAGTTTTTCTAACCTTGATAATGGCAGGATTCGCTCAGCGTCTGATACTGGAGAAGCGACAATTCAAACTATATCCCTGCGAGCAGAAAGTAGTGATTTTATCCACTTATTGACCGTCTAAACAATTTCTGATTAAACGGAAAGTTTCTTAGTGAGACAATATTAACGATAATATCCCCTGTGTTGTCTAGATCCAATGCTAGTACAGAAACAATAGGAAACTCCAAGTAGAATACATCAGTATAACAAATGCCAAAGTTAATATTTCCTGCCAGTGTTGTCATACAAATATACAAAATACAACAGTAGATACATATGGCAATTCCTTTTGTCGGATAGGATTATAATTTAGCCTATAGGCTATTTTCATCAACAACACATAACTAAGGAGCTAACTCTTTTTAACAGATTCCTCACTCGATCCAGCTAATGTCATCTCCACCACTTAAGTTGAAACGGTAGTAATTTGACAAGGCATCTTCAATTTGTTTAAAAAAAAACCTCTAGGCTACTGTACTGTACAAACAACATATTTGTGCACAGCGCTAACGTTACCCAGTTCGCTGTTTAGAGTTTGTGATTCAAAGTGAAGAAGCTATCATTGTAAAATCAAACAGTGACGCAATACAGTGATTAAAATGTTTTTGAAAAGCTAAAAACAAAGTTGTGACTGCTGACGATATGAGTTAAGGTGTAAAGTTAATGTTATATACTAGTTCCCATGTAGGCTGCAGTTTTATAGTACTGACGTTACGTTTTGCAGATCTTACTGAAAATAAAAACTAAACTTACCACTCAAAAGCGTCTATTTCCAATCTCAAAACAATTGGTTGTTCCTCAAAATCTTTATCTTCGTCAGAAACAGGATCAAACACAAGGTTGGACATAATCTCTCCAGGATTGATAGTATACGATAGATGCGTTTCTGTCTCTGAAATAAGCCCCAGTGAAACAAACTCCACATTAATATTCATGACCCTTCCAAATAAGGCAAAAACAGAGCATTACATCCTAGGGACAATTTCTGGGGTTGTAAAGGGACCTGTAAACCCGTATCTGGACAATTTTAACCCTTAAATAAGTCACATACCCTATATGTAGATATCAGAGAACAATTTAACGTATTGTTTCAACTCATTCTAGGGTGTGAACAACAAGATTCCAGGAAATTATTTGTGATTTTCAGATTTGCACATTCAGCTAATTTTAAAATGTATGATTCAGATAAAGTTTTTTTGTTTCTTCCTTTTTTCTTCACCCTGCAACTGATCAAGAACCCACCTACCTAATTAATATTTACGGGCAGGATTTGGTATATCTGTAGAGTCAGATTCATCAGAACAGAAGAAGAGCAGGAAGAGCAGCGCCATGGCCTCCACCGTCGTCTTTTTTCTGCTCATGTCTGCAGGTTTATTCACGGTCACAGTCGGTAAGTTAGACGACCTGTTATAGAAATCTATAGAAACACTTGAAACTTGTTTTGGGGCAGGTTACAGATGTCTGTCAAGTACAAAATAGAAATTTAAACAGATAACGTTACTTTAAAATATCAGTTCGGTTTTTTTAATAAAATGATCAACATTTCCCCTGTTCTTTAAGGTTATGGTGATGACTGTAAAGGCTACTACACCAGCAGTAACGTGTACATATTCCCGATAAACTGCGATTTATGGGAGCACTGCTGTGGGACCTGTGAATACAGATACTGCTGCTCCAGTTACCCTTTGAAATTATCCGAGAATGAACAAAACGTGTGCAATATGTAAGTAATTTTGAGTGGTTTCTGTCTTATTACAAATGTCTCTTAGACCCAAAAGTCCCTTTCAACACACCCTCATGCTGTTAAACTTGTAGGCCTCTTTCACCTGAACAGAAAAGGGGAGAAATTTTGATGTGTAATGTAGGCTAAGAGTTTAAAAAGAACATTTTTTATTCAGTTTTTGCTTTAAATTCTCCCTCATAATCGGTAACTGTAAAAGTTCATATTTTTCTTCTTGACTGTGTGGTGTGTAAGTTGTGTTGTATATTCTTCATTTCTCAATCGAATTGTTGTGATTAATCTGAAACCTAAAACTTTATTATCAAATCTATTTTCTAAATGTAGAGGTTCATTTTAAACCCGAAACCTTTTTATCAAATTGAGATTTTATTTTTGCATTTTACTTGAGGTTTCGTCTTCCCCTCTGTAGCTCCACTCATCATTTCCTACAGAGGTTGTGTGGTCTTGACTGCGGTTTGCAAAATGCATCCCCCAGAATCACATATTACATCCGTTTCAAAGCCTATACTCCATCTACAGTGCGTATGCGGCATGTTGCAGTAACGTATGTAATGCAGGAGCTGTGAGCAACGTAATATATAAACTAAAGGCTATATAAATATAAAATAATTGAAATAAAGGAATTTAATAAAAACGTTTTTATATTAGTGCTTTTACATTTGCATTTATGCATTTAGCAGACGCTTTTATCCAAAGCGACTTACAACTGAGGAGTAGGCCTACAGGAAACGATCTGTCATGAGGCAAAGAAACGCAAGAAGAGGAAGGGTTAGAATATAACACACACATTCTGTCGTGCGTATGGAGGACGGAAGATCGTTCAACCAACCAGGAACAATGAATGAAAAAGTTTCCATGCCTCTCTGTGATGGTACTACTTCTCCGCTACTCTGCTCCTTAGTTGAGCGAAGGCTTCTGGTAGGGGTGTAGACTCGTAGGAGCGAGTCGAAGTATGCGGGTGCGGAGCATGTGGTGGACTGTGGTGGAGGAAGTACTGAATCTCAGTAGGGTACTTAAGTAAAAGTACAAATAACCAGAGCCATATTTACTTTAGTAAAAGTAGAAGTACTACAACGACAACCCTACTTAAGTAAAAGTAAAAAAGTACTTGTTTTTTAATGTGCTTTAAGTATTAGGCTAAAAGTGAAAGTACTTCACAACAATAACTTCACAACTTACTTCATAACAATTTATTCTCTTAATGTCTATATTCTAATAATTAAAAAGAAGAAAACAGTATGCCAGTACAGGCATTCATGGAAACTGAACTATGCTGAGAGCAATGTAAGTGTTTTAACTTCTCAAATTAATTTCTATAAAAGTTAAGCTTCCAAAGGCATGAACTGAAAATGCGCCAGACTGAACACGTGTTGTGAATGTATGCCGCGAGTGTGGACGCGATTAGCTCAGCTCTCATCACACACTGCAGGCGGAGTATGTGTGAAACGGCTTTTACACTTTGAAGTGCCAGTTATTTGCTTGATATTTAAAGAACAAACAATGAATATCAAGTTATTGGTTGTGAAAGACTGTAGAGTTCACATTTATAAAATCAATTTAAAGACAAATGTGGCAAGAGAGACGTAGCATGATGCAATCCGCATTTTTTTGTTGTTGCTGAGGGGTTTTCCAAGACAAGACATGCATATATTTAACATTGACACTATTATGTTGAATATATTTGTTTTGTGTGTCTTTGTTAATGTTGTTTGTGGACAGATTAATGCTGTTAGGTCTGTGGAGAAAAAGTTATAGTTTTTGAAGTAAAAAAAAAAAAATTCCCTTGTAGTAAAATGAAATGACCCTCCTCCAGAACTGGCCCAGATGTATGTCTTTTTTTCTTCAGTTGAACAGAAATTACAGTTTTTAAAGGGAAACAGTCCAGGATTTTTCTCCATCCTTAACACACAGGTTGATGGTCCTTCAGGGCTTCAGAGGCTCTGCACAATCTCAGTAGAGAAATGGGGTCTTATCTAGAGAAACCATCGGTCATCTTCAAGAAAAAATAAAAATGTATACACATTTTAACCACAAATGCTCGGCTTATGACGTCATGACAGCAGAAAAGTCACGCAGGATGTAGGTGGAAGCACCGACCCAGTGCCAAAAAAATCTCATGTTTTCCTACAACTTCAAAATCGTCAAACATCAAACTTTCCAATTTAATGACGTCACAGCGTGGCATTTAAACATCAGGACTCTAGCAGAACACTTTTTTTGCACCTTCCGCCGCATTGCGCCAGGTGTATGATAGGGCCCTATATGTGTTAGGCCAGTGGATAGGTTTGCAATTAGGGCCTGGGGTTTGAATCCTGATTATCTTATTGAATATATTGAATATATATTGAATCCTGGGGTTTGAATCCTGAATCCTGAAGGGTTAAAAATTGTGCATTTTTAACCCTTGTGCATTTTTCAAATTCACAACCCTTTTGTTAGGTCCATGGCTGAAAACAGCCAAAACTACTAAATGTAAAATAAATAAATAAATAAATAAAATCTGGATCTTTACTTTTTAATTGCTAAGTTCATAAATGATGTCACTGATTTGGGAGGGGAAAAATTGACTTAACAATATGCAACCCGTTCTCACTCCCAAGGCGTCAAAATCCGAAGCATAGTCAAGTGCCTTCCGCGTCACAATTAAGACGCTAAAGGTGCCCCTGGGCGTCATTTTGCGACGCGCTGGGTGCTCCATTCATTACGATGATAAACCTTTGGCGTCATAAACAGACGCATTTAATTATTTGCGTTTATAAAAGCAGACATGATTTTATTAATATTTAAAGGCTACTTTTATATTTTGGAGCAACTAACTCCACTCCTACCCTAAACCTACCCATATCTAAACAATATAAAACACATAACAGGCAAATAAATGTACAGTCACAGGTATTTATTGCAAAAACTGACCAAAACAGTATAAAAGTATTAACTCATGTTGCATTCCAAGTCTTCTGAAGTCATACGATGTCTTCATGTGAAGAACTGAGTTGATCTTGATGTTTTAATCGCTGAAATGATGATCCCGCTGCCCCGTGAATGAACTCATTCATTTCTCATTCAAATAATTCGAAAGACTCCTGAGCAGTACGCAATCGGTCACAATACACACGAGAGCCAATGACATTTTACAATCAATGCTGACGTAATGACGCAATTGGTCACAAGACATACGAGAGCCAATGCAATTTCACTATGAAATCTCACGTAACGGGCGCCAATATTTGAAATTTGATTGTGTTTGTTGATGATCTTCTGTGGATGGAGATGCTGATCGCTTTTGGGGATTTTCTTCATACAAATCAATCTTTTGGCCTCGGAAAACTTGGATTATTTAACTTTTTTGAATAACTCGTGGATGCAGTCGTATGTTATATCCTGTGTTTTATATCATGTTCACACAAATGGGTAGGTTTAGGGATGGGATGGGGTTGGGTTACATGTTAAGCATGTCTAAATAGTGTAAATAAAATAAATGTAAATAAAATTATGCTTGCTGATTAAATTGAAAAACACACTCCAACATGTCATAATGGCAAAATTATAAACTAATACAATTTCACCATGACGATAACATTACTAATACCCAGTGCGTATGTTTATGACGCCAAAGGTTTATCATTGTAATGAATGGAGCACCCAGCGCGTCGCAAAATGACGCCCAGGGGCACCTTTAGCGTCTTAATTGTGACGGGGAAGGCACTTGACCATGCTTCGGTTTTTGACGCCTTGAGAGTGAGAATGGGTTGCAATATACAGTTGGTGGTCATATAATTTGAATATCATGAAAAGGTTGATTTATTTCACTAATTCCATTCAGAAAGTGAAAATTGTATATTATATTCATTCATTACACATTCATTACATTACATCAGACTGATGTATCTCAAATGTTTATTTCTTTTAATTTTGATGATTATAACTGACAACTAAGGAACATCCCAAAGATTATTACTTAAGACTAATACAAAGAAAGGATTTTTTAGACATCTTGGCCTACTTAAAAGTATGAACATGCAAAAGTATGAGCATGTACAGCACTCAATACTTAGGTGGGGCTTCTTTTGCCTGAATTACTGTAGCAGTGCAGCTTGACATTTTTTAGAAATCTTGGCCTACTTAAAAGTATGAACATGCAAAAGTATGAGCATGTACAGCACTCAATACTTAGGTGGGGCTCATTTTGCCTGAATTACTGTAGCAGTGCGGCTTGACATGGAGTCAATCAGTCTGTGGCACTGCTCAGGTGTTATGAGAGCCCAGGTTGCTCTGATGGTGGCCTTCAGATCTTCTGCATTGTTGGGTCTGGCATATTGCATCTTCCTCTTCACAATGCCCCATAGATTTTCTATGGGGTTATGGTCAGGCGAGTTTCCTCGCTAATTAAAAACAGGGATAACATGGTCCTCAAACCATTTACTGGTTGCTTTGGCACTGTGTGCAGGTGCCAAATCCTGATGGAAAATTAAATCTGCATCTCCATAAAGTTTGTCAGCAACAGGAAGCATGAAGTGCTCTAAAACTTCCTGGTATACGGCCCTGTTGACCTTGGACCTCAGAAAACATAGTGGACCAACACCAGCAAATGACATGGCACCCCAAACCATCACAGACTGTGGAAACTTTACACTGGACCTCAAGCAACATGGACTGTGTGCCTCTCCTGACTTCCTCCAGACTACAAGACCCTGATTTCCAAAGGAAATGCAAAATTTACTTTCATTAGAGAACATAACTTTGGACCACTCAGCAGTCCTTTTTGACTTTAGCACAGGCGAGACCCTTCTGAAGCTATCTGTTGTTTAAGGGTGGCTTTACACAAGGAATGCTGCAGCTGAAACCCATGTCTTGCATACGCCTGTGCGTAGTAATTCTTGAAGTACTGACTCCAGCTGCAGTCCACTCTTTGTGAATCTCCCCCACATTTTTAATAGGTTTTGTTTCACAATCCTCTCCTGGGTGCAAAGACAGTTTGAGGTAAATAAACAATTTTGGAATGTGCTGCTGCTGCGGCTGGATGTGCAAATGTTTGGACTTTGTTTCTGTTTAATAGAATTGTAAATATATCTATTAAAATACTGATATTTTGCTCTATAACTCCTCCATTAACCTCCCGCTGCCCTGTATCTCACTCGTTCATTGGCTGTCGGTCATCGGGACTGTATCTCACTCGTTCATTGGCTGTCGGTCATCGGGACTGTATCTCACTCGTTCATTGGCTGTCGGGGCAGCAGTGGCTCAGTAGTTTATGTAGATTGTCTACAAACCGAAAGGTTGGTGGTTCGAACCCCAGTTCTACCTGACCAAGTGTCGAGGTGTCCTTGAGCAAGACACCTAACCCCAGCTGCTCCCGACGAGCTGGATGGCGCCTTACATGGCCGTCGGTGTATGAATGGGTGAATGTGAGGCAAAAATGTAAAGCGCTTTGGATGGCCATAGGGTCTGTTAAAAGCGCTATATAAATGCAGTCCATTATATAAATGCAGTCCATCGCCGATGTAATTTTCAGTCAGAACGCTGTTCACACAGCAGGAGTTTCAATCGCCGACAGCTCCCGATATTAAACATGCCAAATATCTCAACGGCGTCGGCGACTCGTCTGCAATTCTCTCTGATCGCGTCTTTGATTATTCACACTGCGTGATTGTCACCCGGATGCACGAGCACCGATTTGCCTGTGATCTCGGGCATTTGTCGGCGATTTCACAAAACCTGTCTGCGACTCAAAATCGGGGCAAAAATCGGGCAGTGTGAACTAGGCTTTAGTCATTGCCTGGGTTACGTATGTGTGGGGCGGAGCTATCTAAAAAGGGCCGAGACCCTTTTTGGGGGTAGGGGCGTGTTTGTTTTGGTGATTTGAAATATCAACAATGGTTTCCAGATAGCACTTACCCCACCTTTAAGTAATCCATTAATGCAGCGTATGTTTTGTGATTATTCAAGCCACTATTCAGAAGTGTTTCAAGTGTACGATTACCAATCCCCATTTCTCTTAATTCTTCCAACAGAAATAACTGTTCATTTTCATGAGCAGTACAATATTAGAGTACATGCTATACTGTTTCTTCTGTTCCACATAAACTACAATTCCCAGACTCAGGTTTACTCAGTATATATAGAGAACAATTGAGATAAATTTCGCCAACTCGTGTTCCTAACAATTTTCTAATACCTTTTTAATTGGATGAGTTTCATAATGTCCCTTTACCGAAATCCAGTAATTCAACATTAATTTTAATCTTCTTATATCATGTCATCCATTTCCTGTAATGAAGGAATAGTAAAAGATCTGAGAGCACCACAACATATTCGTAATGCCTTTGACTGGATAATTTCTACTTTATGTAGCAAAGTTTTGGACCCAGACCCATATGCTATACATTTATAATCTATAGTTGACCTAATTAACGCACAATATATTATTTTCAAAGAGTGACATCTGGCACCCCAACTAAACATCGTAATATATTTAAATGCATTTATCTACAAATTTTGGAATATGTTTTGCAAAAGTCATTTTTGTGTCTAACCATACCCCCAGATATCCTATCATATTCACTTGTTCTAATTGTTTGCCGTATAATTGTCTTAATCTTGTACTAAGACATTCTTAGCCTAGAAATCTAGACGCTCCCTAGCGGCACCAAATCTAATCTGCCGCGAGTGTCGTCTAGCAACTCTCAATATACTTCTGGGCTGTAAACGCCAAACTCTGGTTGGGCCAATTACTTCATAATGACGGCCGAATTGCGCTTGCGTGCTTCTAGTAAACACAGAAGCTGGCGAACGGCGCTCTTTCGAATCGGCTTTGACCGTGACTCTGGAAGACTTGGAGTTAAGCTTTTCTCTGAAAAAAAAAAAAAAGAGCGACACTGAAGTCATTCTTAAAAAGGGAAGATGTGTTCTGAATTTTTCTGACCGGATATATCAAAAGTTTAATCTGAGAACTAGCTCTGCTTCACCTTCGTTGCTCTGGTTGGTTGTAGCGCTATCCTATCGCGTGCAGAGGGAGTTTGAAAGACAACCGTTTATCCCGCCCCTCGGATTGAGCCCTGTCAATGGTGAGTTTCCAGACCAAACATCTTGATGTGGGTCTGGCTTGTCAGGCTAGGACATTCTCTCTTTTTTGAAAAACGAATAACCTGTGTTTTCAGCACTGATAAACGAAATCCTCATTTATCTGTCCACTTTTCCACCTCATTAATTGCATTTTTTATACTTTTAACCACATGCGTAACATTCCTTCCTCTCTTCCACAGTGCTCCATCATCATCAAACAGAGACTATTCAACTCCTGCACTAACCGGAGAAAACATGTCACTAATCATTACATTAAATGGGATCATAGGACTTTACTGAATTTATACTCAATAAAGTCATTAAAAAACATGTTTTCCTAACCCTTTCTAGTGCTTTATCATGAAGTGCTATTGCTTTACTGTACTCAGTCCACCAAGGGACTGCATTCTTCCCAATACTTATTTTACCTTTACCAATCATTTCCTCTGTTGCTTTACAAAAACTACTACTTATTGAATTATTCAGGTCTTCAATATCCTCTACAGATTCATCTTGTTCTCTCATTAAAATCTCACTAATCTCCTTATATTTATCCCAGTCAGCTGACTTAAATTTCCATCTAGGCATTTTCCCTCTACATTCACATTCACATCAATTCCTATCTTGCAAATAATTGGAAAAATATCACTACCTATTAAATGTTGATCCAATATATCACACACACACCTCCTTGCCAGATTTCCAGTAACAATGGTTAAATCTATTGCAGAAAACCTCTCTTTTACTAAATCAACTCTTGTTGCCCTTCCAATATTAACAGAGACTAAATCACACCTATCTAACATATCTTCGATGATACTTCCAGTAAAATCATTTTTTTTCCCCCCATAATGATTCCATAATAGCTTTGGTAATTTTCAATGTATTGTTTATACCAACAGCATCAGACACAAACTTCAACAGTACTTTATATTATTCCGTTGTTCTTGTTGAATGATGCTCCTTTTCACTATCTGTTCACGAAATCTCACTCAAACTCTTTTTCTTTTTTCCACCACCGACCATTTCAAATTCATCCTACCGCTACCTTCCATGCCATTCGCTTCATCCATCTCTGAATCATGTCCGGGTACGTGAGAGATGGCAGCTTTACTTTCATCAGTGAAAAAGACAATCGCAAACTTTCGGTGAGGACGCTCCAGCACGCAGTGGACATTAGAGGGTAATTATCAGGAGGGAACAGGTGGGGTTAATTAAACAATAATGAGATGATAAGGGCGGGGTCCAGACAGAAGACAAGAGCACATGACCCAAATACAAACCAAAACACCACAAGTGCAAAACCAGACAGGACAGACATGTGACAGAGAGAGAATGGACAGATGGGCTACTTTTTATTTACTACCTACAATATTCAAGCAACTTAATTATTAATGCTACAAAAGTTACGATCAACATTTTAAGGTACTTACTTAGGGCCTACTATTTTGACAATTGTTCCAAAAAAAAAAGATTTTCACAACCATTCCATTAAAGGACCATTTTTGGTTCCCTTAAGTATCTTTCAGTGAACAGTTCTAAAAATAACTTATCTTAGTGTAAAGAATATTTTAATAATCTAAAGAGCTGTTTGTGCCATGAACATTTTCCATGAATGTAAAGGTTCAAAAGACGACAATAAAGAACTCAGTGTAGAAGTGAGTTTTAATGTCCAGTCACCAAACTAACTACAGATACATAGGAAATAATAAATAAATAACACATAAATAATAAAATTATAATTTAAATATGATCGTATAGATTAAATATACTAGAACATGCTAAAGAGTTTTTATAATTCTTGTTTAATATTTCTATTTCTATAATCTGTCCCGCAGAACAAGCGATAATAACATCGTCGGCATTGTTGCAGGAATAGTAATAACTGTGGTCTTCTGCATTGTGTTCGTCATCGTCATCGTCAGCTGCTGCTGCTGCCCCTGCTGCTGTATCTATAAAATGCGCCAAAGGCCCAGCCGTAAGTGTTTTAGTGTTAATAGAATGTATAATGTTACATTATTTAGGCTGGTAGTAAACTAATAAGAATTATCATGTTTATTTGTCTTGTTTTTCTCACAGCTGTGGTAGGAACACAGGTATATACAGTCATGAATGCACAAAGCATTCAGCAGCCGCCTGTCATGCAGCCAGTTCAGTATCCAGCATACCAGCCTGTGCCGACTCAACCGGGCTACGGCGGTCAGCCTATGCAGACGGGACAGACATACGCACCAGGAACCGCACCCCCACCCCCATATCAGGTGGCCGGTAAGAAGACCTAGTACTAGAGCAGGGGTGCAACACTTATTTTGTTCCATTTAGTTCAGTTCCAACCCTGCTCCAACACACACGTACCTGTAGTTTTCAATTAGCTAAGTCGCAAGGACTTGATTAGCTGGATCAGGAGCGTTTAATTAGGGTTCAAACTAAAGGTGGCTTCACGCCATGTTGTAATTCACATCAACAATCCTGAACCGAGCTTGTCATTTCAATGGTCCTCATTTATCAATCTTGCGTAGAAACTGGTGTATATGTTGGCGTAAGATTATGCTTACACTCCTCTCACCGCCTGATTTATGAAACTGTGCGCACCTCTGCAATTCAGGTGTACACAATACCTGCCCTTGATAAATCCCGCAGCTGAAAACGATCATCATTAGAATAACACGCCCCTATATATTCAAGTCTCCGCCTCCCGCACGCACTCATTTTACGCCATGGACAAACAGTAGACGGCAAAGAAGCGAAACTTCTCCGACGTGGAGATCGGGCGCGCTCAATCATCTCACTAGTTCACTAGTCAGGGCAGTGATTAGGACATAAGTCAATGGGCTGACTCCCTGATCAGTGCTCTGACTACTGAACTAGTGAGATGATTGAAATGTGATGTGGAGTACCATTCATTCAAATTAATATTTACATGACAATTTGTAAGATTCTTCTTCTTCTTATTATTATTATTCTTATTATTATTATTAACGACGCTTGTTATTTAGAAGAAGAATGTCGTTTTTATTGATTTTATTATTATTTAAAAGAAGAAGGTCATTTGTATTATTTTGTCAGTCTGAATTATTTTAGTCCCAGTCCGTGCGCAGCTGGCGGGCCAGGCGGACCGGTAAAGCGCACAGGCTCGCGACTGGAGGAATACATATGCCTACAAATCAAACGCTTTGGTAAAGTCACACAAATTAAACATTGACGTTCATGTTGCGCAAAAATAAACACTGAATGTTGTTGTTGTGGTTTTTAACAGTGGGTCATATAACATATCTTGTCAGTGCGTTTTGTGGTGTTAGGAATTGTTTTTCTGCGAATTTCCCACTAATGGGTCCTGCACACTGTGCGATTTTTCAAAATCCTTTGCGAATGTCCCTTGTCAGACTGTACGAACATGATCGCCATGTCACACTGTAAGATCTCAGTTGACATTAATGTCAGACTGCACGATAGTGAAGGCGCGCTAAAAACGGACGCGCGCAAGAAAACTCACCCAGAGTTTTACATCATCAATGAATGAGGCGTTCAGTGACAGTGAGCTGCATTACACGCAGGACTGAAATGCTGGCTACAAAGAAATCTCTAGCTCTCGTTTTGGTCATAGTTTGTCTTGAAAAACGGAGACTGTTGTCGTAGGAGAAGTCACACTGCAGGATTGTGTGCCAAATCTTCTGACACTGCCAGAATTTCATCTGAGGTAAAATTTGAAGACGTCAGATTTTAGCCTAGGATCTGAGGAATCTTTTAGGATTTGCTAAATTTGTCCCAGACGGCCAAATCGTGGCCAAAATCGCACAGTGTGCACCCGGCTTAACTCAAACGTGCGTACACCACCTCCTGAGCTGGCGTAGGATTTGAGCGTGCCGTATGCCAACGTCCATATTGATAAATCTCAAAGTCACCGTGGGTTTGGGTGTACGCAAGGTGTACGCTGGAAATTTGGTGTACGCACTTTTGGTAAATGAGGGCCAATGTGTGCAGACAGATGTATGACATCAAAGTACCGTGAGAGTGGTTCGAAAGCATACACATGCGTTTTCTTTCTCAACAAAGCGGCTTTACAGCTCTGAACATTTTTTTAAAGACCATTTAACATTGAGAAATCCATGTTAATTGATCTCTTAATTTTTTTGAGAGCTGTATAGTATTTGTGCACTGTGTGTGTATGAGCACAAAATCTGCAGGAATTAGTTAAATTAGACCTGTGAAATGATAAATGAGGATAATGTATAATACTCCTAGGCTAAGAGTTCAAATCTTTCAAATCAAATCAATTGTATTAATATATGTATCGACATATTGTTTGACATCAAAACGTTTATAATGGCCCAGTCCTAAATTGCATTCTAAACACTATAGAGTCTACACTTTCATGACGTAATGCCCCTTTGACTGTCAGGTTGAAGTCTGCTGGAAGTGTATGTCTAATGAGACGCCGATTAGCTGGTGCAGGTTGGACACACTTGCAGTTGTTACGCTTTACTGCCATTCATAAATCCTCTCCTGTGGCCTCATGGGATAGTAAAGTGCCCATTAAATGTGTCATGAGTCATGTGTCACTGGCTTTTAAATATATATATATATATATATATATATATATATATATATATATATATATATATATATATATATATATATATATACTGTTGTCTGAAGTCAACTAATGACGTTTGTGTGGTTTTAACATTCAAAAACATCATAAGTAATAGGCTATGTTCTACACTGGTTTTAATGGGCACGCACTGGAGACTTGGAATTGAGAAGATTTGCATATTTACGGTTCTTGTTATCGTTTTTTCTTTTAATCGTTAACACTCCAGAAATTTACTTCAGCTATGATATTTGGCTTACTTATCTACAATTTAGGATACAGTATAAAAAAAAAATGTATATCACGTAATCATGCACAAACTGAACTTGACTTGACCATCTCTTAGGAAAGCTCTGTGAGATTTTGATACAGCAAGAGGGAAGACATTGATGACATGCTTTTAATTTATTCAGCAAAAAAAGGAGTATGTGTTGCTATATTTACAGGAACTGATGTGCCCTTTTAGCGCAAAGATTGAACTGAAGAATTAACTTGCATTTATCAAACTGCCAACTTTCACTGTAGCTTCAAGCCTTTTTTATACTCGACGCGTGCTCACGAGCGCGAGGGCGCGCGTGGCAAAACTGACGTCAACGCGGAGTGCGAGTCCCATTTCGGCTCCGCAACCAAACAAGCACGAGTTCCAGGCGAATCTGGGCGAGCGTGACGTCTCCTCATGGCGGCACCCAGTCTGCGCGTGGAGTATAAACCTCCCCAAACGGACATGCACCATCAGCGAGAGAGATGAGGAAAACAAACAGGCATGCAAATGGAAATTATCAAGCTCATTATTTTTATCTTGATTAACTGACTTGTTGACTATCGCAACAGGCCTAGATATAAGCGCGAAGTGCGCACACAAGCGGGCGGGCGCTCTTTATCAAGTCAAATATCAAGTCAAGAGAGGGAACATTCACAATGCAGATCGAGAAATTAATGTTATTTCATTATTTAAGATTCACTGGCCTGCTGATAGGCTTACGTTTTGGTCTGGAAAACACATAGCCCTGGGATGTTGGGCTTTGCGAGCCCCCTGGCCCATAACATATCCGATCTGATCTGATCCTAAAACGCTATAAACCAACAAATAAGGTATTCTCCAGCCTGTGTATGTTCTGTTAGACACGTACACATAATCAATACGCTCTGTAACAATGCAATACTTTCGCTTTTTTTTCTTCTTTTTTTTAAACACGTTTTATTCACACAAGTGTGTTGCACCATTCCTGTCGGATCCAATATAATAGCAGAAGGAACAGCATTGTTGTTTAATCTCAATATGTCTACAAATCCAGTGTCGACCTGTGTGAATAAACATTTATCTTTCTATTTTCGGCGTGTTTATTGCTCTGTAACTCGATCAGTTTAGCTCCACGAGTCGGTGGGCGGGGCTACAGAAGCAGCGAACACAGAGGCGGAGTTTCACCCTTCTAATACGTCATTGATTTGAGAGCCTCGTTTTCTGGGCCTGATGGTGTCTATAAAAGCTTTTCTTTTACTAACAAGGAAGTTTTCAGCTCCGAAACCTACAGGATATTATTATATTACAATTACCTTTTATCAAAGGCTCAAGGGAAAGTTGATTCTCAGATTCGCACTTCAGAATCTCTGCGGAAGGTCATCTGGAGACATTTCGCCTAATCTTTTTTTTTTTTTCAAACACTGTGTTTGGACATACTACTATTTTGATATACTGTTTTTCGCATCTTATATAGGGAAGTATTTGATTTCAGATGGAGCATCAGATTTCAAATTGTGTCAATTTTATTATAAAATTCAAACAAAAATTTCAGTTATTGGGCTCTTTAGTGTGGCGTGACAGATCACTGTAGAGCCTTGATGAAGCGAAGCGGCAGTTCAAAATGCACGTGAATGGATCATCTCTTCCTCTTTACTATTAGTTACTGCACAAAATAAACATCAATAAACATATGAAGGTGTGGTAAAAGATACAGTACACCTTAACAAAATCTGTAACTTGTCTCATGTAATCACTCAGTGTTTCAACCGCGGAAAGACATCAGTTTGTAACAAAAACTAGCCTGACAAACCAGACCCACATCAAGATGTTTGGTCTGGAAATTCACCATAGACAGGGCTCAATCCAACGGGCGGGATATCCGGCTGTCTTTCAAACTCCCTCTGCACGCAATAGGGTGTCGGCAAAACTCTGAACACATCTTCTCTTTTTAAAAATGACTTCAGTGCCGTTCTTTGTTCTTTTCTCAGAGAAAAGCTTAACTTCAAGTCTTCCAGAGTCACGGCCAAAGCTGATTCGAAAGACCGCCGTTCGCCAGCTTCTTTGTTTACTAGAAGCACGCAAGCTCAACTCTGCTGTCATTGTTAAGCGTCGCCCGCCGACTCTATACACGATGTACTGTAACAGATTCAACCCGGCGCTCTGGTGGAGTTTAAATAGTCTGTAATCGGTGCTCTTGGGAAAGGGAAAAGACGAATGGCAAAAAAGGCAGGTCCAAGGCACTCAGTTAAGTAAAGGATGAGGAAATAATTAAAAAGCCTTTATTTGGTATGGCTTAAATCATTTTAAAATACAAGAGCCAACATGTTTCGACCCAAATTGGTCTTCATCAGGACAGAAACATGTTGGCTCTTGTATTTTAAAATGATTTAAGCCATACCAAATAAAGGCTTTTTAATTATTTCCTCATCCTTTACTTAACTGAGTGCCTTGGACCTGCCTTTTTTGTCTATACACGATGTGATTGGCCCGAACAGATTTTGTTTTTTACAGCTCAGACGTGTATTGAGAGTTGCTAGACGACACCTGCAGCAGATTAAATTAGCTGCCACTAGGGTGCGTCTAGATTTCTAGGCTAACAAAAAGCCATTCAATGACCAAAAACATTCAGTGTTTTTCAGACAGCAACATTCAGACAGCAAGACAAATAAACTCTAGAGAGGAGGCATATGTACCATACTACATACTCATTGTTGGAATAAACCTGTAAAGTTTTTATGAAGCCAGCAAATGTTTAGAAAAGACGAATTGGGTAGAAACTTGTAATTATAAAGTTAGTTTTATAGTTTATTAATTTATGTGTTTATTATATTGAAGATTAATATGAACTTCTGTGTATACAATGTACAAGCCGACTCCCTGTATAGTTCACAGCATTAGTTTTTCTTTGAGAATTTGCCCTGTACTGTCGACTCGTATTGAATCAGAATCAAATTGAAATCGAATCATAAAATTTGACAATACCTATAATGCATGTATTGCCTATAATGTAATTATTGCAAACATCAGCCTGACAGTTAATAAGCACTTTGTTGACACTATTATTTTTGTCTTTTTTAAACATAACATACATCACGAATACTCAAGTAACTATTATTGTTTTGTCAAGTAACGACAAGCTACCACCTATAGTGGACAGAGTGAGACCATGTACTGATATTTTCCTTGAAATGAATTAATTATTGTCTTTTTCCATTTTTAGCGAGCCCTGGATATCCCAGCGATCAGGGTCCATATGGTGTAAGTCAGGCCCCGTACCCCATGATGCCGCCTGCCCAGCCCGGTATCGCTCATCTGCCTCCAGAGACCAAGAAGCTGACCTATAACCCCACAAACATGCAGCCACCGAACACCGGCCACTAAACCCCAAGCGTCTGTCACATCACTTACTGCTGGATTGTGGAGATCGACACACTCTCACACGGCAGAATGTCCCGAATTCAATGCAGATTATACAAGACTAGTGGATGTGTTATTTCTGTTTTATTTTCAATTTGTCCAGTTTAGTTTTAACTCTGCGACACATTATGAATGTAAATATTTTTTGTTAAGTTGTAAAAAAAAAAAAAAAAAAAAAAAGTTTATTGGAGTAAGTGTTGCATAGAAAATACTATTTCAGTCTATCTACTTTTCTAGTTCTTTTATTTTATTCAATTTGACATTTCTTTGTAATTAATTGGGAAAGTTTTACTTGTGATTCGCGAGTGAAAACTGTTCCTACACAATTTTTCCACTTTCAGTATTAATTATTCTAGTATTATACTAATATTGAACTGTATAATATATATTGCACATTTGATACAATTTGATATACTAAAAGGACTAAAATCTAAAATAAAATGTGGTCATTTTTACGTTGTAGTTTAGTTTTGGCACTTTTGCTGTTGTATTAGCTTTTGTTAACAGCACAACGCTCACAGACACAACTAGCAGGGTCTGTTTAAAGAAAGTGTTAACAAGTTTTCCATTTTGAGTTCTTTCCTTTGAGGGTCTAAAATGCAGTCGCATTTGAATACCAATGAGTGATGCAGAATTCCCATAATTCTGTGCTGTGTCGCTGACCTGCTGTACTGAGCAGTTGAAAAGTGAGCTTGTGTCGTCAAGGTATTGGAGAAAAATGAAGCCTCCTGTTTCCTTCCTGCACACCCAGACTGTAACATGGTGCTTGTGTTGTTTATTATTCATCTAACTGTAATAGAGTACGCTATTACATAGCCTACCTTACTCTTTATGTATTTAAATACTTTTAAATTATGTGTAGGCTATGTGCTTTTTACATATTAGTAGAGAGACTATTTTAGCCGTTTTGAATATGATGCTGAATATTTTTTCAATCGGTCCCAGAAAACATGTTTTAGTCTCATGCTATTTTGAGCACAGAGTTTATCCTGAGAAACCTGGGAAAGA
The DNA here is from genome assembly GCF_024679245.1 of Pseudorasbora parva. Lineage (NCBI taxonomy): Eukaryota > Metazoa > Chordata > Actinopteri > Cypriniformes > Gobionidae > Pseudorasbora > Pseudorasbora parva. The sequence goes on along the minus strand of NC_090185.1, from coordinate 15,921,165 downwards.
TCATTCTTAAGCAACTAGTTATAGACCTACAGCATTAACTTCAAATTAATGCATAAGCAAACTCATGGAAAGAATGATAGTGAATAGGCTAATGTATTATATTGAAAAAAAGAGATTTGTTTTCTCCCGCCAAAGTGGTTTTCGTAGTGGAAGAAATACAATGGATGCTGTGGTATGTCTAAAGCCGGATGTAAGAAAGCCACAGATAAGTAAAGAAAAGGTTATAGCAGTGTTTTTCGATATAGAGAAAGGCTATGACATGCTATGGAAAGATGGTTTATTAATTAAAATGAAATCCTTAGGCATTAGAGGTAGAACATATAATTGGGTACTGGATTTTTTATATAATAGGACAATTCAGGTAAGGGTGGGAACAAGTCACCTTAAACAAATATCAAATTGAAAATGGAACGCCACAGGGAAGTGTTTGTAGCCCGCTCCTGTTTAATATCATGATTAATGACATCTTCAGTCAGGTAGAAAATAGTATGCGAAGATCGATATAGGCTGATGATGGAGCATTGTGTAAGAGAGGGTGGAATATGACTTATACTGTTAAAAAAATTCAAACAGCAATAAACTTCAAAAGTTGAAGATTGGTCTATGAGATGGGGATTCAGATTATTGGTAGAAAATACACAGGTTATATGTTTCTCAAAAAAGAAGCATATCCCAGTAAAGTTAAAGGACAACTCCGATGAGAAATGAACCTAGGGGTAATTAACAGATGGTTACCGAGTAGATCGTTCTCTGTGATGCGTTTTCATGAAAATCGAATGCAAAGAGTTTTATCTCTAAAACAGATTAGCTTATAGCGCTTGTCTATGGGGCACAGGGTAGACACAGGGTAGTAAAATTAAATCGCTAGTTAATACCACTAACAAGGCTCAAAATAGCCTTAATAAATAATGAGAAGATAATGAGAAGGGAAGATATTTTGAAGAATGTCAGTAAAGAAACAGTTAACTGGAGCCATTGACTTCCATAGTATTTTTTTTTTTCTACTATGGAAGTCAATGGCTCCAGTTAACTGTTTGGTTACTGACATTCTTCAAAATATTTTCCCTTGTGTTCAGCTGAAGAAAGAAATTCATACAGGTTTAAAACAACTTGAGGGTAAGTAAAGGATTACAATATTTTCATTTGAAAGTGAACTATCCCTTTAAGACAATGATCATGTGCGTCACCATCACTCGACAATTACATCATTCTTCGTGAATTTTCCTATGTAAAATTATTGGCAATACAGAAACATGACAGCCACAAAAGTCATCGCTAAATTGGACTAATTTGGACGGCCACGCTAAAAGTGTGCGGTTTTAATAAGAGGATTTTAGGACTTTGTGTCAGGGGGAAATAATTTAAATATGTAACAACAGCATTTTTTTCTGATTTCTTACCCTGTTTTTGATGTGAAGTAAATGGAGTCGATTCAGTCGAGACAGAGCATATTTAGGCCACGCCCACACCGGGGGGGGGGGGGGGAACAATCCAACGCTCTCAATTGACTTTGCGTTGCGTGAAGCGGTCGCCTCGTCTTTTCTTGCTTATATAACAAGAAACAGAACAATGTCTTAAAGCTGATATGTGAAAGGTGTGCAGAAAACAAGCTAAAAAACATGTAACTACGTTTTTATAAGCTGTCGATCCCAAAACACGAGCGTTTAAGGAGACAAAAGTGCATACAGGCAATAAGACGTGAAGCTTCAGCGGGAAGAATGGTTTAGTTTTGGAATCCAAACACTCAGCATGACTAGGTATGCCTACGTGTGCTGTAAACATGCTGTCAAATATCCAAATGTCAGTTTTATATATTATATTACCTGTCGCTGATTACTTTACCCTCCAGTGGGCGCAGTTCTCAGTAATATGCGTTAAGTCGCGCTTTGACTCAAGTGCCTGTATCCAATTTTGTGTCCTTAAACGTTCGTTTTTTGGCTCAACAGCTTATAAAAACTTCTGGCTTTTTGTTCCTGGGTTTTTTAGTTTGTTTTCTGTACACCTTGTCACATACCAGCTTTTAGACATTGTTAGCTTTTTTTGTAATAATTCAGAAATGACCTATGGAAATGACAAGGAGGCCGCTTCCCGCAATAGAAAGTCAATGCAGACGGTTGGTTTGTATTCCCCCCCGGTGGGCGTGGCTTTCAGATTATGACGCGTGTCGCTCTGTCTCTATAGATAGTGGGAGTCAGGAAGGTCGGGAATCGGAGTCGACTCAAAAAAAACCTGGAATCGAACACCCTAAAATTCCGCCCACCTCTACCTTCCGCGCCATACGCTTCATCTTCCAATCTCCGATTCACTTCCGGATACTACGCTACTTCCATCAACGAGCCAGTCACAGGGTGCGTCTCAATCAGCTCCCTAGTTCAGTTGTTAGGGCACTGATCAGGGAGTCAGCCCATTGACTTATGTCCTGATCAGTGCCCTGACTAGTGAACTAGGGAGCTGATTGAGACGCAGGGACAGTCCAGTGTTGCCGACGTCGACTGTACCAGGACTGTACTTCCCTTTCTTTTACTGTCTTATGGTACTTCCAGGTCAGAGAGCACCCATCAAAAGCTCTTTATCCAATCAGAGTTAGATCACTGTTAAGCCCGCCCCCACGAGAGGTTTGTGTCAAAACAGCAAACGAAAAACTTTTTGTAATGGCATATTTTTGATAGTTTCTGAAAAAGTTTCGTTCAGTTTTATAAAGTTTCGTTCAGTTTTATTAAGACACAGGTAATTTCATAGGTGTTTGAAGACACAAGCAAAGTATAATGAATGTAACTGTTAGAGGATATATATTCAAATTAAAATATTGATTCAATTACAACTGTATCGATCCAATACTAATACCAGTGTTGGCATCGATACTATCGATATTTAGATCGATCCGCCCACCCCTAGTACTTTATCACATCAGAAGAAGGAAGAGCAGCGCTATGGCCTCCTCCGTCGTCTTTCTTCTGCTCCTGTCTGCGGGTTTATTCACGGTCACAGTCGGTAAGTTAGACGATCTGTAATAGAAATCTATAGAAACACTTGAAACTTGTTCTTGGGCGGTTTACCGATGACTGCCACGTACAAAACAGTTGAACAGATAAAGTTACTTTAAAATATAGTTGTTGTTTTTAAATCAAATATGCCACATTTCCCCTGTTCTTTAAGGTTTACGTGATGTCTGTAAAAGCTACTACACCAGCAGTAACGTGTACATGCCCTCGATCACTTGTCATTTATGGGATTACTGCTGCGGGACCTGCACTAACAGATACTGCTGCTCCAGTTACCTTAAGAAATTAACCGAGGATGACCAAGAATTGTGCAATATGTAAGTCATTTTGAGTCATTTTTGTCTTATTAAAAATATCACTTGGTGTATACACAAAAATATATTGCAATATATTTGAAAATATCATGCAATATATTCACATATATGGGATTTAATATTTATATTTTCCAATATATTGCAATATATTGAAAGCGGCAATCATTTGTATATTTTGCAATATATTGCATGAATATATAATATATTTTATAATACCATCAATATATTATTCCATATATTAAAATATATTTCAAGAAAATATATTGGTAAATATATTTTCCTTTCGTAAGGGAAGTGCCACACACCCTCTTGCCTTTCCAAACTCGTAGGCCTCTTTCGCCCGTTGAACAGTAGAGGGGGGAAATTTTGATAATGTAGGCTAAGAGTTTAAAAAGAACATTTTTTTTTATTTTGGGGTCAGTTTTTGCTTTAACTTCATAATCTGTATCTGGTAAAACTCATTATTTTCTTCTAAACTGTGTGGTGTGTATGTTATATCTTATCTTAATCAAATTGTTGTGGTTAATCACAAACCTTATTATCAAATCTATATTCTAACTGGTTAATTTTAAACCCGAAACCTTATTATCAAATTTTTATTTTTGCATTTTGTTGCTTGAGGTTTCGTCTTCCCCTCTGTAGCTCCACTAATCATTTCCTACAGATGTTGTGGTCTGCAGTGTGCAAAATGCATCCCCCAGATTAACATGTTACGCCCGTTACACACATACTCCGTCTGCAGTACAGTGCAGTATAACTAAAGGCTATATAAATATTAAGTCATTGGAATAAAGGAATTTCATAAAACATTGTTTATATTAGTGTTTTTTAATGTGTCATTTATGAAAGAGTGTAGGCTATACAGGTGAATTGCAATGGTGACAAGCCAGGTTCAGTAAAATAACTTTTTAAATTTGAAATTAAAATAATGAATAATGCTGTGCTGTGTTTGTTCTCCTGCACCGCACACACACTGCAGGCGGAGTATGTGAAACGAGCTTTACACTTTGTGAAGTGCCAGTTCTTTGCTTGATATTTCACAACCAATATCAAGTTATTGGTTGTGAAAGACTGTAGAGTTCACATTTATGAAGTCAATTTAAAGAAAAATGTGGCAAGAGAGACGTAGCATGATGCAACATCCACATTTTTTGTTGTTGCTGAGGGGTTTTCCAAGACAAGACATGCATATATTTAACATTGACAATGTATTATGTAGAATATAATTTGTGTGTCTTTGTTAATGTTGTTTGTGGACAGATTAATGCTGTTAGATCTGTGGAGAAAAAGTTATAGTTTTTGACGTAAAAAAAAAAAAAAAAAAAATGTAATCCCTTGGAGTAAAATGAAATGACCCGCCTGCAGAACTGGCACAGAAGGCACCACGTTATAGTGTTATTGTCTTTTAAAGAATTAGGTCACTTCAAAATGAAAATTTCCTGATCTCATCCAAGTTGTTCATGTCTTTTTTTCTTTTAGTTAAAAATAAATTACGTTTTTTAAAAGGGAAACATTCCAGGATTTTTCTCCATATAATGCATTTCAATGGTAACCAATGGTTTGAAGGTCCTTCAGCACCTCAGAGACTCTGCACAATCCCAGAAAAAAAACACGAAAAAAACGCCATCTCATGTTTTCCTACAACTTCAAAATCGACTGACATCAAACTTTCCAATGTAATGACATCACACGGCGTGCCATTTAAACACCAGGACTCTAGCAAAACGCACTTGTGCCTCCCGCAGCATTCGCCAAGTGTATAATAGGGCCCTATATGTGTTAGGCCAGTGGGTAAGTTTGCAATTAGGGCCCGGGGTTTGTATCCGGATTTGATATATTGTACATTTTTAACCCTTGTACACCATTCTAATTCACAACCCTTTCGTTATGGCCATGGTTGAAAACAGCCACTACTTTAAACTGCTGTAAAAATGTATCAGGTAAATATTACTCCTTTTTTTGTTGTTGTTGCATAAATCTATTAATCAACCTCAGTTCTGATCAAAACTACTAAATGTAAAATAAATACAAAAATCTGGATTTTTACTTTTTAATTGCCAAGTTCATAAATGATGTCACTGATTTAGGGGAAGGAAAAAAAAAAAACACAAAATGACTTAACATACAGGTGCGGGTCATATAATTAGAATATCATCAAAAAGTTGATTTAATTAACTAATTCCATTAAAAAAGTGAAATATGTGTGTGTGTGTATATATATATCTTAAGACCAGGGGATGCATTGCAAGTTTTACACATTTCGCACTTTTGGATCATAACCGGGTTGTAAGCTCTGCTTCAAAATGCCAAAAGAAGAAACAGGAGCAAGAGACAAAAAAAATAGAGAGTAGGCAATTTATTGAAACTTGCATTTAAACTCAAACAGGCCGTTCATCAGCTGATCAAAAGTTTAAGACCATAGCCATAAAAGGTCAAATCCGCACAAAAATATGGCTTTCATGTCATTGTCCTTCAAGCAGTCATATTGTCAAGATGTCCTGATGGCAAAGGCAAAAATGCTTTCTCTCTTTGAACGTGGCAGAATTGTTGAGCTGCACAAGCAAGGCCTTTCGCAACGCCCCATCGCTGCTGAGGTTGGACGCAGTAAGACAGTCATTTTACATTTCTTAAAAAATCCTGAGAGTTATGGGACAAAAAAGTCAAGTGGTAGACCCAAAAAGACTTCAGCTGCACTGAACCGCAGGATCCGACAGGTTGTCCGTGAAGACACAGGTCGATCCTCAACCCAAATGAAGGCTCTTACTGATGCTGACTGCAGCCCAATAACCATAAGACGTCATATGCTAGAGAAGGGCTTCAAGAACAAAAAACGTCTTCAAAGGCCACGTCTCCTCCCACGACACAAACTTGCCTGTTTAGAATTTGCAAGGGAGCACCAAACATGGGACATTGAAAAGTGGAAGAAAGTTTTATTCTCTGAAAATGTTTTACCTGGACGGTCCTGATGACTTCCAACGTTACTGGCATGACAAGGAGATCCCACCTGAGATGTTTTCTACGCGGCACAGTGGAGGAGGCTCCATCATGATCTGGGGTGCTTTTTCCTTCAATGGGAAAATGGAGCTTCAGGTTGTGCAGGGGCGTCAAACGGCGAATGACTATGTGGATCTGTTGCAGCGGGCATCCCTCTTGACCGAGGGCCCCCGTCTGTGCGGTAATGACTGGGTCTTTCAACAGGGCAACGCCGCAATTCACAAAGCCTGCCTGACGAAGGACTTCTTCCAGGAGAATAGTGTTGCTCTTTTGGACCGTCCTGTGTGTTCCCCTGATCTAAATCCCATTGAGAACATTTGGGATGGATGGCAAGGGAAGTTTACAAAAATGGACGTCAGTTCCAGACCGTGGATGCCCTTCGCGAAGCCATCTTCACCACATGGAGCCACGTTCCCACCAGCCTCCTGTAAACAGTCGAATCAAGCATGCCGAAACGAGTTTTTGAAGTGATCAACAAGAACGGTGGGGCTACTCACTACTGAGTCCTTTTTTGACACTTTTAGTACTGTTGTGCGTTTATTTTGGGCTATGGTCTTAAACTTTTGATTAGCTGATGATTTGGCAATTTGAAGCAGCACTTACAACCCGGTTATGATCCACAAGTGCAAAATGTGTAAAACATGCAATGCATCCCCTGGTCTTAAGATTTTGTTCAGGGGTGTATATATATTCATTACACACAGACTGATGTATTTCAAATGTTTATTTGTTTTCATTTTGATGATTATAACTGATAACTATGGAATATCCCAAATTCAGTATTTCAGAAAACACAGTGGACCAACACCAGCAGATGACAGGGCACCCCAAACCATCACAGACTGCAAAATTTACTTTCATCAGAGAACATAACTTTGGACCACTCAGCAGTCCTTTTTGTCTTTAGCATAGGCAAGATACTTCTGACACTGTCTGTTGTTCAAGAGTGGCTTGGCACAAGGAATGCGACAGCTAAAACCCATGTCTAACATACGTCTGTGCGTAGAAGTTCTTGAAGTACTGACTCCAGCTGCAGTCCACGACTGTGAATCGCCTGTCAAGTCAGTTGAAAATAAGTAATTGTGTCAGTTGAAAATAAGTAATTGTTTTTCCCCCCAAATCTGACATAATATGAATTTGACAATTTAGAAGTTAAAATATGGAAAACATAGTTTTTATCAGGACTGAGGTTGATTAATAGATTTATGGTGGCTGTTTTCAGCCACAAACATAACGAAAGGGTAGAGAATTTGCCCACGGTGTATTGTTGAGTTTTTGAAAATGTTTGAAAAAAGTAAATCCATCCATTATCTTCCGCTTATCCGGGGCCGGGTCGAGGGGGCAACAGTCTAAGCAGAGATGCCCAGACTTCCTTCTCCCTAGCCACTTCCTCACACTCCTCCGGGGGAACACCCAAGGCGTTCCCAGGCCAGCTGGGAGACATAATCCCTCCAGTGTCCTAGGTCTTCCGAGGGCCTCCTCCCGGTGGGACGTGCCCTGAACACCTCCCTGGGAAGGCGTCCAGGAGGCATCCGAAAAAGATGCCCGAGCCACCTCAGCTGGCTCCTCTCGATGTGGAGGAGCAACGGCTCTACTCTGAGCTCCTCCCGAGTGACCAAGCTTCTCACCAGTGACCAGGTGAGAGTAGGAACGTAGATTGACCGGTAAATCAAGCGCATTCGCCTTATGGTTTCAGCTCCTTCTTCACCACAACAGATCGGTCCATCACCCGCATTACTGCAGATGCTGCACCGATCCGTCTGTCAATCTCCCGATCCATCCTTCCCTCACTCGTGAACAAGACCAAGATACTTAAACTCCTCCACTTGAGGCAAGAACTCTCCACCAACCTAAAGTGAGCAAGCCTTCTGACCTTTTCCTACCCTTTTCCGACTGTGAACCATGGCCTCGGACTTGGAGGTGCTGATTCTCATCCCAGCCGCTTCACACTCTGCTGCAAACCGTCCCAGTGCATGCTGAAGGTCCTGGTCTGAGGTTGCCAACACGACAACATCATCTGCAAAGAGCAGTGACGAAATCGCGTAATCCCCAAACCGGACACTCTCCGGCCCTTGGCAATAAAAATTATGGACAGAACCGGGGACAAAGGGCAGCCCTGCCGGAGACCAACATGCACCGGGAACAAATTTGACTTACTGCAGGCAATGCGAACCAAGTTCCTGCTCTGGTCGTAAAGGGACCGAACAGCTCTAAGCAGGGGGCCCCGGACCCCATACTCCCAGAGCACCCGCCACAGGGTGCCACTAGGAACACAGTCAAATGCCTTCTCCAAATCCTAGAAATAGTCGGGCTCACCTCCATGCACAGCTTGGGCTCTGGGGCCACACGAGAGAGAGACTGGACTCTCTACCACTCTGAAGTTGCCCATGGTGAGAGGCGGCGGGCTGGAGTGGGTTTGCTTATAGCTCCCCAGCTCAGCCGCCATGTGTTGGAGTTCACCCCGGTGAACGAGAGGGTCACTTCCCTGCACCTTTGAGTCGGGGATAGATCTCTCACTGTCACTCTCACATGTGCCTATAAGAGACGAATGGAAGTGCAGAGTACCCGGCCCTCTTGGGGTCTCTGGGAGGGGTGATGGAAAGTGAATCGTTCTACTGGGGGAACTTCAACGCCCACGTGGGCAGTGACAGAGCCACCTGGAGGGGCGTGATTGGGAGGAATGGCCCCACCCCCCGATCTAAACCTGAGCGGTTCTCTGTTATTGGTCTTCTGTGCTTACCATGGCTTGTCCATAACTAACACCATGTTTAAGCATAAGGGTGTCCATCAGTGCAAGCTGGTCAGGGGCTGGAGCAAGCAGAGCGGTGCGGCCAGAGCAAGGCACCTGGGCGGTGCGTCGGAGAAGACTGCAACCTCCGGGACAGTCTTTGGGCTTTGGACCACCGGATTTAGAACCACTGGAGCTGGGACCACTGGACTTGAACAACCGGACTGGGTCACCGAACAAGGACCACCAGCACTGTCACGAAGGGAGCCTTTCTTCTCCTCCTGTTTCGGGACCTCCGGACTCGGGTCTACAGGACCATCTGATCTAGGACAACCAGACTCGGGACCACTGAAGCTGTCGCGGTGGGAGCCTCTCTTCTCCTCCTTGATTTCGGGACCACCAGAACTGGGGCCCTTCTTCTCCGTCCCAGAGTCCTCAGAGGGCTGGGCCCTCCACTGACTGTTGGTGGAAAACAGGGAAAGTCAGTGGGCTGGGATGCTGCTGGTCTGATCCAGTCTTCATGACTTTGACTGGATCATTTCTACTTTGTGCAGCAAAGTTTTGGACACAGACCCATATGTTATACATCTATAATCTCTAGTTGACCTAATTAACGCACAGTATATTATTTTCAAAGAGTGACATCTGGCACCCCAACTAAACATCGTAATATTTATACAAATTTTTTGCATTTATCTACAATTTTTTGAATACGTGTTGCAAAAGTAATTTTTGTGTCTAACCATACCCCCAGATATCCTATCACATTCACTTGGTAATTGTTTGCTGTATAATTGTCTTAATCTTGTACTAGGACATTCTCTCTTTTTTGAAAAACAAATAACCTGTGTTTTCAGCACTGATAAACGAAATCCTCATTTATCTGTCCACTTTTCCACCTCATTAATTGCATTTTTTATACTTTTAACCACATGCGTAACATTCCTTCCTCTCTTCCACAGTGCTCCATCATCAGCAAACAGAGACTATTCAACTCCTGCACTAACCTGGAAAAATATGCCATCAATCATTACATTAAATGGGATCATAGGACTTTACTGAACTTATATGCAATAAAGTCATTAAAAAACGTTTTCCTAACCCTTTCTAGTGCTTTATTACGAAGTGCTATTGCTTTACTGTACTCAGTCCACCAAGGGACTGCCTTCTTCCCAATACTTATTTTAATTTTACCAATCATTTCCTCTGTTGCTTTACAAAAACTACTACTTATTGTATTATTCAGGTCTTCAATATCCTCTACAGATTCTTCTTGTTCTCTCATTAAAGGTCCTGTTCTTTAGTTCGTTTGTGAAATGTTGCTGTTAGAGCATAATACCTGTAAAATTATAACGCTCAAAGATCAATGCCAAGCGAGATATTTTATTTAACAGAAGTTCGCTTTCAAAGCCTACAGCGAACTACACCCCTGCACTTCCTTGCAGGAATGACGTCACTAGAACAGTTTGTTGACTAACCCTCCGCCCACAAGAACACGCAAAATAGGGGGCGTGGTCTTGTTGCTCTCCCTCGTGGAGAAGCGCGCACATTGAGCGCTTCTATCTCCCCGTTATGGTAAGAGGTGGGACCTTTCCGGGCAAAGTGTGCTAAGCTGCTGTCCTATCACAACAATTGGGAAGCGCTGGCCCAATCAGAACTCATTACATGTTTCTGAAGGAGGGACTTCATAGAACAAGGAAATCATCAGGCTGTTTTTAGGACAGAAAATATCAGTGTACACATAAGTAAAGTGTGTGAAAAATACTGTTTTTTTTACACACGAAACATGAACTCATAAAATATGGCACACTGTACACACAATCAAGGCTTCAAAAACACACGAAAAACAGGACCTTTAAAATCTCACTAATCTCCTTATATTTATCCCAGTCAGCTGACTTAAATTTCCATCTAGGCATTTTCCCTCTACATTCACATCCAAATCAATTCCTATCTTGCAAATAATTGGAAAAAGATCACTAACTATTAAAAATTGATCCAATATAATCCCACACACACCTCCTTGCCAGGTTTCCAGTAACAATGGTTAAATCTATTGCAGAAAACCTCTCTTTTACTAAATCAACTCTTGTTGCCCTTCCAACATTAACAGAGACTAAATCACACCTATCTAACATATCTTCGATGATACTTCCATTAAAATGATTTTTCCCCCCATAATGATTCCATAATAGCTTTGGTAATTTTCAATGGATTGATTATACCAACAGCATCAGACACAAACTTCAACAGTACCTTATATTCTTCCGTTGTTCTTGTTGAATGATGCTCTCACTATATGTTCCCGAAATCTCACTCAAACTCTTTTTCTTCCTTTTTCATTTTTCCACCACCGACCATTTCAAATTCCTCCCACCTCTACCTTCCACGCCATACGCTTCATGCATCGCTGAATCACTTCCGGATACAGCGTTTATCCCTTCAATCAACAAACCAGTCCCAGCCCTGGATTGCCAAAACCACCCAGACCGGACTATGAAGGGTAATATTCAGGAGGGAACAGGTGGGGTTAATTAAACAATAATGAGATGATAAGGGCGGGGTCCAGACAGAAGACAAGAGCACATGACCCAAATACAAACCAAAACACCACAAGTGCAAAACCAGACAGGACAGACATGTGACAGAGAGAGAATGGACAGATGGGCTACTTTTTATTTACTACCTACAATATGCATGCAACTTAATTATTAATGCTACAAAGTGCAAATGTTTTATTTTGGAAGTTACGATCAACATTTTAAGGTACTTACTTAGGGCCTACAATTTTGATAATTGTTCCAAAAAAAAAGATTTTCACAACCATTCCATTAAAGGACCATTTTTGGTTCCCTTAAGAATCTTTCAGTGAACAGTTCTAAAAATAACTTCTTCTCTTAGTGTAAAGAATATTTTAATAATCTAAAGAGCTGTTCACGCAGTGAAAATTTTCCATGAATCTAAAGGTTCAAAAGACGGTAATAAAAAAATTGTGGAAGTGAGTTTTAATGTCCAGTCTCCAAATCAACTGCTGATACATGGGAAAATAATAAATACATAACATTTAAATAATAAAATTAGAATATATAAATATGATTGTATATATTAAATATGCTAGAACATTTTAAAGAGTGTTTCATTATTGCTTAATATTTATATTTCTATATACAGACTCAATGCTGCCATTGCTGCAGGAACAGTGGTAAATGTGGTCATCTGCATTGTGTTCGTCATCGTCATCGTCAGCTGCTGCTGCTGCCCCTGCTGCTGTATCTATAAAATGCGCCAAAGGCCCAGACGTAAGTGTTTCAGTGTTAATAGAATGTATAATGTTACATTATTTAGGCTGGTAGTAAAATAATAAGAATTATCATGTTTATTTGTCTTGTTTTTCCCACAGCTGTAGGAACACTTTTGACTACAGTCATGAATGCACAAAGCATTCAGCAGCCGCCTGTCATGCAGCCAGTTCAGTATCCAGCATACCAGCCTGTGCCGACTCAACCGGGCTACGGCGGTCAGCCTATGCAGACGGGACAGACATACGCACCAGGAACCGCACCCCCACCCCCATATCAGGTGGCCGGTAAGAAGACCTAGTACTAGAGCAGGGGTGCAACACTTATTTTATTCCATTTAGTTCAGTTCCAACCCTGCTCCAAAACAGTTATCAAATAAAGCCTAGTTCACACTGCCCGATTTTGAGTCGCCGACAGGTTTTGTGAAATCGCCGACAAATCCCCGAGATCACAGGCAAATCGGTGCTCGTGCACGCGAGTGACAATCACGCAGTGTGAATGATCAAAGACGCGATCAGAGAGAATCGCCGACGAGTCAGCGACGCCGGTGAGATATTTGGCATGCTAAATATCTGGAACTGTCGGCGATTCAAACTCCTGCTGTGTGAACAGCGTTCTGACTGAAAATTACACCGACAGCCAATGAGAGAGTGAGATATAGGGGCAGCAGGAGGTTCAGGGAGGAGTTATAGAGCAGAATTTCAGTATTTTAATAGATATATTTACAATTCTATCAAACAGAAACAAAGGCCAAACATTTGCAAATCCAGCCACAGCAGCAGCACATTCCAAAATTGTTTATTTACCTCAAACTGTCTTTGCAGAACACAATCCTGGCTCCCTCTGTCTCCAACAATTTCTTCGCCATAATCTTTTTTCTTTTTCTCCACAAATCAGCGCACATACAATTTGAAGCAATTTTTGTGCAGTTTATCATTTTTAATATCAATTTCAAGTCTCGCGCGAGAACTCCGGTCTGCCGCACGTGATCTCGCGTTTACTTGTCACATCGCACGTGTAGTTGGGAAACGTAGTTTGCGCACCGGAGAGAGAGTTGTCGGCGATTCTTCCTCTTGTTCAGTCATGCAGTGTGAACTCCTCTATCGTCAAACCATCATGCAGTGTGAAAAGAGCAGTGACCCGACGAGTTTGAAAATCGTGCAGTCTGAACTAGGCTTAAGTCGCAAGGACTTGATTAGCTGGATCAGGTGCGTTTTAATTAGGGTTCAAACTAAAGGTGTTTTCACGTCATGTTGTAATTCACCTCAACAATCATGAACCGAGTTTGTCATTTCAATGTGTGCAGACAGATAGGTGTATGACATCAAAGTACCGTGAGAGTGGTTCGAAAGCATACACATGCGTTTTCTTTCTTCAACAAAGCGGCTTTACAGCTCTGAAAGAAAATTAAAAGACCACTTAACATTGAGAAATCCATGTTAATTGATCTCTTATTTTTTTTGAGAGCTGTATAGTATGTGTGCACTGTGTGTGTATGAGCACAAAATCTGCAGGAATGAGTTAAATTATGCACAATATGGGCAACCCCATGGAGAAATTCAAGCCCTGTAAAACTATCAATATATTTATCCAGAGCAAATGAAACTATTGAGTGAGGGGAGGCGGGTTTGTATGTCAGCTGTCGGAGAGATGAGAGAGCGAGAAAGTGCAGCTGGTATCTATTCTGCAGGAAATGAGTATTGGAAGCTTTTCAGATATTTCAGTATCGATATATATTGAAAAATTACATTGCCTTTACTGTTGAAGACCTGTGAAATGATAAATGAGGATAATGTATAATACTCCTAGGCTAAGAGTTCAAATCAATTGTATTAATATATGTATGCACATATTGTTGGACATCAAAACGGGAGCATATCTACAGCAATGGGGGCACTCAAGAGCACACTTCTGTAACCTAAAATGACAAATGGAATACCCTTTGGTCTCGTGTATCTTTGGTGGAGTGCATTCAGCGGCCATTGTAAGTCCACAAGACCATAAGTGCAACTGAAGTGTGCCATTTGGAACAGGACCAATGTGGTGTTATTTTGTTTATGTTAAAAACATGTTTTTACATTACATGTAAGGCTGGGTATAAAATATATCTTTTGAATTTGAACTTACTTTGCGACTGTTAAAAAAGCACACACAGGGGTGTCCAAACTCCTTCCTGGAGGGCCACTGTCCTGTAGAGTTTAGCTCTCAACACACCTGCCTGGAAGTGTGTAGTATGTCTAATGAGACGCCGATTAGCTGGTGCAGGTTGGACACACTTGCAGTTGTTACGCTTTACTGCCATTCATAAATCCTCTCCTGTGGCCTCATGGGATAGTAAAGTGTCCATTAAAGGTGTCATGAGAGGTCAACTAATGATGTTTGTGTGGTTTTAACATTTAAAAACATCATAACTGTTAAGTAATAGGCTATTTTCTACACTGGTTTTGATGGACTGGAGACTTGGAGTAAACACCCATGGCTAGGATTGGAGAAGATTTGCATATTTAATGAGCTTCAGCTCACTTGTCAGTTTACAGGAGGGATTGTTTTGAAAGCGGCAACCGGAATAATTATCTGGCAGGGCTCTCAAAACGTATCTATCAAACAAACACAATGATTCATCTCTCATCCACCCGCGATTGATTTGTTTTTTATTACTTGGCCCGTCCGATCGGTGGATATAAGCGCAAACCGCACACACATAAGCGGGCACGCTCTTCAAATATCAAGTCAAGAGAGTGAACATTAACAACGCAGATCAAGAAATAAATGTTATTTCACTAGTTATTTCGCCAGCCTGCCGACAGGCGTACATTTTAAAAATTTCAAAAAAAATTCTGTGTGTAATTTATGTGTTTATTATATTGAAGGTTAATATTAAGTGCTTTATATACAATGTACAAGCCGACTCTCTGTATAGTTTACAGTATTAGTTTTTCTTTGAGAATTTGCCCTGTACTGTCGACTCGTATTGAATCAGAATCAAATTGCAATCAAATCATGAAATTTGTCAATACCTGGACTTAAAGCTACACTGTGTAACTTTTTTAGTTTATTCTTAGCTAAAATCACTTAGTTCTTTCAAAAATATATGTGCTCATTAATGTATATTTACTTCTTTCAAGTAATAATGCATTCTCTTAATTTTATAATATACCATTGAAAATACATACGGGTGAGGGTTCGGATGGCGGTCGCCATGTTGCTCCTCCATCTTGAAAGTACATTTGCCAAAGAGGGACATACCTGTAAATTCAAGCTTCGCTTTTCGCGTTTTTACACTCGATGGCACCGTGTCGACTGTGAAGAGGGGGATTGCTTGAGGCTGCTATATGACGATGGAGGATCACTCTTAAGCCCCTTTCACACTGCACGTCGGACCCGCAATATTCCCGGAACATTGCCGGGTCGCCTTCTGTGTGAAAGCAACCACGTCCCGGAATTGATTACCGAATTCGACCCGGGTCGGGGACCTAGTAACATTGCGGAATATGTATCAGAGTCGCCAAGGAATCGGAAAAGAGAATTAAGACGGTAACGCAACGGGCAAATCAACAAGACAAAATAAATATTGGAGTGGCCTTTCCAAGATGGAAAGAGCTCATGAGGAGCAACGATTTAAAAAAGAACGCCAACGTTGCCTGCTTTCTTCTCGACAGGTAATATTAATTCAGTAATTTGTGTATATTGGAAGTTTTATTGTTGCTTGGCTAATTATATCATGGTGTGCTGTGCATAACACTAGAACAACGTCTAGGATAGTTTTCCTCGCGTCAATGATGAAAAAGTATTGTTTACCTTATAACATAAATCCGTGTTTTATGACGGATAACATGAGATTAAGGTTTTAATTGCATTATAATTTGTTTGCCTTACGCTAGTGGTGTTGTACAATATACAGAATAACGATAGCACTGATAAAAGTTACTTTACTAAGATTAGCTTGCATTCGTCTGGGAACCTGATAGCTGATGTTAGCAATGAACTGGTTAAAAATAACGAAAACATAAAACTATTATTCATTTTACATAGATTAATTTGATCATAGATCATTTGGTAAATTAAATAACTGCAAATTATAATAGTTTTCAAAAATTACCTCATCACTTGAGTTGAAGCAACTCTCACCGAAGAGGTCGAACTGGAAGCCATGACTAAATCGGCCACCGTAGGAGTTGAAACGAAATCGAAATTGAGAGGAGCAGAAACTATTATTCACTGGATGGTCATATACCTTTTCACCACTAGATGGGGGAAAATATCACACAGTGTAGCTTTAAATACATAAAAGATGTAATTATTGCAAACATCAGCCTGACAGTTAATAAGCACTTGTTGACACTATTATTTTGTCTTTTTTAAATGGAAACATAAATCAGGAATACTCAAGTAACTAATATTGTTTTGTCAAGTAACCGACAAGTTACCTATAGTGGACAGAGTGAGACCATGTACTGATATTTTCCTTGAAATGAATTAATTATTGTCTTTTTCCATTTTTAGTGAGCCCTGGATATCCCAGCGGTCAGGCTGCATATGGTGTAAGTCAGGCCCCGTACCCCATGATGCCGCCTGCCCAGCCCGGTATCGCTCATCTGCCTCCAGAGACCAAGAAGCCGACCTATAACCCCGCAAACATGCAGCCACCGAACACCGGCTACTAAACCACAAGTGTCTGTCACATCACTCACTGCTGGATTGTGGAGATCGACGCACTCTCACACGGCAGAATGTCCCGAATTCAATACAAATTATACAAGACTAGTGGATGTGTTATAATTAGAGTTATTTCTGTTTTATTTTCAATCTGTCCAGTTTAGTTTTAACTCTGCGACACATTATAAATGTAAATATTTTTTATTAAGCAATTCCTCAACTGGCCGCTAGGGACAGGCTCCAGAAGGGAGCAGAATCTCATGTTAAAATTCTCAACTTTAAAGCAGAAAAAAACATGTTTACAGCCTGGTACAATTTGTGGTTTTGGCCTATAAGGCTAATGTTGATCTTCATGAGGACTGTGAGGGGGGTGAATTTTTTTATTACTCATTCGTTTACGTTATATAAAGCCTTAAAGTTCTGCATAATTATGGGCGTGGTTACAAGTGGATAGCCATTTATCTGCCGTCTAGTCATTGCGTCACCTCAGCTCCACGCACATCCCACCTTTTTGCCCATTTTCTGTTATCCGGGAGTGACACGCGATGACTCGCTCACAAGATGGCAACGCCCAGCTCGGCCATACTTTAAACTTCAGAACGGCTTATCGGAATCCTATGGCTGACGTCACAGACACTACGTCCATTTTTGTTTACAGTCTATGGTAATAATTAGGAAAGTTTTACCAGTGATTCACGAGTGAAAACTGCTTCTACACAATTTTTTATTAATTATTCTAGTTTTATACTAATATTGAACTGTATAATATATTGTATATGTTTGTATACGATTTGATATACCAAAAACACTAAAATCTAAAATAAAATGTGGTCATTTTTACGTTGTAGTTTAGGTTTGGCACTTTTGCTGTTGTATTAGCTTTTGTTAACAGCACAACGCTCACAGACACAACTAGCAGGATCTGTTTAAAGAAAGTGTTAACAAGTTTTCCATTTTGAGTTCTTTCCTTTGAGGGTCTAAAATGCAGTCGCATTTGAATACCAATGAGTGATGCAGAATTCCCATAATTCTGTGCTGTGTCGCTGACCTGCTGTACTGAGCAGTTGAAAAGATCAAGTTATTTTATTAAAGCAACCTTTGTTAAAGCATTAGGAAACCACATCTCTTTCACAGTTCCTTTTCAGTTTATATTGTACCGGTTACATAGTTTTTTGAGATGTGTTCTTTTTTAAAAACTGTTATAGATTTTTTTAAATGTTTAACTGCTGTTTTGTATATCGAATACATATTTTACTGTCTTTATAAAAATGGAAAAGAAGGGAATTTAAAGAAGGGTCTACAGGAAAACACCCAAAAATGTCAATCTCAACTGACAGCAAACCTGCTGGAGAAAAATCCACCTAAAGATTTTGGACTGCTCCTTTAATGTATTGTTGGTGAAGTTACAGCACTTGAATGTTTTGGGACCCCCTACTGGTGAAATAAAAAAGAAACAATCTCTAGTGTCACAATCCTCTCCTGTCCCGGACTCCATTCCCCAGAATCCTCCCTGCCTCACCTGTTTGCGCTCTCTCATCAGCTTTCCCGCTCTCCCTGGATTCTCTGGACATGGCCCTCTTCATTAGCACTCCCTTTATGGCCCTGTCCCAAATGGCACCCTAAACCCTCACGGTTTTCCTCCGAGTCCGCACTTTCACACCGTAATGCCGCTTTGACTGCCGGGCAGAAGTCCTCTGCGTAGCACGCAAACTTGCGGGCTCAGCTGAAGTGCGCATCGAAGGCGCATGGCAGCCTCAAAGGGGCGCTCACGAGTACCCTTCTTTAAGCTTAAATGACGAATGGGACACCCTGGTCTTGTGGACTTAAAGGGTTACTTCACCGCTTTTTCATATTGAACTATGTTATTCCCTTAACTAAAACGAGTTGATACATACCTCTCTTGTCTCAGTGCGTGCACTTAATCTCTCTGACGCGCGGTGATGATCTGATAGCATTTAGCTTAGCACACTAAGCCCAGTTCATTCACTATGGTACCAAACAGAGATCAAGTTAGAAGTACCAAACACCTCCATCTTTTCCCTATTTAAATACAGTTACACGAATAGTTGAACGATCAAGTATGGTGACAAAAAAAAAAAACGTGGTACTTCTCTAATCTGATTAAAAAGAAGAACTACAATGTATGGCGGATTAACACTTCTGAGAGTACTTCAGCTCGGCGCAGTAAAAAGTCCCGGCCGAAACATCTTTCCTCACACCTCCCCCTCACTCTCTCATTTCTGTCAATAGGGAGATGTGAGGGAAGATGTTCCGGCCGGGACTTTTTACTGCGCCGAGCTGAAGTACTCTCAGAAGTGCTATTCCGCCATACATTATAGTTCTCCTTTTTAATCCGATTAGAAACGCGCCACGTTTTATTTTGTCACCATACTTGATCGTTCAACTACTCGTGTAACTGTATTTAAATAGGGAAACGTGGAGGTGTTTGGTACTTCTAACTTGATCTCTGTTTGGTACCATAGTGAATGAACTGGGCTTAGTGGGCTAAGCTAAATGCTATCAGATCGTCACCGCACGTCAGAGAGATTAAGAGCACGCACTGAGACGAGAGAGGTATGTATCAACTCGATTTAGTTAAGGGAATAACATAGTTTAATATGAAAAGGCAGTGAAGTATCCCTTTAATGGACACGTGCATGCAGCGGCCATGTAAGTTCACAAGACCGAAAGTGCACGTGAAGTGTGCCATTTGGGATGGCCTAAATTGTTCACACTTCTCTGCACTCCTGTTCCTTTCTCGTTTATTTTACCTGTGTTGTTGCCAATCCGTTCCGTTCCACGTTTATATCTTTATTTTAAGTCTGCCTCCTGTTTTCTTCCTGAACACCCAGACTAACATGGTGCTTGTGTTATTATTTATCTAACTGTAATAGAGTACGATATTATCTACCTTACTTTTTATGAATTTAAATACCTTTAAATTATGTGTATGTGGGCTTTACCCTTATTTTTACACACTAGAGACTTTTCACTGTTTTGAATATGATGCTGAATATTTTTTTCAATTGGTCCTAGAAATCATGTTTTAGTCTTATGCTATTTTGAGCACAGAGTTCATCCTGAAGCTTCCAAGCTTTATACTGGCAGGGATGGGCAATGTTTGGCCACTTGTGATGCCATGAATGTTCTTTTTTTTCCCTATTATTAAAGATTCCGTTTTATCATCCCGCTTCTATTTACAACAAACAAGTGATGGACCTCCTCGTCATGCACGGCCTCGCAGAAAGAATAAAATGCAGCGCAGACGACAGATGCGAAATGAGGGGAAAAATCCATTGAAGAGACGCCTATTTTTTCCGCGACACGCAACGTGTTGGAAGCGTTTCCAGGCAAAATAGAATAGGAAAATATGTTTTTATGTCAATTTTACACGAATACATATTATTAAATGACATTTTCACGTTTGAAAGTCTGTAGGTTAACATAAATGCAGCCTTATTGTAAAAAAAATATTAAACCTGTCAATATAGGCCTACAGAACGAAAAATTCTGTAGCTTATTTTGCCGTCAATGCGATAGATATGCCGCCCATGGTCAATAGGCCACTGCCGACATTGTCTTTGCTGTATCAATAGGTAATATATTTATATTTAACATGAAGTAGGGCTTCCCTGTCAATAGCAATTCCGGGCAGAGCCGATCCTGAACTCCCTGGCCCTAAGCAAAATTCTGCTAAGGGGCCCTCCTACCTGACCCGTAAGCTATGTAAACCATTTGCCATTGCCATGCAGTTACACCTGACACCTTAGTGCTCCCAATACAACCCTCCCTCCTTTGAACAAAACAGTCAAAGAATGAGGTTCAAACAAACAATATTTATTGAAGAGTATTTTCTATAGAATCTTAAGATAGTACTTGCTGAAGACGGCTTTACTGTTGGTGAATCTGGCTGTACTGGGTCTGTGCTAGTACTGTCTGAGGCTGGATGTGGATCATCTGGGTCTGTGCTTGTACTGGGAGATGATCCAGCATCTCCTCTATGTACAAACTTAAGCATAGCACTTGCAAATTATAGATACATTTTATAAGCAGCATCAGACCCATTCAAACCCCTGGCTCCCCCAAAATTTCCTTTTAGGCAAGGCAAGTTTATTTGTATAGCACATTTCATACCCAATGGCAATTCAAAGTGCTTTACATAGAAATGAATTAAAACAGTGGTAAAAAATGCATGAGAATAAAGAATACCATATGGACTAATAAAAAATTAAAAACAAGCATAGTTAAAACAGTTGTAAAGATAATAATAGTAATAAAGAAAATAATAATAATAATAAAGAAAATAAGATAAAATAAAATGGTCAGATCCACAATAATGGTCTGATATAAAAATAAAACATTCTTCAGTTTACAGCCTACATACATGTACCATCTTTATTAGAACACCTCTCATTCATTTCTTTCTCAAACACATTTTAATCACTATTCCCTGATTTTTACTCAGGAACCTTCTTGTTAAACCCATACTCACTCATCATACCCTCCACAGATTTACACATACTCAAACCTTATTGTCAAACTTACTATTTCCATCAAACCCAGTTTTCACTCATCATATTTAACTCAAAAGAACATATAAAATAAACAATAACCAAAGATAAGAACAAAGGTAAACTAAAACAATTATAAAAAGAATAAAGAGATAAGATAGGGTGCAATCAGTCGGACATACAGTGCTCAGAGCTCATTCAGTAAATGCACAGCTGAACAGATGTGTTTTGAGTCTGGATTTGAATGTGGCTACTGTTGGAGCAAATCTGATCTGTTCAGGAAGCTGGTTCCAACTACGGCTGGCATAATAGCTAAAAGCAGACTCTCCTTGCTTTGAGTGAACTCTTGGTATTTCTAACTGACTTGATCCTGCTGATCTGAGTGATCTGTTGGGTTTGTATTTAATCAGCATATCTGCGATGTATTGAGGTCCTAGCTCATTGACTGATTTATAAACAAGTAATAGTACTTTAAAATCGATCCTAAATGTAACTGGAAGCCAGTGTAAAGACCTGAGGACTGGTGTGATATGGTCATATTTTCTGGTTCTGCTCACAATCCTGGCAGCAGCGTTCTGTATGAGCTGCAGCTGTCTAATGGTCTTTTTGGGAAGGCCGGTGAGAAGGCCATTACAATAGTCCACCCTACTGGTGATAGGGTGGTACCACCCTACTCTAAGTCTTGCCTGGAGACAAAACATCTAATCCTTGCAATATTTTTCAGATGATAGTATGCTGATTTAGTTATTGCTTTGACATGACTACTGAAATTCAGGTCTGACTCCAAAATCACTCCAAGATTCCTGACTTGATTTTTTGTTATCAGGCCTTTAGCCTCAAGATATGCGTTCACCTTGAAAATTTCATTTTTGTTACCAAATGTAGCGTTTTGTCTTTGTTTAACTGAAGATAGTTTTGGCACATCCAGCTGTTAACTTCATCAATGCATTTGCACAGGGAGTCAATGGGGCTGTAGTCATTAGGTGATAGTGCTAAGTAGAGCTGGGTGTCATCAGCATAGCTGTGGTAAGCAATATTGTTCTTTTTCATTATTTGGCTCAGTGGCAGCATATACAGGTTAAACAGGAGTGGTGCAAGAATGGACCCTTGTGGGACTCCGCATGTCATGGATGTCCACTCAGACTTATGGTCTCCTATACTCACATAATAACCTCTCCCTTCTAAGTATGACCTGAACCATTTGAGGACCATTCCAGAAAGCCCAACCCAGTTTTCCAGCCTGTCTAGAAGTATGGTGTGGTCAACAATGTTGAATGCAGCACTGAGGTCAAGTTGTACCAGAATTGATGTTTTGCCTGTATCAGTGTTTAAGCGAATATCATTTATAATCTTTATGAGCGCTGTCTCTGTGCTGTGATGCGGTCGGAAACCAGATTGAAAATTGTCAAAGAATCCGTTTGAGTTTAAGAATTTGTTTAGTTGATTGAAAACTACTTTTTCAATGATTTTGCCTATGAAGGGGAGATTTGAGATTGGTCTGTAGTTGCTCAGTATGGAGTTATCCAGATTTCTCTTTTTCAGAAGAGGCTTAACTATTGCAGTTTTAAGGGCGGTTGGAAAAGTCCCATAGAGAAGTGAGCAGTTTACCACTTCTAGGAGATCTGCTTCTAAACAGTTAAACACACTTTTGAAGAAAGAAGTGGGGAGTGTGTCTAGGGCACAGGTTGATGTTTTAAGATGCGGTACTGTGTCTTCTAAAATTTTGCAGTCAATAGCTTCGAAATCTGACATGGTAATTTTCCGAGGGTTTGGTATGATCTGACTGACCCCAGAGCAACTAGAGGATGTGCTGATCGCCTTTCTGATATTATTGATTTTCTCGGAGAAGTAGGAAGAAAACTCACTGCATTTACTGTCTGAGAGCATTTCACTAGGAGTCTGACTCGGGGGGGTTTATTAGTCTCTCGACAGTAGCAAAAAGAGTGCACGTGTTGTTTCTGTTTCTGTTTATAATATTTGAGAAGAAGGTCTGTCTAGCTTTGCCTAGTTCAACATTGAAAGCATGAAGGGTGTCTTTATAGATGTTATAATGGACTACAAGTTTTGTCTTCCGCCACATGCGTTCAGATTTTCTGCATTGTCTTTTCATTATTTGTATTTCTGTTGAGTTTCTCCAAGGTGCTTTTTGTTTGGTACTCTTTTTCCTGACTTTTAGAGGAGCAATATCATCAATTACACTCTTAACTTTTGAGTTAAAGGAGTCAAGGAGAAAATCAACACAGTCTGCAGATATGCTTGGTGCTAGAGATAAATCCTTCATAAACAGCACATTAGTGTTCTCATTTAAGCATCTCTTTTTGACAGAGACAGATCTAGCTTCAATGGCAGGAGAGATTGATATATCAAAGAAAATACAGAAATGATCAGACAGTGCCACATCCTTAATAACAATTGATGAAATGTTTAGACCCTTACTGATAAGTAAATCTAGGGTGTGTCCACGATTGTGTGTGGGTCCATTTACATGCTGTGTCAAATCAAAAGTGTTAAGAACAGTCATGAGCTCTTTTGTTGTACTGGATTCAATATTGTCTATGTGAATGTTAAAATCCCCAGCAATAGCAAAACAGTCAAACTCTGTGGAAATTATTGGTAACAGTTCTGTAAAGTCCTCAGTGAAGCCTGCAGAGTATTTCGGAGGCCTGTAAATAATGATAAGCACGATGCGTGGAGAACCTTTTAACACAATACCCAGATATTCTAGAGACAAATAGTCACCAAATGATACTTGCTTACATTGATAGAAATCTTTAAAAAGAGCAGCAACACCTCCACCTCTCCTAACAGCTCTGCAGACACTCATAAAAGTAAAGTTAGGAGGGGCTGCTTCATTGAGGACTGTTGCACTACAGTTTTCTTCTAACCACGTTTCATTTAGAAGCAAAAAATCTAGGTTGTTAGTGGTTATTAGGTCATTGACAAGAAATGATTTGTTCTTAAGTGAACGGATGTTTAAAAGCGCTAACTTAACAGTAATAATTTTTTTCCCCCACATTAATCCTATTTTGACATGTAACAGGCAGCAGATTATATTGGTTTATTAAACGGCCTGACAAGGCCTTAGACTTTCTTTCACGTAACAGAACAGAGATAGAGAAAGAGACAGGCACACTGGGTTCCCCCTTGTTTTGTAAACATTTGATAAAGTTACTGTTATCATAGCGGGGACCCAAAACACATCACTGAGAGCTGGAATCAGTTGTTTTTGGTTCACCTACACCAGATAGAGGGGGGTGTGGGCCCTGGCGTTGTGACCGAAGAAATCTCACAGGAGGAGGGTGAGGACGAGCTGGGCCCACAGGCTTTGGTGGTTGTGGGGCTTGACGATTTTTGGTCGATATTTGGGGGCTCATAGCGATCGAGTGTGATAGTCTGATTCCAGCATGAACCAAGTCCTCCATTTTCTCTGAGAAGCTCAGATGCGGGGATGCTGGAGAGAGGAATGACATGTCCGGTGAGAGGGGCTGTTGCTCTGGTGTTATCGGAAGCTGAAAATTTTATACATTTTCAAATAAAATACTATTTATACTATGGCTTGGCTCTTGTAATGTTTAACAAACTAGTGATTCAGATATCAAGAATCTGTGAGTGATGACATCATTGTTGATATCAAGAATTCACTTGTACAAGTGAACATTTAATCCCTGATATCAAAAAGACATTGTTACTAGTAAAAATTCCATACCTAATATCAAGAATTCATATCGTAAATAGTGAATATTTATTTATTGACATTAAAAATGCATAAATTGTGAATAAATAAAAGCTAAAGTGGCTTGCCATAGGATGCAACTGTGTTTTATTTGATGCATGTTAAAGCAATATTTTATGTATTGTTATTATTTACTGAGGGATGTGCATCCATATTGACCAGTATGTCCAGCTAATTAATATCAACATTTTACATTCAATATAGCCTATAAATCAATAGTCAATCAATGTCAAACTGTCAATACATTGCTTTCCATCTTGCATAATTTGTGCAGTAGTTTAGATTAAACATCGACTAAGACTATAATCATTGTCTTGTTTTAAAAGTATGTAGCCTATGTGCATTTATGATGAGGAGGAGGACCATCATGCCAATATACTGTTCTGTCGGTCTGGTATCCACACAGATATTTCTGCTGGAATATACACGTTTCGTTTCGTGCACGGGAACGCATGTTCATGCGCGACGCGGATCTTTTCCGAGCTGCAGTAAACAAACACCGTTGCCGTTTATCCAAAAACAAAACAAAAAAAACCGTAACTTTATTTCTGAGGCACAAAGACACAGAACACAGCCCTGAAAGCGGCTGGCATTAGCTAGCTAGACAAACCAAGAGATGGATAGCCTGCCTGTCAAGCTTAGCAAGACAAC
The DNA here is from genome assembly GCF_024679245.1 of Pseudorasbora parva. NCBI lineage: Eukaryota > Metazoa > Chordata > Actinopteri > Cypriniformes > Gobionidae > Pseudorasbora > Pseudorasbora parva. The sequence continues at coordinate 15,895,277 of NC_090185.1, read as the reverse complement.
AGAAGAGACGCATATCACAGAGCTGCCAACTCTCACGCATTGGCCGTGAGACACACGCATTTGATTGGTTTCACACGCTCACACGCCACACCCCTTATTTCTCACGCTGAAGTGTCAACCCTGTCGGTCAAATGGCTGAAAGATAAGTTTATCTATAGATCTACCTGATGAGCAACTCTTAATCAGAGCCGGTCGCCTAGGGCCCCGCCTTATCTTGGGAGGCCCCGTCGAGAGCGCATTATTGCAGCGCGAAAGTACATTAATGTAGTGCGCGAGCGCGAATCTCTCTGCTCGCGCGCGGAATATAATGCGCGAGCGCAAATTTCTCTCTTCTCGCGCGCGGAATGTAATGTGCCGAGAGCGAATCTCCGTGCTCGTACGCGAGAACTCTGCGTGCGCTCTCAGATACGCTGCACTTGGAAGATTTTTCTCTGGGCTCACTCAGAGAATATGCCTGCACTTAAAACGTGTCCAGTGCAATCGCGAATCTCTGTGTGTGTTGGAGAGAGATGCACGCAAAAAGAACTATACCAAACTAAGCTACTGATTTTAGTTGGTCTGAATCATGGGCGTCCAACTAAAATGGTCTAAATCAATTCCATTTGTTGCCTTCAGTAAATTAAATAGCTCAGTTTTTTTCTGCCTGTATTGGGCATAAGATTAGTAGCCTAATGAATGTGTGCATATTGTGAATTAATTTAATAAACGTAGTCACCTTTCCCAGTAGCTTTCAATAAATTAACGTGTCTGCAAAAATGATTCATAAAACATAAATATCAGTTAACCAGATTTACTTTCTTCAGTTAGCCAGAAAATTGTCCTTGACATGTTTTTTAAGCTATTGTTATCAAATTTTTTTGGTCTTCAGAACATATTAAAATGCACATATGTAGATCATAGAAATCAAAATTTTCTCGGGGGTGCATGCCCCCGAACCCCCCTAACTAACTCACATTTGGAATCTCAGTGATTATAAAACTGTGCCTTTATTATGATTGAGGGATGTAGGTCCTATACAGAATAAGGCCTTAATATTTGATTTATAAGTAGCAATAAACAGCCAATATCCTAATATAGAATTGGACCCTAAACTAAAGTTTTACCATTTTTGTCATACCCTCACTGGATCCGTCATTACTAAGTTACGCCACTGTCTCTATAGTGCTTTAAAATTGTGTGTGTCTATAGGATGTATACAAACCGCCATATAGATGCAAAAAAAAACCGAACAATAGTACCCCATTTAAATGCAGATGCATATATAGAGAGAGCTATTATTATTATTTATTTGTTTATTTATTTTTTGCAATTTTTGCTTTGTACGGCAACATTTTGGTTGGCACCACCAAATCTCACTCTAAGTTTTTTTGAAAAGTTGGCAGCTCTGATATCAAATTAACTTTACTGTTAGCCTATTTGCTGACATCAAACTTGGAGAGGAGAGAACACAAGTTTACCTGATTGTTGTTCCTGCAATTCACTCTTGTGGTGTTTTTTCCCTCTTTTCATGGCCAGAAGGATAATTCCGCTTAATTATCATCAGTGTTTACAACATTGATTGACGCGCTTTGACACGAGGGGGAGGCGGGGCCTTGAGTAAATTGCGGGGCCCTACGCAGCTTGCGTAGTGAGCGTATAGGGCTGTTCGGCTCTGGTTCTGGGTCAGACATGCTTTTCTGTGTGCAAAGACAGAGAAAGTCTATTTATATGTGCGTGTCCCTCCTCGTCGGTAACCTCAGGATAAACAGAGAGACATGCTATTAGGCCTATATGTAATTTTTCTTACAGTATTAAAAAACCCATTGGATAGGCTAAAGGGGGTCGCACACCGGACGCGGAGCTCGGCGGCGCGCCACGTCTTTAAAATTCGAACACATTGTTTTCAATGAGTGTACGCACACCGGTGGCGGCATTCGGCGCCTGTCCGTGGCGACTCAGGAAGTTGTTCTAAATCCTGCCGCGCCACAGAGCACCATTTCAAGGCTTTATATTAAAAGCATATTATCGTTATGATATACTGATTTCACCCTTTGCTACAAGACACATTTGTTTTACATTCTCAGTTCAACAGCTTGAATAAAGTCTAAACATATTTTGGGGAAATGTATAATAAACGTAGCCTTTTAAAATCCTTTTAAAATGTGCGCGTCCGGTGTGCGATACCTGAGACGCTGCGCGGCGCGCCGCTAAGCTCCGCGTCCGGTGTGCGACCCCCTTAAGGGAGAGTTTTTCCACTTCTGCTTGACCTTTCTTGCTAGAAATGACATCAGATTACATTTACAAATTACATTTACACACAAACTGACCAGCAAATGCAACTTTCAGACGCCATCTTTTTTCCACAGCTCAACTGTCAATGAATGGAAAGCACAGGATTGTGGGATATCAAGGCATCGAAGGATACATGTATGCTGCCTTCAAAAATCCATCAGATAAAGGTCTCTCAGGAGACAGGAACATAGTTGCTAAGTCCGCGTATAACACGCGACTTTGAGCTTCTTTTTTTGGCAAGTCGTGTTAAAAAATCTCGAGTTGCGGGTTGCGGTTTTTTGGGCTTATTTTAAAAAATGTGGTTGCTTGTTAGGAAAATATGACAAGCAACTTTGTTTCTTTACATTTATGGTCGCTGTTTTGTCCAATACATTGACTGACACTGTCTTCTCACAGCTAATGGCCATTTAATGCAAAGATACAAGTGCTGTAGTAATTCGTCCTCATACATCCCGCCTCCTTCTTCCCCTCATTGAAGAAAAATATAAATGCACTTAATGATAGTTCGTAGACGTAAATAGACGAATACATTTTTTTTTACAAACAATGCAACAGAGATGGAAAGGAAAAAGGGAGGAGAGGCACCTAATTTAATTAAAAGTATATTTTTATAATATATTTATTATTATTAAAAAAACAAGTAGCCCCATAGGCTACTAATAATAGGTATGTTCGAATGTATTTTATTATAAATAAGTCGCTAACTCCCAATCATAGACTGTAAAAAAAGTGCATATTATTAATAGCCATGTGACATTAGTAATTTTCAATACTATTTAGGGCAGATTATGGTACTTCCGACTGGTTACCATAGCCTTTATTCTGTTCACAGCCTTTATTGCAATATGAAGAATTTTGTAAAATCACGTTTTTGCTTTTCAAATCCGAGAGGATTCGATTTAATATGTTGCAGGCTCATTTATTGATAAATTATTGATCATAAATTATATTGATGACAATAAATAATATAATTATATTGGGCTTGTTTTTGAAGCTGTGGTTGCTTATTTGTCTCACGAGAGTTGGCAACACTGGACAGGAAGTGAAGCTAATTCGCACGTTGCTTAATGCCTTCCTGCCTTCAAATGTGTCCTCCAAGGGTAGCATTTTGCAGGTTTCAGACGAAGCCTCCATATGCACACTAACAAGTTCTTCTTTTCTACTTTTAAGTCAGGTCGAACAGCATTGCCCCCTACAGGTCAATCCCAAACAGCTCACTCTATAACATCCCATTCCACCCAAGATGACATTGATATTTCCTCCATAATAATTACAATACTATGCACAATCATATAACCACATAATCTCGAAGAGACTATTAATATTTTATATATAGATATAATATTAAAAAGAAGCATCACTATATATATATATATATATATATATATATATATATATATATATATATATATATATATATATATATATATAAACCCTACTGTTCAGACCGGGACTTTAACCCAAGACTGCCAGCATGAGCGTCGGACGCTCTAATAAGGAGGCTAAAGGCTGCAATCTTTAGCATCAGTCGCCAGAGCATCTCTTGAGGTCAGAGGAGTGAGGTTTTACTTTGCACAGCAAATACTAGCTGGCCTCTGTTACATTATATATATATATTATATATAATGTACATATTATACATATCTGTTACATATTATATATACATGTACATGCAAGTAGAGTTGAACATAAAAGAGAACACCAACGACAATGAGTTCTGGACACAGCTTCCTTTTTCTGTGAGATTCACAGAGCTTTCAGAACAGGAACCCTAAAGAGGAAATACCTTGCCATAATTTCCATTTTTTTGCAATCACAGACTGTGATTGCAAAAAAATGGAAATTATGGAAAATGGAAAAGAGGTAATTCAGTCTTAACATGACAAATACAATCAGAACTGAAAATCTTTACACTCAAATGGATGGCTGAAACAGATATCCAGTGACCATTTGTCATCCTTCATTATCTGTCCAGAAAAAAAGGTTTCAAGAATTTGGGTCCTCCTCCTCAAAGAGACTCTGTGCCTGTTGAAGTCCTTGTCCCCATAGTAGTCCCGATGTGACCTTCATTATTTTGCTCATCACCTGCTGGGTCTGTCCCTGCTGCTGCCTCCATAAAAAGTTCAGAAGTCATAGACGTGTCTATGGGTGCGTTTACATGCACTGCAGTAAACTGATAACTTAAAAAAAAATCAGCTTTCCCCGTTTACATGCACACCAGTAAACTGACAATGCAAGTAACCCACGTTTACATGACTTTATTAACAAACCAGGTTTTTCCTTGTAGTGACATAAAAAATAATAATGTCCGTATCTGATTCAGAGTTTTTCAAATGTTACGTCAGTTGTGATGTTAAATAAAGCGTGCACCGTGTCAGCGGGAGATTTACGGCTCATATTATCCCTCATGCAGTTACAGATGCAACGTTTTGACTGAACCTCTTCTACTTCTACTGCATGAGATGAGAACACATCTTTACAATTTTGTGGGTCTTAAAAGAGTCTGTGTTTGTGATATATGTCCTTATTTCATGTAAAACGCTAGCTCGCTCTGTCTGGATGCGTTTAAATCTGCTTTAAGTTTGCGTTTTTGTCACCTATCATGCATGTGCACTTCAATAAGCCGACAGAAAGCAGGTTAATGCGTTTACATGCAGCGCAAAGTCGAGGTAAGAGGCAAAAAACTACCTGTTCCGACCGGTTTATGCTTACGCCGTTTATGACCTTACTCTGATAAAAGAAAACGGGTTACCGCGTTTACATGACCATGTTCATTGTCAGCTTATTAGGCATAATCGGCTAAAGAACCTGCATGTAAACCATAGACTGTAAAAAAATATGGACGTAATGTCTGTGACGTCACCCATAGGATTCCGATAAGCCGTTCTGAAGTTTAAAGTAGGGTCGAGCTGGGCATTGCCATCTTGCCAGCGAGTCATTGCGTGTCACTCCCGGATAACAGAAAATGGGCAAAAAGGCGGGATGTGGGCAGAGCTTTGGTGATGAATGACTATAGACGGCAGATAAATGGCTACCCAACTGTAACCACGCCCATAATTATGCAGAACTTTAAGGCTTTATATAACGTAAACGAATGAGTAATAAAAAAATTCACGCCCCTCACAGTCGTCATGAAGGTCAAAATTAGCCTTATAGGCCAAAACCACAAATTGTACCAGAACAAAATGTAAACATGTTTTTTTCTGCTGTAAAGTTGAGAATTTTAACATGGGGCTCAATAAGATTCTGCTCCCTTCTGGAGCCTGTCCCTAGCAGCCAATTGAGGAATTGCAGATTACATTACTTCAGTATTGGCTTCAGGAGAGATGGGAGGTTACCGCTTGATGTAAACACACCCGATGTATGTACATCAAAAGAGCTGGTGCTTTTAGAATGGCATTCCAACGGGTTTCCACCTTGGATTCTTCTTGCAGCTGTGATTGCGACAACTACAATCATGTCGACACAATACCTTCCACAGCCTGGCATTCAGGGCAGTCGGTACCTTCCTTACCAGCCATTGCCAAGTAACCCACCTTATGGAGGCCAAGCCAAGCCAATTGGACCTTTTAGGGGGCAACCATATCAGGAGGCTGGCAATGTCTGCAACAACATGACCAAGGCTATTTGAGAAAGATGCCGATCAATGAAAACGATTGCTTTCTTTGTCCAGCAGGTCCAGTATATTATGTTCCCTTCAGCCGAGCTCCTAATGATGATGGTCAGGCCATGTACCCTATACAAGTAGTAGTGGGAAGTTCAGATCATTTTACTGACTCGGATCTTTGAGCCTCGTTCAGCAAAATGAACGAATCTTTTTGCGAGTCATTTCGTTCATTTCAGCAAAATATAATTAAAATGACATGTTAAATAGCCCAACACATCTAGTACTTATGAAAATGTTGATTACGTTTGTAAAACTAAATAAAAATACTGCAACGAAAGCCAAATTATAAGAAACTGAAATGTTTAATTAATTGATTAGTTGTTGGATCAGGCTATATTGCAGTCTAACTCTGTTAGTTCACCTCACCTCCTGATCTGAGATATTCTTTCTTTTTGCAACTTCATATTTATCACGTTTGTTCTCCGCCTCTCGTGTCTTCGAACTCCTCGAGATGTTAGTTGTCGACTCGTCTGTGTCGGACTCTGATCAGATCTGGGGCTGGGCCGCCCGGACCGTGTGACACAGGTCCAGAAACAAAAATGATTAGTTCATCTTTCGAGTCTCTCGAGTTCGGGTTCGGCCGGTTCCGAGTCTTTCGTTCTTCCTGTCAGTCCCATAGAGTCTATGCTGTCAGTAACGGAAACAGAAACGATTAGTTCTTACAAGTCTTTCGGTTTTGAGTCGTTCGTTCTTTTTTCACGTGACTTGTCACCGAATCTTTTTTGTAAAAGAGCACATAGTTTTTTTTTTTTTTTTTTTTTAATATTTTTAAATACAGGTCCTTCTCAAAAAAATTGCATATTGTGTTAAAGTTCATTATTTTCCATAATGTAATGATAAAAATTAAACTTTCATATATTTTAGTTTTTAAAAGACTCAGGTGTTTAGAGTTAATTAGTTGATTCAGATGATTAGGTTAATAGCTCGTTTAGAGAAACTTTTCATGATATGCTAATTTTTTGAGATAGGAATTTGGGGTTTTAATGAGCTGTATGCCAAAATCATCAGTTTTAAAACAATAAAAGACCTGACATATTTCAGTTGGTGTGCAATGAATCTAAAATATGTGAACTTTTAATTTTTATCATTACATTATGGAAAATAATGAGCTATCACAATATGCTATTTTTTTTTTTAGAAGGACCTGTAAATCTGTAATTCTCAGGACACTGCTCAATACATTTGTTTGTACGTACGTTCAAGAAACCAATTTGAAATGATTCGAGCTTTGTGACATGGTGCGTTGTCCTGCTGGAAGTAGTCATCAGAGGATGGGTACATGGTGGTCATAAAGGGATGGACATTATCAGAAACAATGCTCAGATAGGCCATGGCATTTAAACAATGCCCAGTTGGCACTTAGGGACCTAAAGTGTGCCAAGAAAACATCCACACACCATTACACCACCACCACCAGACTGCACAGTGGTAACAAGGCATGATGGATCCATGTTCATGGTTTACACCAAATTCTGACTCTACCATATAAATGTCTCAAAAGAAATTGAGACTCACCAGACCAGGCGTTTTTCCAGTCTTCAACTGTCCAATTATGGTGAGCTTGTGCAAATTGTAGCCTCTTTTTCCTATTTGTAGTGGAGACGAGTACCCGGTGGGGTCTTCTGCTGTTGTAGCCCATCCGCCTCAAGGTTGTGAGTTTTGTGGCTTCACAAATGCTTTGCTCCATACCTCGGTTGTAATGAGTGGTTATTTCAGTCAAAGTTGCTCTTCTATCAGTTTGAATCAGTCGGCCCATCCTCCTCTGACCTCTAGCATCAACCAGGCATTTTCGCCCCCACAGGACTGCTGCATACTGGATGTTTTTCCCTTTTCACACCATTCTTAGTAAACCCTAGAAATGGTTGTGCGTGAAAATCCCAGTAACTGAGCAGGTTGTGAAATACTCAGACTGACCCGTCTGGCACCAACCGCAATGCAACGCTCAAAATTGCACTTAAAAAATTTAATTTAATCACTTTTCTTTTCCATTCTGACATTCAGTTTGGAGTTCAGGAGATTGTCTTGACCAGGACCACACCCCTAAATGCATTGATTGCCATGTGATTGGTTGATTACATTATTGCAATAATGAGAAATTGAACAGGTGTTCCTTATAATCTGTTAGGTGAGTGTATCAGCTGTACACTTGTTATTGCAATGCAGTGTGGGATTGAATGAGTGCACTCATTAACAAATGGCTGTCCCCTTAAATAATGCCCTAATGAGGGTATGGGGGCAATTTCTGATTCAGCGATAATTTTTCTTTACAAGGTATCATCGTCATCTACTGCCCTGCCATGAATAATACAGCCTTTTATAGTTGTTTTTGCAGATCAGGGTGAACAGGGATCTCTTTGACAACATTGTCGTTGTACGTTTCCATGTCTGTACACTGTTGTCATGTAAATACCCTGAGTCAACTCAGTTCAGTTCAATAACAGCTAAATTGGTCAATTATGAAACAGTCACTATGAAGCAGCTCTGCAGTAAACAGTGGTGGCATCATCCAGCTCGATTCAGTTCAAGTATTGTTCTAATCCAATATTGTCAGTGCAGTCAAATAAAAAATACAAAAAATGGGCCATTAAAATAGTGGAAGTAACGGTAGACAGTGCAAGCAAAACAAAAACAAAAACACCTACATTTCGTCTTCCTGTTTTGTGCAGAAATTCCCGCAAAGCTGTCTTTGCATGCCAAGACATTTTTGAGAGTAAGATTGTGGCAACAGTTGGCCAGGAGAATGGTTTTGCAATCCGTGTGAATAACGCTGGCAACTGAAAACAAGTGAATTGTGCAACTAGCCCATCATAGAAATTTCTTAAAGTAACATTAACATGACATTCTTTCAAAGTTATTTGGTATTTTTATATGGTCTCTCAAAACATTAGCACAAAAAATATTTAAACATTGTTGGTATCAATATAATGTTTTTCTCCCTGAAAATTGATAGTTGCACATTCACATTTTGTTTTAATGTTCTCTGAACATTCTGAAGCATTCCAATGGGTTCAAAATGATCAAATAGAATGGCCTTAAAGCCACAATATATAATTTTCCCCTGCTTATTCAAAACAAACGCATAGCTTGATGACGCCTTGATTTCGCAGAGCTTTTGATTAGTTTTCTGTTGATGAATGTAACAGTTGTTCACCTGTCTCATAAAACACATAATATATTAAAGCAAATTTGGCCATGCTTTCCATCAAATAAAACTGGAAATTGAGGGTTATGCCGGAATAATGTCATTGATAGGAGATGCATGGATGTGTCCTGGTTAAAATTGCTTATTTCTCCCGATTTAAACATTCTTGGAAACATATGGGATAGCTAATGCAAACAGAAGACAATAAAATATATAGACTTAACATTGTTCTAGTGATTTTTGGATATTTTTAAAATATATATATAATTTTGTGTACACCTTTAACATTCGGCTACGTAGGCAGGTTTAACGTTCAGAGGACATTCAAAAATAACCAATTGTATTTACTGAACGTTAGCAAAACATATAGAACATTATTTCAGTTAGCAGGGTTTTTTAGTTTCCCCAGTCACGACTCACTGATTGTTTCTTTGTCTTTATTTAACCTAAACGCAAACGACCACGCGCCCGCTATAGCCTACTCCACATTCTCAATAAAACGAAATTGAGAACAAATTTACGTGCGTACGAACGTGTTATGAAGTATGCAGAGATTTTTCGTGAGAAGAAATACGAAATCCACGCAATTATTAGTAATTTACACCAATTGGTCATGGTTAATAAATTGCATGCATCAACTAACTGATGTGTTCACAAGCATCCACACATTGGGGAAAATATATTTTACACCCTATTAAAGATGCCTTTTAAACGTTATTCTGTAGGGCAGGCTTTCAAACAAATCAGGTACAATGCAGGTAAGTCTTGGTAGTCATCGACATAAGGCGCTCATTTTGTTCTTAAAGGTGAACAACAAAAGAATAATAGAAATTATTTGTGATTTTTCAGATTTACACGTTCAGATTGCCTATAATTTCCGCAAGTTTTCCTTTTCTTTCTTCTTTCGCTTTCGTTTCACCGTGCAATTGATCAAAAACCCACCTACCTGATTAATATTCACGAGCCTAGGCAGGATATGGCAAAGCTGTAGACTTCATCAGAACAGAAGAAGGAAGAGCAGCGCTATGGCCTCCTCCGTCGTCTTTTTTCTGCTCCTGTCTGCGGGTTTATTCACGGTCACAGTCGGTAAGTTAGACGACCTGTTATAGAAATCTATAGAAACACTCGAAACTTGTTCTTGGGCTGTTACCGATGACTGTCACGTACAAAAACATTTAAACAGATAACGTTACTTTAAAATATAGTTTTTTATAATTAAATGTGTCACATTTCCCCTGTTCTTTAAGGTGATGGTGATGACTGTAAAGGCTACTACACCAGCAGTAACGTGTACAAATCCCCGATTAACTGTGGTTCATTGAAGCACTGCTGTGGGACCTGTGAATACAGATACTGCTGCTCCAGTGACTCTTCGAAATTAACCGAGGATGACCAAGAATTGTGCAATATGTAAGTCGTTTTTGTCTTATTAAAAATGTCTCTTAGACCGAAGAGTCCCTTTCAACACACCCTCATGCTGTTAAACTCGTAGGCCTCTTTCGCCCGCTGAACAAGTAGATGGGGGAAATTTTGATGTGTAATGTAGGCTAAGAGTTTGAAAATATATATATTTTTTATTTTGGGGTCAGTTTTTGCTTTAACTTCTCCCTCATAATCTGTAACTGGTAAAAGACGTTCATTTCTTCTAAACTGTGTGGTGTGTAAGTAATGTTATATTTTATCTTAATAGAATTGTTGTGCTTAATCTCAAACCTGAAACCTTATTATCAAATCTATATTCTAACTGGTTAATTTTAAACCTGAAACCTTATTATCCAGTTTTTATTTTTGCATTTTGTTGCTTGAGGTTTCGTCTTCCCCTCTTAGCTCCACTCATCATTTCCTACAGAGGTTGTGGTTTTAAATGCAGTTTGCAAAATGCATCCCCAAGAGTAACACGTTACAACACGTTGTGCCCGTTTCACACATACTCCGTCTGCAGTACAGTGCAGTATAACTAAAGGCTATATCAATATTAAGTAATTGGAATAAAGGAATAAAGGTGTTTTTAAATGTCATCTATGAAAGTGTAGGCTACAGGTGAATTGCAATGATGACAAGCCATGTTCAGTAGAATAACTTTTTACATTTGAAATTAAAATAATGAATAATGCTGTGCTGTGTTTGCTCTCCTGCACCGCATACACACTGCAGGCGGAGTATGTGAAACGAGCTTTACACTTTGTGAAGTGCCAGTTCTTTGCTTGATATTTCACAACCAATATCAAGTTATTGGTTGTGAAAGGCTGTAGAGTTCACAAAAAAAGTCAAGATTAAAGACAAATGTGGCGAGAGACAAATTTAATTTAAAGACAATTGTTGTTTGTGGACAGATAAGTGATGTTAGATCTATGGAGAAAAAATAAAAGTTTTTGAAAAATAAATAAATAATAATAATCCCTTGGAGTAAAATGAAATGACCCGCCTGCAGAACTGGCACAGAAGGCACCACGTTAGTGTTATTGTCTTTTAAAGAATTAGGTCACTTCAAAATGAAAACTTCCTGATCTCATCCAAGTTGTTCATGTCTTTTTTTTCTTCAGTTGAAAAGAAATTACATTTTTTAAAAGGGAAACATTCCAGGATTTTTCTCCATATAATGCATTTCAATGGTAACCAATGGTTTGAAGGTCCTTCAGCACTTCAGAGTCTGCACAATCTAAGTAGAGAAATAGGGTCTTATCTAGAGAAACCATCGGTCATCTACAAAAAAAAAAAAAAAAAAAAAAATTTGTATGCACATTTTACCCACGAATGCTCGACTTCAGTGTTGTGATTCTTCATGGCTTATGACGTCATGCCAGAAGAAAGATCACGCGGGATGTAGGTGGAAGTACCGACCCAGGGAGCCTCTCTTCTCCTCCATTTCGTGACCACCAGATTCAGGGACCCTCCTTCTCCGTCCCAGAGTCCTCGGAGGGCTGGGCCCTCCACTGACTGTAGGTGGAAAACGGGGGCAGTCAGTGGGCTGGTAGGCTGCTGGCCGAAGATGTTCAGACTTCTTCAGGTGATAAAGTCACAGAATTCCAGCCTCTCCATCTCCCCCAGACAGAGTGGCATATCCAGGACCAAATTACCAACTTCCACAAGGAATTGGCAAGCAAACTCTTACATCAGCCCCCTGCTGACGGATATATTTAGAGTTCACCTGCTAGAGTTCACTAGGGTTTCATGGGGCGGACGGGGGAACAAAGAAACTCCCTCTTCTGCTGAGTTCTCTAATGGTCAAATCGTTCAGCCATGTTAAACCAAGGAAAATCTGGATGGAGGAATCAACAGGGGAGATGGGTAGCCTGACAAGCCAGACCCACAACAAGATGTTTGGTCTGGAAACTCACCATTGACAGGGCTCAATCCGAGGGGCGGGTTAAACGGTTGTCTTTCAAACTCCCTCTGCACGCGATAGGATAGCGCTACAACCAACCAGAGCAACGAAGGTGAAGCAGAGCTTGTTGATAGATTAAACATTCGCTGTATCCGGTCAGCAAAACTCTGAACACATCTTCCCTTTTTAAGAATGACTTCAGTGCCGTTCTGTTCTTTTCTCAGAGAAAAGCTTAATTCCAAGTCTTCCAGAATCGCGGTCAAAGCTGTTTCGAAAGATCGCCGCTGCTCGCCAGTTTCTGTGTTTACTAGAAGCACGCAAACGCAACTCGGCCATCGTCATTATGGCCCCGCCCGCCGACTCTATACACGATGCGATTGGCCCGACCAGAGTTTGGCGTTTACAGCTCAGAAGGGTATTAAGAGTTCCTAGACAATACTTGCGGGCAGATTAAATTTGCTGCCGCTAGGGTGCGTCTAGATTTCTAGGCTAGGAGTTGGGTGCTTTATTGACAAAATAAACATAATAAATAAATAAAAAACACGAGGGAGAAAAATAAAAATAGAAATAACAAAACCAACTTGGAATAGAACATCAAGGATCACGGGGAAAACGGGAGATGAAAGACATTGATCTGACACAAGACTTTTCACTTTTTATGGTGGTTGGAGAAAGAAAAAAAACGATAGGTACATTCCCGCCACCTACTGGACTGGAGTGTGGACCATTGATGAATATGGACGAAGTAAATTATTAAATCAATAAATGAGAAAAAAGAAAGAAAAAAAATAGAAATAAAACAACAAGTGCATTACCTTTTAAATCATTTTAAACAGATATACCTTTTTTTAAGTAATCCATTAATGCATCGTATGTTTTGTGATTATTCAAGCCACTATTCAACAGTGTTTCAAGTGTATGATTACCAATCCCCATTTCTCTTAATTCTTCCAAATGAAATAACTGTTAATTTTCATGAGCAGTACAATATTAGAGTACATGCTATACTGTTTCTTCTGTTCCACATAAACTACAATTCCCAGACTCAGGTTTACTCAGTATATATAGAGAATAATTGAGATAAATTTCGCCAACTCGTATTCCCAACAATTTTCTAATACCTTTTTAATTGGATGAGTTTCATAATGTCCCTTTACCGAAATCCAGTAATTCAACATTAATTTTAATCTTCTTATATCATGTCATCCATTTCCTGTAATGAATGAATAGTAAAAGACCTGAGAGCACCACAACATATTCGTAATGCCTTTGACTGGATCATTTCTTCTTTGTGCAGCAAAGTTTTGGACGCAGACCCATATGCTATACATCTATAATCTATTGTTGACCTAATTAACTCACAATATATTATTTTCAAAGAGTGACATCTGGCACCCCAACTAAACATCGTAATATATATCTAAAACTTTTTTGCATTTATCTACAATTTTTTGAATATGTATTGCAAAAGTCATTTTTGTGTCTAACCATACCCCCAGATATCCTATCACATTCACTTGGTAATTGTTTGCTGTATAATTGTCTTAATCTTGTACTAGGACATTCTCTCTTATTTGAAAAACAAATAACCTGTGTTTTCAGCACTGATAAACGAAATCCTCATTTATCTGTCCACTTTTCCACCTCATTAATTGCATTTTGTATACTTTTAACCACATGCGTAACATTCCTTCCTCTCTTCCACAGTGATGTGTGGACGTCACATCATCATCGTCATCATCAAACAGAGACTATTCAACTCCAGCATTAACCGGAGACAATATGTCATTAATCATTACATTAAATAGGATAGGACTTTACTGAACTTATACTCATTAAAAACATGTTTTCCTAACCCTTTCTAGTGCTTTATCACAAAGTGCTATTGCTTTACTGTACTCAGTCCACCAAGGGACTGCCTTCTTCCCAATACTTATTTTACCTTTACCAATCATTTCTTCTGTTGCTTTACAAAAACTACTACTTATTGAATTATTCAGGTCTTCAATATCTTCTACAGATTCATCTTGTTCTCTCATTAAAATCTCACTAATCTCCTTATATTTATCCCAGTCAGCTGACTTAAATTTCCATCTAGGCATTTTCCCTCTACATTCACATTCACATCAATTCCTATCTTGAAAATAATTGGAAAAATATCACTACCTATTAAATTTTGATCCAATATATCCCACACACACCTCCTTGCCAGATTTCCAGTAACAATGGTTAAATCTAGTCCAGAAAACCTCTCTTTTACTAAATCAACTCTTGTTGCCCTTCCAACATTAACACAGACTAAATCACACCTATCTAACATATCTTCGATGATACTTCCATTCAAATATTTTTTTTCATAATGATTCCATAATAGCTTTGGTAATTTTCACTGGACTGATTATACCAACAGCATCAGACACAAACTTCAACAGTACCTTATATTCTTGTTGAATGATGCTCCTTATCACTATCTGTTCCCGAAATCTCACACAAACTCTTTTTCTTCCTTTTTCTTTTTTCCACCACCGATCATTTCAAATTCCTCCCACCTCTACCTTCCGCGCCATACGCTTCATCCATCCCTGAATCACTTCCGGATACAACGCTACTCCCTTCCATCAACGAATCAGTACCAGCCCTGGGTTGCCAAAACCACCCAGACCGGAGTTCTATAAAGGGTAATATTCAGGAGGGAACAGGTGGGGTTAATTAAACAATAATGAGATAACAAGCACATGGCCCAGATACAAACCAAAACACCACAAGTGCAAAACCAGACAGGACAGACAAGTGACAGAGAGAGAATGGACAGATGGGCTACTTTTTTATTTACTACCTACAATATGCAAGCAACTTAATTATTAATGCAGCAAAATGCAAATGTTTTATTTTGGAAGTTGCAATCAAAACTAAGCTACAATCTTGATAATTGTTCCAAAAAAAGATTTTCACAACCATTCCATTAAAGGACCATTTTTGGTTCCCTTAAGAATCTTTCAGTGAACAGTTCTAAAAATAACTTCTTCTCTTAGTGTAAAGAATATTTTAATAATCTAAAGAGCTGTTCACCCAGTGAAAAAGAGTGTAGAAGTGAGTTTTAATGTCCAGTCTCCAAACTAACTGCAGAGACATAGCAAAATAACTAATAAATACATAACATTTACATAATAAAATTAGAATATATAAATATGATTGTATATATTAAATATACTAGAACATGTAAAAGAGTGTTTCATTATTGCTTAATATTTATATTTCAATAATCTGTCCCGCAGAACAAACAATAATGGCGTCACCGGCATTGTTTCAGGAATAGTGGGGATTGTGGTCATCTGCATTGTGTTCACCATTTGCTGCTGCTGCCCCTGCTGCTGTATCTATAAAATGTGCCAAAGGCCCAGCCGTAAGTGTTTTAGTTTTAATAGAATGTATAATGTTACATTATTTAGGCTGGTAGTAAACTAATAAGAATTATCATGTTTATTTTTCTTGTTTTTCCCACAGCTGGAGGAACGCATGTAACTACAGTCGTGAATACACAATGCATTCAGCAGCCGCCTGTCATGCAGCCAGTTCAGTATCCAGCATACCAGCCTGTGCCAACTCAACCGGGCTACGGCGGTCAGCCTATGCAGACGGGACCATATCAGGGACAGCCATACGCACCAGGACCCGCACCCCCACCCCCATATCACATGGCCGGTAAGAAGACCTAGTACAGTCCCTGACAAAAGTCTTGCTGTTATCTAATTTCTAGAAATACCTGATATTAACCTGACTTTTAATTAATGAATTGGTGTTAGAAATAGCTCATATGAAAAGCTAAAACCCTCCCAAATGATGTTTAATGCACTGAAATAAACAATTTTCACAGAAAAAATATTTATCATTTAATCAAGACAGAAAGGTCAAATTTTGGCAAGATAAAAGTTTTGTCGCCTATACAGAAATGGAACAAATTTACTGCAAATACAAAAATATGTCAGCAAATTAAGTTGTGGTGCTGTGAGATTCAAATTTAATATCTTGTATGACTTCCATGAGCTTGAAGGACTGCATCCATGCGGTTTGGCAAGGATTCATACAATTTATTGATGAAGTCATCAGAAATAGCTAAGAAAGCAGTCTTGAATGCCTCCCAGTTCATCAATATTCTTTGGTTTCGTCTTCCATGCGTCCTCTTTCATCCTACCCCACATATGCTCAATGATGTTCATGTCTGGTGACTGGGCTGGCCAATCCTGGAGCATCTTGATCTTCTTCGCCTTGAGGAACTTTGATGTGGAGATGGAAGTATGCGATGGAGCACCGTCCTGCTGCAGAATTTGGCCTCTTTTATGGTTGGGAATATACGAGGTAGCTAAGATTTCTTGGTATTTTAGACTATTGATGTTGCCTTCCACCCTGCAGATCTCTCGCACACCCCCATACTGGATGTAACCCCAGACCATGATTTTTCCGCCACCAAACTTCACTGTTTTCTGGGTGAATCTCGGATCCATTCTGGCTCCAGTAGGTCTCCTGCAATATTTGCGGCAACTGTGGTGTAATTCAACAGAAGATTCATCTGAAAAATCCACCTTCTGCCACTTTTCCAGAATCCATCCTTTTAGCAGGCGGTGGGCCTTGGCAAATGCCACACGGTTTTTCAATTGTCTTTTGTTTAGTGCTGGCTTCTGGGCACTGATTCGACCATGGAGGCCATTTCGAGACAGAATCCGACAAACTGTTCTGGTTGACACAGGAACTTCAGGTGACCAGGTCTCGTGGAGCTCTGCTGCAGTGGAAAATGGGCTGGCCTTGGATTTTCGAGCCAACAAACGGTCCTCTCGAGCAGTTTTCTTGCGGGGTCTGCCTGACCTGGGCTTGTCAAAAACGTCTCCAGTCTCTTCAAATCTTTTTTTTATCCTCTGTACTTGACGCTGAGACACATTGAAGGTGTCTGCCACATTAGCAGTGGATCTGGTCTTCAGCGTCTTGATAATCAAAACTTTAGTCTCAGGGTGAATCTTAGGCATGTTTGCAGAGGTCTAGTTGCAGTTGATGTGAAGGTCTAGCGTACTGGGGTTCTTTTTATACACACTTGAGACCTCATTGATCCATTATTAGTCACAGGTGAAGCTCATATAACAAGGTGACAACACTTATGTCTTTGCAAAAATTGACTCAATGGGCTTTAGCAAGCTGTGAATATTAGAATACTTTTTGAAAGTTTAGTTTTTCACTGAAACATTATCACAAAAGCTGGTGGGATTAAAATGAGCCATTTCTTGTAAAAATATCTTGATTAGAAATATATTTCAGCGGCACTTTAGGTCAATTTGTACACAAGCGACAAGACTTTTCTCAGGGACTGTACTAGAGCAGGGGTGCAATACTTATTTTGTTCCATTTAGTTCAGTTCCAACCTTGCTCCAACACAGTTTTCAAATAAGTCGCAAGGACTTGATTAGCTGGATCAGGTGCGTTTTAATTAGGGTTCAAACTAAAGGTGTTTTCACGTCATGTTGTAATTCACCTCAACAATCCTGAACCGAGTTAGTCATTTCAATGTGTGCAGACAGATAGGTGTATGACATCAAAGTACCGTGAGAGTAGTTCGAAAGCATACACATGCGTTTTCTTTCTTCAACAAAGCGGCTTTACAGCTCTGAAAAAAATTAAGAGACCACTTAACATTGAGAAATCCATGTTAATTGATCTCTTAATTTTTTTGAGAGCTGTATAGTATGTGTGCACTGTGTGTGTATGAGCACAAAATCTGTGGGAATGAGTAAAATTATGCACAATATGCGCAACCCCATGGAGAAATTCAAGCCCCGTAAAACTAACAATATATTTATCCAGAGCAAATGAAACTATTGAGTGAAGGGAGGCGGGTTTGGCCTTTGGCTGCAAATGTTTTTTCAAATCACTGCGTGATTGTGACTGACGTGCACGAGCACCGATTTGCCTATGATTTCAGGCATTTGTCGGTGAGTCAAATTGGGGCAAAAATCGGGCAGTGTGAACTAGGCTTTACAGGAGGGATTGTTTTGAAAGCATCACCTGGAATACCATAATTATCTGGCAAATAAAACTTATTTATCAAACAAACACAATAATTTATCTCTCATCCACCCACGACTGATTTATTTTTTATTACTTGGCCCGCCCGATCGCTCTTCAAATATCAAGTCAAGAGCGTGAACATTAACAACGCAGATCAAGAAATTAATGTTATTTATTTCACTAATTATTTCACTGGCCTGCCGACAGGCGTACATTTTGGTCTGGAAAACACATAGCCCTGGGACGTTGGGCTTTGCGAGCCCCCTGGCCCATAACATATCCGATCTGATCTGTTCTGATCCCGAAACATAATAAACCAACACATAAGGGATTCTCCAGCCTGTGACAGCATGCTAAGGTGTGTTCTGTTAGACACGTACACATCAATACGATCTGTAACAATGCAATACTATCGCAAAAAAAACAAACATGTTTTACTCACATGAGTGTGCTGCACCATTCCTGTCGGATCCAGTATAGAAGGAACAGCATTGTGTTTTAATCTCAATATGTCTGCAAATCCAGTGTGACCTGTGTCTTCTTTACAAACGTTTATCTTTCTATCTTCGGCGTGTGTATTGCTCAGTAATGCGATCAGTTTAGCTCCACAAGTCGGTGGGCGGGGCTACAGAAGCAGCGAACACAGAGGCGGCGTTTCACCCTTCTAATACGTCATTGATTTGAGAGCCTCGTTTTCTGGGCCTGATGGTGTCTATAAAAGCTTTTCTTTTACTAACAAGGAAGTTTTCAGCTCCGAAACCTACAGGATATTATTATATTAAAATGACCTTTTATTAGGGATGGGTACCGAAAAACGGTATTAAACAGGCCTGAGAGAGAGAGAGAGAGAGAGAGAGAGAGAGAGAGAGAGAGAGAGAGAGAGAGAGAGAGAGAGAGAGAGAGAGAGAGAGAGAGAGAGAGAGAGTAATCTAGAGTTACACTTTAGATCTGTGATAGTCTGATTTTATTGTAGATTTTGGCTTCCAAAGATTATTATAATATTATGTCTAGCGCAACTTAATTCCCTTTGCAGCAACGCTGTCATTTCTGCCTAATGACAGAATCAGCACAATGAGTAATTGTTGTAAAATACAGTCTACTGTTGTTAAATTATGGGACACGTTTAATAATAAAAAGAGCGATTAAAAGCACAAAAATGTGTCTTAAAGAGGCAGCAGTGGAAATAAACATGCTGACGAATTACTGCGAATTAAACAACCAAATGCAAAGAGAAAATCACTCACAGCTCTTGAATGAATAACTTCAGCTTTAATAAGCATTAATTAAGGCTATTTATGATAAACTGTGCAGTGTTATTTTACATTTGATTACTAGAATATATACATATATACATTCAGAAAGTAATAAATATGTTATTTTTAATCTGTTCAATTATCTAGCTATTATTTTTAGAACTATTATATGTGTTTTATAATTATTAAACTAAACAGGTTTCCAGAGATTTGAAAACATTTATTAAACAGTGATGTATTTCCCCATAGTTTTTTGGGACAAAAATTTGCTCTCAAGTGGTGCGTCAAAGTTTACAGGTATTAATGTATTAGCTACAAAAAAAACAAACAAAAAAAACAAACAAAAAAAATTATATATATATATCCATATATATATATAATATAAAAAATCTCAAAAAGTACCGATAAGAATACTGTTAAAGTACCGGACCGATAAGCAGTATCGGTAAGAGTAGTAATACCGTAAAACCTTAGCGATACCCATACCTTTTATATATCAAAGGCTCAAGGGAAAGTTGATTCTCAGATTCTCACTTCAGAATCTCTGCGGAAGTACTTGGTCATCTGGAGACTTCGTCTACTAGACCATCATCTACTCTTTTTTTTTTCAAACACTATGTGTTTGGACATACTATTATTTTGATATACGTTTTTTGCATCTTATATAGGGAAGTATTTGATTTCAGATGGAACATCACATTTTAAATTTTGTCAATTTTATTATGAAATTCAAACAAAAAATTAAGTTATTGTGCTCTTTAGTTTGGTGTGACAGATCACTGTAGAGCCTTGATCAAGCGAAGCAGCAGAAACGCACGTGAACGGATCATCTCTTCCTCTTTACTATTAGTTACAGCACAAAATAAACATGAATAAACATATGAAGGTGTGTTAAAAGATACAGTACACCTTAACAAAATCTGTAACTTGTCTCATGTAATCGCTCAGTGTTTCAACCACGGAAAGACATCAGTTTGTAACAAAAAGCCGTTTAGTGAGCAAAACATTCAGTGTCTCGCTAGACAGCAAAGCCAAATAAACTCTAGAGAGGATTTGCTAAATATATGTACCATACTTCATACTCATTGTTCTTCAGTATTTAATGTATGTTTGAATCAATCTGTAAAGTTTTTATGACAGCCAGCAAATGTTTAGAAAATACAAATTGAGTAGAAACTTGTAATTATAAAGTTATTATAAGTTAGTATTATAATTTTATTATTACAAAAAATATTTGTGTGTAATTTATGTGTTTATTATATTGAAGGTTAATATTAACTGCTTTGTATACAATGTACAAGCCGACTCCCTGTATAGTTTACAGCATTCGTTTTTCTTTGAAAATTTGCCCTGTACTGTCGACTCGTATTGAATCAGAATCAAATTGAAATCGAATCATGAAATTTGTCAATACCTGGACTTAAATACATATAAGATGTAATTATTGCAAACATCAGCCTGACAGTTAATAAACACTTGTTGACACTATTATTTTAGTGTTTTTTTAAACGGAAACATAAATCACGAATACTCAAGTAACTATTATTGTTTTTTGTCAAGTAACGACAAGCTACCACCTATAGTGGACAGAGTGAGACCATGTACTGATATTTTCCTTGAAATGAATTAATTATTGTCTTTTTCCATTTTTAGCGAGCCCTGGATATCCCAGCGGTCAGGCTGCATATGGTGCAAGTCAGGCCCCGTACCCCATGATGCCGCCTGCCCAGCCCGGTATCACTCATCTGCCTCAAGAGACGATGCAGCCGGCCTATAACCCCGCATACATGCAGCCACCGAACACCGGCTACTAAACCACAAGCGTCTGTCACATCACTCACTGCTGGATTGTGGAGATCGACGCACTCTCACACGGCAGAATGTCCCGAATTCAATGCAGACTAGTGGATGTGTTATAATTAGAGTTATTTCTGTTTTATTTTCAATCTGTCCAGTTTAGTTTTAACTCTGCGATACATTATGAATGTAAATATTTTTTATTAAGTAGTAAAAAAAAAAAAAGTTTATTGGAGTAAGTGTTGCATAGAAAATACTATTTCAGTCTTTCTACTTTTCTATTTTTTTATTTTATTCTTCTTTGTAATTAATTGGGAAAGTTTTACTTGTGATTCACGAGTGAAAACTGTTTCTACACAATTTTTCCACAGTATTATACCAATATTGAACTGTATAATATATATTGCATGTATGATACAATTTGATATACTAAAACGACTAAAATCTAAAAGAAAATGTGGTCATTTTTAAAGCTACACTGTGTAACTTTTTTAGTTTATTCTTAGCTAAAAACACTTAGTTCTTTCAAAAATATATGTGCTCATTAATGTATATTTACTTCTTTCAAGTAATAAAATATTCTCGTAAGTTTATAATATGCCATTGAAAATAGATACGGGTGAGGGGTTCGAATGCCGGTCGCCATGTTGCCCCTCCATCTTGAAAGTACATAAGCCAAAGAGGGACATACCCATAAATTCAAGCTTCGCCTTTCGCGTTTTAACACTCGATGGCACTCATTGACGGAAGTCGAACTGAAAGCCATGTTAATCTTGGATTAAATCGGCCACCGTAGGAGTTAAAACGAAATCGGAATTTAGAGGAACAGAAACTAATATTCACTGGATTGTCATTTACCTTTACACTGCTAAATGGGGGAAAATATCACACAGTGTAGCTTTACGTTGTAGTTTAGTTTTGGCACTTTTGCTGTTGTATTAGCTTTTGTTAACAGCACAACGCTCACAGACACAACTAGCAGGATCTGTTTAAAGAAAGTGTTAACAAGTTTTCCATTTTGAGTTCTTTCCTTTGAGGGTCTAAAATGCAGTCGCATTTGAATACCAATGAGTGATGCAGAATTCCCATAATTCTGTGCTGTGTCGCTGACCTGCTGTACTGAGCAGTTGAAAAGATCAAGTTATTTTATTAAAGCAACCTTTGTTAAAGCATTAGGAAACCACATCTCTTTCAGTTCCTTTTCAGATTATACTGTAGTGGTTACATTGTTTTTTGAGATGTGGCCTTTTTTAAAAACTGTTATAAATTTTGTAAATGTTTAAATGTCTATTAATAAATATATAGAATAAGACTAAAAATGGAATAGAATAAAAATGGGAAAGAAGGGAATCTAAAGAAGGGTCTAAAGGAAAACACCAAAAAATATCAATCTCAACTGACAACAAACCTGCAGAATAAAAATACACCTAAATATTTTGGACTGCTCCTTTAAAGCAATGTTTGGTGAAGTTACAGCACTTGAATGTTTTGGGACCCCCTACTGGTGAAATGGAAAATAATTAATCTCTAGCACTTGTGTTGTTTATTAGGGCCCGAGCACCGATGGTGTGAGCATCCTGTTGTAATTGCTCAGTCTAATATTCTTCTTCTCCAAAATGAATCACATTTTCAAGGGCCTAAACATGCTTGAAAACTACGTCTGATATGCATTTCAGAATTAGGTGTGGCAAAATGGCCAATTATGTTCTAGATGGTTTAAAGATGGTTTTCTCTCGAGTTTTCTTTAAAGCAGCACTAGGTAACTTTTCAACCTTCATAATATATTTTTTAAGACTCTTGTGATGATAAATCGACTTACAATAGGTTGAATGACACGTCTGCCATAGCCTGATGGGGTCTGTATCGTTTTTAATCGTACTTTTAAACTTCGGGTTTCGGGAAGTAACCCGAGAAAAAAAAAAGAACTACAAAATTCGACTGCTTTACGGCATATACGTCACTTCCACCAACACACACACTTCCTTACATTCGGACGTGCGAGCCCAACTTTGTTCGTCGGATAATATAGTCATGTCCGAAGCAGCAGAGACAAATAAGAAAGAAAAGGTTTTGTTGGAGGATAGCAATACGAGGAAATGAAAAAGTGATGGGATTAAAGGCAGGACGAGGATCAACATGTGACCAGCGTTTGCTCGTCGGCGTGAGCTGAAGGAGGCGTGCCCGACCGATGCTGTCCTGCTTGTTACGGTGAGCTACCACTCAAACATTGAACTGAAGTATCATATAGATTCTGTAAAACGGTAACCAATAGACTACTATAATTACGCTGGCTTGTAAACGTGAGCATCGTGATTATTTGGCGTTTGAAAAAAATAAAACCCATGAAATAATATTCATATGACATGCTGAAACATATGCCACTGACTGTAACGTTACCTGGGATGAAGACATTTCACACGCGACGCCAGAAGGACTCCTCTTGCAGTTTTCAGGGGAACTGTTAGTGCTGCACCGACCCGCGGGACGCTTTTATGAAGTTATTTGGCCCGCACCGCACCACTATATATTTTTACAACCCGCCACGCACCCGCGACCATTAAATAGACATACGGGGTCCGCGGGTTATGAGACGACCCACGCATCACTAGTTCAGGGCTATCAGGGTTGTCATGTCAACAAATGCACGCGCGATGGCATCCCCTGTTGTAGGATGACAGCTCTTATGACAGTAGTTGAGGACATTATTTTTTCCAAACTGTAGGGGGACCCCGAGAGCAAAAGTAGCCAAGTGGGGCTTTAATGTTATAAAATGTGGAATTTAGCTAAAATACGTAAACTCAACTTCTTATATGGTAGACATTTGACCTTGCTATTTGGTCGTCTATTAAAATGATCATTGCCGTTTAAGTTTTGATTTAAACTAATACATTTAAAAACATTTTACTGCATTAGCTACAATCCATTTTCTTCTGGTTTTCACTATATGTTTTCTAATCTAATTTTGTTGAACATGTCTCTTTGTGAGGGAGGGCACATTCATTTATGTTGCTGCTATCCTGCCATCCATTTTAGACGTTTATGATATTTAGTTCTCTTTTTTTAAAAACTTTTTTTAATAGCTCTCACTCGCTGTAGTGTTGTTCTTAAAAACAGTTTTCGTAATAAAAGTGTCCATATTTAAATTGCTTGCACATTGCTTGCTCAAAGCTGAACAGTTAACATATGGTGCTTGGAAGCAGAGCCGGCCTTTCCATTAGGCAATATAGGCGGTCGCCTTATCTTGGGGGGCCCCTCAATCTTAATATCAATTTTATTTTTTTACTCCAATTAGGCCAATTTTTATGATCTTGCCTAGGGCCCCACAACCTCACGGGCCGGCACTGCTTGGAAGTGTTCCAAAAGGATTTATAAAATGACTTGTGGATTCAGGAGGCAATACAGTCACAGACTAGAAGTACTCCGATGGCGATTGAGATGATTATTCAAGCACCACTTGCCAAGAAATTGATCAATTTCAGTAAGTTGTACTGTATTGTCTACCACCTTAACATTCATTCATTCATTTTGTGCAATATGTAACTAGTAAAGTTAAGTTCAGTTTACTTCAAGGCTGTAATAGTGCGCAGCATTTTAAAGTTTGTCTTTGTTTTTAATAAAGCACACAGCTTCTAAAGAATAGGTTTGTGTGTTTTGTCTGTGTGGACCACACGGCTGACTACGGTAACCTCTGGATAAACAGAGCGACAAATATTATAGAAGCCATTCTTCTTACAGTTGAACAAATCCATTGTAGGCTAATGGAAAGTGTTCCTGTTTCTGGTTGACCTAATTTATGCAGCCTAACAACCCTTCTGCAAATTATAGAAATGTGATAATGTCATGCACTCTGTAAAAGGAAAACAACACTACCCAACACAAAATGTGTTAATTATCATCGAATCACATTGCTGCCTACATCACTCAACAAGTCGTTACGCAAATCAGTGCCTTTTTTTTTTTTTACCGGTGGACAACTTGAATGCTCACGTCAGGTAATTTGGATTATTTGTTATTAGAAACTATTTGTAAAAAGTCTCTTTGTTGTTTGTGAAATTTTTAGACAGTCAAGGTGCATTGACACAGCGTCCTCTCTTGCTTATGTAACAACAACGACTCATGAGTTTAATGTCTCGGGGAATAATTAACTCAAAAGGGATTTAATATTCAATATTCATGAATTTATGAATATGATTTGCCAGTTGTTCATTACGTATTAAAATTTTCCGATAGGGAAAATTGTTTAATTAAATACAAGTAACCCTTTATGAAATTGCTTGAAATTATCCTACTAAGTTTGTCCTGCAAATTAGTTATAGACTTTTCAAATCAATTCTCAATAATGGATTACTGCTTTACGAGCGCATAAGAAACATTAACTTTACTGATCAGGACAAGTTCAATATTTCAAATGGTCATACAGTTTACTTTACTAACATAGTAGCATAAGCAGTTAGGTAACGTTTAGATCGCAAGTTTCATTGACTTCGTGTATGTGGCAGAATAACAGATTCAACTCATTAAATGTCTTTCGGAGGTTTAATAAACACAGACTAAAAATAACACTACAATTCACACAGAAAGTACATACTAAATATGCATCAAGAGAGTAGAAGTATAGATATTAACGAAAGAATACATAAAAGAGAATAATGAATAGATTGAAGTTAGAGAGAGATAAACGAGAGAGAGAGAGACAAAGAGAGTGAGGGGGAGAGAGAGACAAAGAGAGTGGGGGGGGGGTAAGCAAGGCATGCTTTCCTTCAGTTCAACCAAATACGACCTTCACGGAGTTAATTTATCCCAATGGGAGAATAACACACCCTCTTTACAGCAGTAAGAAATAGAATACTTGCATTCTTTTTGGTTTCGTTTTGGCTTCTCGCTTGTGTGCGTATGTGTCTCTGCGTGTTCAAATGTCCTGCATGTCCGGCGGTCCTTTCCAGGGTTGGGAGGGAAGCGGCTGTTTGCTTTAGCGATGCTTCGTGTTCTTGAAGATCGGATTGTAGAAGAGAAGATTTTTGGAAGAGCTGAGGCCTGCTTGGAGGGCCTGCATTGGTGGCCTGGCTCAAGGGCCAGCCACAAAAACGTGTTGGTTCAGCCAGAGAGAGAAGAGAGAGAGGGGAGTGTAAGAGAGAAGGAGGGCATCCGAGGTCCTCCTTTTATGGTCTGGCCGTAGTCCCACCCTCCAGGGTTAGACTTAACCAATGAGAGTGTTGGGATTTCCCGGCGGGAAATTCCTCAGCAGACTTTATTGCTCTTTGTTTGAAGGTTCGACTCAGTGGGTCTCTGAGTCTTCATACTATAATTAATGCAACAAACACACACTGCATTTTCTGAATAAGTGATATACCTGGAAGTGTAAGTCGTGAAGTGAGCATTAATTTGATAGGAGACATGACATATATGAGGTTATCTGAACTAGTACTTTGTTAAGACACAGACAAAAAGATGCAAAATACCATACAGAAGAAACATTTTACAAAACAATTATGTGTTTACATATAATGTCCTGGGGTGCATGTTCATTTATAGATGGTTTGTCTATAATTTGAGGCAAAAGCTCTGTGTCTCTGTGTCAAAAGCTCTGTGGCCACATTCTTTCCGGCCATAAAAAGATCTTATCAGATGGTTTCCAGGGTGACTGAAGAATCTCCCTCTGTTGTGTTGGGGGGGAAGGTATGCTAGTGAGCACAACTTTCAAAACATATTTGTTAAATGTAACTGGCGATTGTGTGTTTGATTCGCCTGAGTCGCTACATAATCCCCCCTTTCGCTAGTTGTTGTCCCTCCTATGGACAACAACGAGCGATATCAAAGCTTCAGGAAGATCAGACACACCATAGCCATGTTAGGC
Organism: Pseudorasbora parva; assembly: GCF_024679245.1. Taxonomy (NCBI): domain Eukaryota; kingdom Metazoa; phylum Chordata; class Actinopteri; order Cypriniformes; family Gobionidae; genus Pseudorasbora; species Pseudorasbora parva. The sequence goes on along the minus strand of NC_090185.1, from coordinate 15,867,917 downwards.
TCCAGTTGTTTGTGTCTCCGGAAGTTATGGTCGTTCCACGGCAGATAAGGCAGACAGTAGCCCAGTTCAGGTCTCTGTGCTTGTGCAGCAGGTGTCGAGGCAGCAGGTGCCCTGACGGTGCGTCACCTGTCATCCAGAAGTCTGTTTGTGTGGTGCAGGTGTGCTGTGGGCTTTCTGCAGCCCTGGGTGGAACCATGTTCCTCGCAATGGCCAGTCAGTCATTTAGGTCTCCTGCCTAGGAAGATGGACTGTGCATCTTGACACTTTTATGTCCTATGCTGACTATGAACTTTTCCAGAGGGTGCCTCGCATTGTGGCCAGGCTGGGTGCCTTCTGGTGATCCACTTTGGTTTCTCTGTTTCAAAGTTCAAAGTCACTGGGGTTTTGAGAATCCCTTCAGAGGCGGCCTTGTGTTCGTTTAAGGCCTTCTTTCTCAAATCACATGCATGACATAGTGTGGGGCTTGGCAGTATTGCCTACAAGGTGACTAACTGGTGTTGGAGGAGAAGGTTCTTGAAGCTGGTATAAGGTTGGGCAGAGGGCTTGGGCTCCTCCCCCCTTCTGCGTTTGTGTGCAGGGCTGGAGGAGCTTGCGCTGCTGATGTGAAGTTCAGGAGAGTACGTCTTTCTTTTGAGGATTCATTTGCAGTTGGTGATCAGCAGTCCAGGTTGCTCTCTCAGTGCGATGCCCGAGGTTGGACCCGGTGTGATGATGTCTGGTGGTGGCTGGCCTCTGATTGTCTGGAGGCACAGGAGCATGATCACGGCCGCGTTTCTTAGGCATTTCCAGATCTGTTGCATGGCCTCAGTAGTGAAGTGGATGCCTCTGTCTGAGTTGATTCTCAGTGGCAATCTTGATAGGAAAAAGATGTGATTCATCAGATGGTATGCCGTGGTCTGGGCGGTGTCGTTGGGTGCTGGTTGACACTCCACCCACTTGGTAAACTGGCACACCACTGTGAGAAAGTACTTTTTGCCTTTTGTGGACCTGGGCAGGGGTTCTACCCGGTCGATTTGTAGGTTTGACCATGGGAAAGTGGTCCCTCTGTGTTGCAGTGGGGCTCTGTGGCTCGGGTTTGCTGGTTGGAACTGGCAGCGAACTAGCCCTTCTCTAACATACTCTGCTGCATCTTGATGCATCCCAGGCCCATATGCCACCTGTTTCAGTGTGTCATACGTGGCTCTGGTGCCGTGGTGTCCAGCACATGGTGTGTTGTGGGCGTACATTAGCATCACCCCCCTTTGCGACCGTGGCACTACAAGCTGTGGCGCTGTGTTGCCATCGGGTGCACACCAGAGAATGTTGTCCATAATACGCATCATGTGTCTGGAGTTATGTAGATGCTTGTGGCTAGAGTCATCAATGAGCTCAGAGTCAGTGATAGGGTGGTTGGAGGGGTCTGAGAGGTGGTCAAGAATTGTCTTTATTGCAGTGTCAGAGGTTTGCATATCCGCAATATCGTTGTTGGAAATTTGCGGAGTTAGCGGTAGCAGCTGCAAGGCCGGCATTGTAGCCGGTGTCGATCGCTTGCTGTTAGTTAGCACTGCAACAATGGGGCTGGATGTGGGGTGCGGGGGTGCCCACATGTCGCCGTGTGGTGTGTTTTTACTGATTGTATTGCACAGTGGTAGACTTTTGGTTGAGTTGTCTGCCCACAGTGCAGGGATACTGTTCGTTGTGATAATGTCATTCAGCTGTAGGTCATTCATGACCTGGGGGCAGACGGCATCAGAGTCTTTGGATAGCTGAAATGTGTAAATTAGCGAATTTGAACTTGGCTTTGGGGCTGAAGCTGTGTTGTCACAGTGTGCTGCAGGGGGTCCCGTGGCCTTTGTGACCTGGCAGTCTGGCTCTGTGGGAGTTCCCGTGACCTCTGTGACTTGACAGTCTTGCTCAGACGATGTGTGTGTCTGAAGGGGCAGAGGGTCACGCACTTGAGCCCAGACTTTCAGCTGTTTGAAGTCCAGTACGGGTTCGAAGCGGTCCAGCAGGTCTTTTCCGATGAGAAACGGATAAGTGTTCATAGGGGAGATATAGACGGGGTGTATCAGCCTCATAGGTCCAATTGTCAGGTGGATGGAAGCTACGTGCTTGAGCTGGATGTCGTTTTGGCTATACGACTGCACATTTAGCTTACAAGTGTGAAGGTTAAGGGTGCGATTTTTCCTCTGTGCTTCAAATCTGAGTCTTTCAAATAGTTGGGCGGATATAAGCGTGAGGTCGGAGCCAGTGTCAACTAGGGCTTCGAGCTTAAATTCCCTTTCCATAGTGATAGTCAGATAGAGTTTTCGAGCCATCCCCTTCTCGATTAGGTTTCCCAGGAGTCTTGGTGTGGGGACCTGTGTGTTGCTTGATAAGCCGTCTGGATATGTGTCAAGTGTCTCATTATGCGTGCAAACAATCAAAGCAGCGCTTTCTGGTACGCTGGGCTGTCCCATGATGCTGTCTTGATTAGAGGCTGTTGCTGTCAGCTGTAGTGAGTGTGTGCTGCTGACGTGTGGGGGTGCAACAGTTAGTACACTAGTCCGTGGTTGGGGAACAGTGTTCAGGGTGGATGATTCAGTTGCAGGAAGGGCGGGAAGGTTGATTTCAGGTATCATGTCTAGTCGTGCTGTACCTGGTCCGTCCTTCTTGTCTTCCTTGTGAGGTTTCTGTCGGAGGAGCTCTTTCAGGATCTTTATGAGCTCTGTAACTTCAGAAGCAGCTACACTTTCTTTGCCAGACGTGGGTTCAGGTCTGGGCCTACCATTGTCCCGTCGAGAGTGGCCTCTTCGCTGGCTTTCTGGGCGAGGCGGGTCCCAGGATCCTTCAGAGCGATCGCTCTGGTACCGTGGACGGTCGCCATTATGACCACGCTGCCCTCTGCTGGCTTGGAGTGGTTTGGACTCTCTGTTGACGGGTCGGTAACTGTGGTTCTGTTTGGCGCCCTCTAGGGTTAGCTCTGGGTGGTGCACAGAGACAGGGCAGATGGTGGGCTGTTTTACAGTCTTTTCAGAAATGGTTTTCTGTTTGACGTAAGCTTTGTGAGCCAAGTCTCTTAACTGTTGCGTGCCCATGCTGCGCGGGCACGCCAGCACCCCCAGGTGGTAACTGATGGTAGGGTGCAGGTTTCGGAGGAAAAGAGTTTTGAAGTTGATGTCCTCTTCCATGCCTGGGTCGTTACGTGTCCCGAAGTAGGCACGTCGCAGTCTGTTATAAAAGTTCTGTGAGGTCTCACGTCGAGCTTGCTTGAGGTCCATGGCAGTGATGAACCCCTGGTCTGACTCGGGGTCGGAGTACTCACGAATTAGAGCTTGTCGTAGATGCCAGTAGTCCGCTTTGATGGCCTCTGGTTGTCGATCCAGAAAGCTGCGTACGTCACGATTAGACGTGGCCCTGAGCAGGTACAGTCTGTCCCAGTTGTTCGCGTGAGCGACAGTTTGCAAATAAAAGTCTATGTCTTTTAAGTATGCGTGGACGTCGTGTCCTCCTGCCGGGTCTGGGCTGAAGGTAGGAATATTTCTGGCCAGCTTGTCAAGGTTCTTTGAAGCTTCGTGGCTGTTGACCTTGACTTCCTGGAAGGGCGTCCTTTCCTTTGCTGCTGACGGGGATTCGTGGAGACTGGCAGGTGCTCTTTTAAACAGGGGGCTGTCATTCCCCTTCGTAGCTCTTGCTTCGTGGCTAAAATGTGCGGAGTAACTGGTCAGGGGAAACTCTGTGTTGTGTGTTTCCCCCTTCCGGTAACGTTGCACTATATATGACTGTCTCAGTTCTTTTTGCACCATGTCAAGTTCATCTTTGAGCTCGTGTCTTTGCTGGATGAGCTCGTCGATCTCGGCTTGTGCCGACTGCAAATGTTTTGCATAGACTTTAGCTTTAATGTCTCTGTTTTTAAGTTCATCAGTGGCTCTCTCCAGGAGGGATTCGCCACGCCGAAGCTTTTCGTCGAGGTGTTTCCTGGCGTCTTTCTCTGACTGTACTCGTCGGTCGGTGTCACGACGGAGCTCCTTCAGGGTCTTTTGAAGTCTTTCTATTTCTTTTCTTTGTTCTTTGTCTGTTTCGTCGTCTTTCTCTGTGTCTAGAAGCTTATCTAGACGAAGCTGGGTGAGGGCTTGGTCTCTCCGGGCCTCCTTGGCTTGAAGCTTTAGCGTTGCTGCCTCCTGTTCCAGGTTGTCGTAGCTCCCTTCGCTTAGACGTGCCTGTGCGATGAGGACGTGGGCGAGGCTTCCGAGGATCTTGGCCACTTCCTTGTTGGAGTAGCTCTGCGTGGGGTCGTGTGTCATCAGCTGGTCTAGCTCGGTGTCCAGTTGCTCCTCGCTCGGCTGCCCCAGACTTCCTTGACTGGTGGCCGTTAGCGCTTCCAGCCATGTCGTTAGGCGATCCCACGGGACGGCGGAACTGGGTGCACGGAACATTACTGCGGACGAAAGAAACACAGCACACACACACACACAGAGAGAGAGCCAATGCAAGCTTGTTCTAAGCTAACGAGCTATCGTACGGATAGCTGGGAATTTTGGCTAACTGATCTAGACAGTTAGATAATTAGACAATTCAGACAATTAGGTGGGCGGTAGCCCTGGTTGTCACTTGGTGAACTGCTGCTCGGTCGTCCCGGGACTATCTAATTCTCCTTGGGGTCTCTTGGTGAACTGAAAGAAACACAAACGTGATAGTCCAACAGTGAGGATAGGAAAGAGCACAGTGGAAACAAACACAAGATGAATTGGTCTGTAATGAAAGGAATGTCAGCGTGCGCGCCGGGAGTGTTAGGGAAAATGAATAGGCTTAATGCTCAAGATATACTAAAATTCGGCTTGTACTATGGGTTATCCCATTTAGCTCATCCGGGGTGAATTGAGGTCGCTTAAGTGGAAGATTAAATATCAAGAGCAATTTAGAAAAAGGCAAAAGTTTCTGTCAAGTAATGATAAAACAAAAGGCACTTTTGATACCGTTTGTAATTACCAGACTGAGCTTTATTCCCAATGGGAGGGGAAAAGAAAACTTTTGCAGAGAGAGAAAAATAAAATAAATAAATAAAATAAAATAAAAATAAAATAATAATAATAATTTTTAATTAAAAAATTAATTAAAATTAAAAATTAAAATTAAAATTAAAATTAAAAATTAAAAATTAAAAATTAAAATAAAATTATAAATAAAAAAAAATAAAAAAAATAATAAATAAAAAAAATTAGAAGCTCAACTTAATTCAAATTAAATTCAAAGCAAGTTTAAATGAAATTTAAATAAGCCTGTAAGGAAAATCAAATAAAAGAAAGCCAATCAAAAATCTTATCCTATAATGATTAATCTCTAAGTGGGAGTTATCCAAATAAAAGAATTAATCAGAAAGGGAGTAGGGATTTAGTGTTGCGCTGACTTAACAGGGTATAGCCACACGGTGGCGTCCTTCCTTCCAATTGGACTGTCTGTGACTTAAACCTAATTTCACTTTGAGTTAGAGGAAGTTATGTTTCTTTTTAAACTTCAAATTCGAATAAGGGTGTTTAATCAGCGAGAAAGGAGACTTGGTTGTTGCTAGAAAAATTGTATAAATGAAACTGTGTACAACAGTAAGCAATAAACAATTTATAGGCTCAAACTTATTTTGTTAAGGCAGAATCAAATGACGGAGAGTGAAACTATCCGAATTTATCCACACGATGGCGCTATTGCGCCCGCCCTAGACTAGAGTTAGTTAGGCGGAAATGCTCACCAGATGGCTTTGTCTGGTTCTAGAGTCGCCCTCTGGCGGGTTGCAAGCGGCGTTGCAATTCTTGAGTCGCCCTCTGGCGGTTTGCAAGCGGCGTTGCAATTCTTGAGTCGCCCTCTGGCGGGTTGCAAGCGGCGTTGCAATTCTTGAGTCGCCCTCTGGCGGTTTGCAAGCGGCGTTGCAATTTCTGAGTCGCCCTGGCGTTCTGCAAGCGGCGTGTTCCCTACACTCTACTGGCTTTTGCACTCATTTAAAAATGACTGCACTTTATGTGCACGAGCAACGAAACGGGTGACAAACAGGAATTTATCTTCTGCCTATTCACGCATTTTACATGGACTCCAATAGACATTTATCAATATGGCTGACGGTTTTCAGCATCTCTGATTCAAATGTTTTAGGTCTCAAGTCTTTGGTTAGCTAAGCCAGACTTAAACCAGGAGTTATCGTTTATCTTAACGATATAATAATTATTCTGAGGCCCCTTATATTGTACAGGAGAGTCTCGCCCTGTCCCAATCTTCCGCAATGATAGAAACTTTCTGTAGTTCAGATCAAGCGGGATAACGCAACGTACGTGTCTACAGACATCATCAAAATCTCATTATTTTGATGGAACACATAATATATTGCTCGAGTCAAATGTATGGGTTTCCTACAATACATTTGTTTGGAAATCACGCGGATAAAACCTATTGCGCCTACGGCTGCAGGGGGTTTCGGAGATCACGCGGATTTTCGTACCGTTCATATTTTTATTAATATAATCCGGCTACTTCAACATTTCTCAGCATCTGTTTATGCTTGGGTTCGCCTTGCGCGTACCGTTCAATTCACAAAACAACACCAAAACAAAACGAAACAAAAACGCGCGTGCAGGTTATTAATACCTCAAAAATACACAATGAATAGAATATGAATATTATTCACACATACACAAACGTTTGAAACTTGCCCGATATTTCTCCACCATAAAAATGTAACAACAACGACTCATGAGTTTAATGTCTCGGGGAATAATTAACTCAAAAGGGATTTAATATTCAATATTCATGAATTTATGAATATGATTTGCCAGTTGTTCATTACGTATTAAAATTTTCCGATAGGGAAAATTGTTTAATTAAATACAAGTAACCCTTTATGAAATTGCTTGAAATTATCCTACTAAGTTTGTCCTGCAAATTAGTTATAGACTTTTCAAATCAATTCTCAATAATGGATTACTGCTTTACGAGCGCATAAGAAACATTAACTTTACTGATCAGGACAAGTTCAATATTTCAAATGGTCATACAGTTTACTTTACTAACATAGTAGCATAAGCAGTTAGGTAACGTTTAGATCGCAAGTTTCATTGACTTCGTGTATGTGGCAGAATAACAGATTCAACTCATTAAATGTCTTTCGGAGGTTTAATAAACACAGACTAAAAATAACACTACAATTCACACAGAAAGTACATACTAAATATGCATCAAGAGAGTAGAAGTATAGATATTAACGAAAGAATACATAAAAGAGAATAATGAATAGATTGAAGTTAGAGAGAGATAAACGAGAGAGAGAGAGACAAAGAGAGTGAGGGGGAGAGAGAGACAAAGAGAGTGGGGGGGGGTAAGCAAGGCATGCTTTCCTTCAGTTCAACCAAATACGACCTTCACGGAGTTAATTTATCCCAATGGGAGAATAACACACCCTCTTTACAGCAGTAAGAAATAGAATACTTGCATTCTTTTTGGTTTCGTTTTGGCTTCTCGCTTGTGTGCGTATGTGTCTCTGCGTGTTCAAATGTCCTGCATGTCCGGCGGTCCTTTCCGAGGTTGGGAGGGAAGCGGCTGTTTGCTTTAGCGATGCTTCGTGTTCTTGAAGATCGGATTGTAGAAGAGAAGATTTTTGGAAGAGCTGAGGCCTGCTTGGAGGGCCTGCATTGGTGGCCTGGCTCAAGGGCCAGCCACAAAAACGTGTTGGTTCAGCCAGAGAGAGAAGAGAGAGAGGGGAGTGTAAGAGAGAAGGAGGGCATCCGAGGTCCTCCTTTTATGGTCTGGCCGTAGTCCCACCCTCCAGGGTTAGACTTAACCAATGAGAGTGTTGGGATTTCCCGGCGGGAAATTCCTCAGCAGACTTTATTGCTCTTTGTTTGAAGGTTCGACTCAGTGGGTCTCTGAGTCTTCATACTATAATTAATGCAACAAACACACACTGCATTTTCTGAATAAGTGATATACCTGGAAGTGTAAGTCGTGAAGTGAGCATTAATTTGATAGGAGACATGACATATATGAGGTTATCTGAACTAGTACTTTGTTAAGACACAGACAAAAAGATGCAAAATACCATACAGAAGAAACATTTTACAAAACAATTATGTGTTTACATATAATGTCCTGGGGTGCATGTTCATTTATAGATGGTTTGTCTATAATTTGAGGCAAAAGCTCTGTGTCTCTGTGTCAAAAGCTCTGTGGCCACATTCTTTCCGGCCATAAAAAGATCTTATCAGATGGTTTCCAGGGTGACTGAAGAATCTCCCTCTGTTGTGTTGGGGGGGAAGGTATGCTAGTGAGCACAACTTTCAAAACATATTTGTTAAATGTAACTGGCGATTGTGTGTTTGATTCGCCTGAGTCGCTACACTTACACTACACGAGGCGGTGCAACTGACGGGACTTTCAGTTTCTCCTCAAAATATTTTTGAGGTAATTTATCCCTCTTATGCTCATATGTAATGTATTTGGATTTATTTATTATTTAAAAAAAATTATATATTTTTTATGGTCAAGTGCAGTGCGTTTACACAGTGACTTCTGCTTACTGTTACGGGATTTTCAGTTTATAGAAGATATCAATCAATCAACTTTATTTATATAGCACTTTTACAATGTAAAATATACAGCTCTGGAAAAAATTAGGAGACCCCTTAACATTGAGAAATCAATGTTAAGTGATCTCTTAATTTTTTTCCAGAGCTGTATAGGCTAAATACAAATTTAGTAAAAAAATGTATATATATATATATATATATATATATATATATATATATATATATATATATATATATATATATATATATATATATATATATATTTTTTTTTTTTTTTTTATTATTATTATTATTATTATTATTTTTATGTAGCTATTGCATTCATTTTGTTAAACTGAATAAAGCACATCTGACACAAACCTGTGTGATTTATGACACATTACTGTGTTAAATAAGTCTAACTAACAAAAAATGTGTTGTCCTTATGTGTTGTCCTTGACTATACACAGGTGTGTTGGGGAATAATACAGGTTGTGTTGTTTTTAACATTTCTTTTGTTTATATTTCAACTAAACTTTGTCTAAGTCTAAATTACTTGATAGTAAATAGTTGTGTCAATTTTTTAAGTTGAAAGTACTTAACATTCTAAGTACATGCAACAAAAAAGTTTTCTAGTGAAAACAACACATCTCTCTGATGACATATGCCGGGCTTCTTCAATCATCAGTGGAAAAAATTGTAAGGAAGTTAAATGTATTATTAGCAAGCATGATTCGTGCAAAAGCAGCCTTTGGTCTCGTAGGTGGTTGATTCACAATGAGAAGTGAGAATGTCCGTCTTGACTGCACTTTCAGTCCTCCATCTGACTGCAGCCACCTTAGGTCTACTTTCACAGCGAGGCGTTTGGCATTTCAAACGTGCCTGATCGATGCTATTTGTGAATAGGTTAATTGAAAAAAGAAATTAGATTGAAAGAATGATTCATTTATAAACCCGCCCCTGTGCACGCCTTCGTAAACTGTGGTCAACTGATCAGAAACCATCGCTGTGGCCAGATTACCACAAAATTTGCTTAGACTTTTTATCTAACTTATGTGGTTATCAAGCATTTTGAAAACAGTCAAAATGTGTAATCTGTACAGTGAGTGTACAATTGTTAGGGTAGTTAATATTCTGATCATATAGGCATATTTGTTTTTCCAACGGATGTGACTTACAGTGAAAAACGACTTGCATTCAGATTATTAAGCAGTTTATTCTACACCTAAAATGGCCGAAAAAGAGATTTAACTGACCGTGAAAATTAATTCCAACATTATGAAATGCCTATGAGAAGAATGCATCACTATGGAAATTTTGCAATAAAGGCATGATCATCATGAAATTCTCATTGGGTCAGCAGGGTTGAAAAGAAAAGATGTTACATGATCCAGTAACATCATATTTTATATGTACAATGCATATTGTGCATTGGCCTTTTTAAAAAAAAGCTTATTTCTTATACAGTCAGAAAGTCTTCTAGTTTTTGTGAATTTGCACTTAAACCAGGTGGCTGTGATTGCGTGGGAAATTGCGAGGCTACACAGGATTTGATCACTGGATTTACAAAAATGATTTTACTTTATATATATATATATATATATATATATATATATATATATATATATATATATATATATATATATATGAATATATGAGAGAGAGAGAGAGAGAGAGAGAGAGAGAGAGAGAGAGAGAGAGAGAGAGAGAGAGAGAGAGAGAGAGAGAGAGATTAATAACTTTCGAATAATTCGTTATAAAAGTGCGCATCAAATATGTTAATTGTGTGAGAGACACGCCGCTGGTTTCCCATATGACCATAAAGCTCTAAACTACATCAGTGGCCTTCGTTTCGTTTTCGTTTGGCTCCCGCATGGGAGGGGCAGTTTATGGATTACGGGATCCACGTTGTGACACAATTCCGGTACGCTATTCAGTCATTGATTCCCATTGTTGTTGGTCCAACATCGTCTGTGTGTGTTGTTTATGGTTTTCTTCACGAAAACGTCAATCTTTTACCCCGTGTTTATGGTCTAGACGCAAGCAATTCTATGGTTTAAAGTTAAACCTGAGAGTTAAACTGAACTAGTCCTTTTTTCTTTCTCTTAACGTTACGTTACCCAAGGCAGGATTTCAGACGAGGGCTGAAGGCGTCCGTCTTCTCAAATTACCACATCCGCACTGAACGCGTTATTGAAGGAGAATGGCGTCTACCGTCCCGGTTCTTCTGCTCCTGTTTGCGGGAATATTCACGACGACATTCGGTGAGTGTTTAAAATACCTAACGAAACTGCTTCTTAACGTTTAAACTTGTTCTTGACGACGGTTTGTCCGGGTTAACCGATGTCTGTCAAGTATATAGCTGGATCAGCCTTGACAAACAAACAAACGACATGATATGCGGTTACTTAATATGTTAAAACAGGTGTTTTTAGAACTTTAATTTTGTGAAGTATCGCGATATCAACTGAATAGTGTATCGTTTTATGTGTCACGTGCGATTCCCTCCCTTCCCCCTCATTTTTATGGTGTCAAATGTAGTTTAGTGGTAGTTGTTTCCCATTTTTGTCTTCAGAAAGTAATACATATGTTATTTTTAATCTGTTCAATTATCTAGCTATTATTTTTAGAACTATTATGTGTGTTTTATAATTATTAAACTAAACAGGTTTCCAGAGATTTGAAAACATTTATTAAACAGTGATGTATTTCCCCATAGTTTTTTGGGACAAAAATTTGCTCACAAGTGGTGCGTCAAAGTTTACAGGTATTAATGTATTAGCTACAAAAAAAAAAAAAAAAAAAATATATATATATATATATATATATATATATATATATATATATATATATATATATATATATATATATAATTAATTTTTTCCCCAATGCACATTATTTTCTTCCATGACACACTAATGTTATGCAGAAAGTCTGTGTTTATTTAGGGATGTCCTGATCAAGTTTTTTTTTCCGCACCCTAGTCATTGAATATTGAGCATCTGCTGATACTGAGCCATGATCTGGTTTTCGTAGTGCTTGGTAACTTACATGAAGTAGATTAAATAAGTTCTGCACAAATTCTGAAGTGAACTAGCTCCTTTAAAATATTAAAGTAAAGTTATTCAGATCAGTTTGTTTTTGTGTGTGTGTGTGCATATTATATATATATATATATATATATATATATATATATATATATATATATATTAGGGCTGTAACGATACACCAAACCCACGATTCGGTTCGTATCACGATTTTTGACCCACGGTACGATACAAACCTCGATATGGGGGGGACAAAACAGTTTTATTCTGTACAGTATTCTGTAGCCTATTTTGCCGTCAATACCATATATCTGTATGGTCAATAGGCTACTGCCGACGTTTTCTTTGCGGTACCAATAGGCAATATATATTTAACATGAAGTATAGGGCCTCCTATACATCAATACCAACAGAAGCGCCGCGTCAGACACGCTTCTGGTGTGCAAAGAAAGAGAAAACGCCACGCAGCCGCCCCGCGGATGACACGCAACAGAAACGCCACGCTCACACCACTTTGCCAGCCGGTTGGGGAAGCTTCTTGAAACACTTACGGCAAATTGTGTGGGTCTTTTCAACTACACGATTGCCATCCTTGTTCTCCAGCGGGTAGCTGAAATGTTGCCATACTGCTGACTTAAAAGTTGGACCTGGACAGGAAGGATAATTCTGGGAGTTGGAAGGGGTGTGTCGCGATTCTGCCTTCTCACATCGCGATACAGGTTCGTGGACCTGCATATTGCGATTTCGATTTCATATCGCATATCGTTGCAGCCCTAATATATATATATAGGTAAGACATTGGTAGATGTAAACATTTGTTACAATTGTAACCAGACTGGTCACAATTATGAATATGGGACAACTCATAGCATCGTGTTATGCCAATGATGTCTCAGTCTTCAAGCAGATAAATTATCTACATAATAGGGCTGGGCAAAAAAATCGATTTTCGATGAATCGGTTTTTAAAATCTGGTCGATTCAGAATCGATTCTCGAAGGCCATGAATCGATTTTTTTCCATATTTATTTCCGCTGACATTGAACATAAGATTGACGTAAATCTAATTACTATTCTTTTCCACTAAATGTCACCCATTTGCTTTGTGTGATCTTACAAAGGAGCAAGAGGCGCACATCCTTCATTCATTCAGTGTTTAAATGGAGGCTTCCGGTGCGTTGTCGCCTTTTATAATGCTGAGGTGAAATGCTGTAGTAATACTAAAAATCTGCAGAACCATTTGATGTGACAACACACACACACACAGCTGAGCAAACACGCGAATGCTTGCCTTGCATTAGAATCAAACTTGAGCAGTCACTTAAGCACATACATTAGCCATTATCGACATATTGAAATTATAGTGCATATACAGCGCAGGATCAATAATTCAAACCCTAATAGCTTATAAACAGATTTCCTCAAATAATAGTTAGTCCACAGTCAACTTAAGTCAGCACGTTAAGATATTGTTGTCCATTACCACGGCAACTACTCGTGTCCAGGAATTAACCATTCTATTAACTGTAAAATATAATGAACACGTTTCTCATGTACGAAGAGTAAATGCACACATGACGAGCAGCAAAAAAAAAAGCAGCAAAAAAAAAAATCATCCAATATCCTTTTTATTTTTTAGAATAAATATATCAAACATCCATAAAATACTTATCAGATTTTTTTTTTTTTTTGAATAAAGTTGCATCAAAATTGTATTTAACAATTGTATGTATTTGAAATATAGAGATGCGTTCTGTTTTAATGTACTCAGGTATACCTAAAATAAAAGGTTTAATATACAGGTTTGTGGCTCTTCATTTCTTTTTAATTACCCACTTATGTTCACTGTTCTTTTTTTATAAATACCTATAGTATTTGTATTAAATCTATATTCATTTGAGTTTAATCGGGAATTCAAAATCAAATCGAAATCGAATCAAGAATCGAAATCGAAGGGCTTGTGAATCAAAATCGTATCGAATTGGAACATCTGAATCGATACCCAGCCCTACTAAATAAATTACTTTTGAATGATTCTTTACAAAAGTGAACATCAAATACGTTCATTGCATGTGTGACACGCTTAGAACAGACCTCATTGTTCCTCGCGTTCACATTTGAGCTTCTTCTTTTCCTTTTGATGGCGGTTGGCAAATCCCCTTGAAGGTGCATAATGCCACCCACTGCACGACACAACAAAAATTACATAATCTGCTCCGATACCAATCCTTGAGATTGGCTCAGGATATCCCTATTTTTTACACTGTCAAATTGTTTATAAAAAACAAACACAAATAGTCATATTCCACGTCTTCTGAAGGCATACAATAGCTTCTGTTGCTTCTGCGTAGTGCTCAAATCTGCGCAGAACTACTTGGTTTTGGGTGACCTGAGGCTGAGTAAAAGAAATCAAGGTTTTCTTTTGTGGGAGGTTTTCAACTATTCCTTAAATATATTTTTAAAAATTATATGTTTTATTTGTCTCATCTTGTTTGCTTTGTTTAGCTGATGATGACGACTGCAAGCCCTACTTCACCAGCAATAGTGTGTATAAGCCATTCATTAGGTGTCGTTATACATTCTGCTGCGGGACGTGCGATGACCGATACTGCTGCTCCAATCCACTACTGAAGTTATCTGAGGAAAAGCAAGACGACTGTTTTTTGTGAGCAGTTTTATTTGTCTAATGAAAAATAATGGCTTTCACAGTTTTACACTGACATCAGCACACTAGCTTTCACATTTACTACACTTTCTGTGCCGTTAGCGTCACCAAACAAGGTTTTGAAAATGACTTCCCAAACACAATTCCTATTTTTGTTTTGTCAGACATAGTCATGCCACAGATTTATTGTATTTGCATTTTTCAGGGAAATCTAACTGCAACTGGTCATATCTGAACCAATAAAATGTTTCTAACGTGAATTTTTTTCTTTTCTTCACAATCTGTCCTGAGGTAGTAAAACGAACGATAATATGTATGTTGCTGTGGGCGTGACGATAGCAGGGCTTGTGACCTTCATCATTATGTTCATCATCTGCTGTGTCTGCCCGTGCTGCTGCATCTACAAAATGTGCAGAAATCCCAGACGTAAGTGTCTACACTTATATATTTTTCTTGTTTGTTTCCAATTTGAGAAATGTCTTTCTTGCCAAATATTTTGATGAGAATCATATTACACATTCAAATGCGAAGCCAATAACAAGAAATTTGGTCTAAAATTGTTAATTGCAAAGACGTAAAAAGTTTAAGTTCAGTTTTGACCGAGATGTGACCTGGATGTATTTTCGTGAGACTGTGTGTAAAATTGGCAGAAATATTTTAACTTTTTTCCTCCACAAGTTTAGACTTTCTCTGACCTTGTAGACTATGATACAAATGCTGAAATGTGACTTTTGAGAGTGGAAAAACTAAATGCTGGATAATTCTGGGATTCCCCACCCAGCCTGACTCACTGTGTCCACAATAACCACAAACAGGAAGAGCGAGCGCCCATGTGCAACTGAAAACGATTAATGACTGCCACAAGACTTTCATAAGATAGACAGCTGCAGTCTCACCTACATAACATTTGTTTAGTTACTCAGGGGGGAAAAATGTAGTATCACTTTCTTAAAGAAACAGTGTACTTAAAAATCCATCTGCTCTCCAGACAGAATTCAAATTTTTGAGAGCACCAGGAGGCTGCTACGTGCTGTCGCCTCCAGCGATTTCAAAACATGTCTCTGTTATATTGTCATTTTCTGCTCGTCTGGCACCTCGCAACTGCACAACCTTTTTCTGCAGCGACTTTCAGCATGATTCCTATAACAGTGTCTGGCGTTTACGTTTTACGTGGCTTGAGAAAGTCACGTCAACCATGTAAAATCTGATCAGAGTGGTCAGATTGAAATGGATTTCCAGAAATGACTACCTGAACGAGGCTTTAGGACTTTAAATACAGACAGAATAATCAACAGAACTAAGAACAGGTGTGGAACACAAGTAACTAAAAACTAACTCGAAAACAAAATAAATTATTTTTTCTATTTTCTATTTAAAAAAAATTGTATTAAGCACTATTCTTAGTATTTTTATTTTATTTTATATTATGTTTCTTTTTTTAAATTAAAGTAAATTTTGCCTTGCTGTGGCAACTAGCTGGTAAACTGTCTGGAAGTATGTTGTCGGGTGTATTGTGGAACAGCATTTCTTCATAGGGTGGATTACTTTTATTTCCTGTCAGCATATTATTTAGAGTTGTTGTAAAGCTGTTTGTTTATAATTGAGATATAACTTACTAGCTTTAACAGTGTAAGCTGATATGGGCGATGCTGATATCTGTAGAGCAGGGATGCCAATATAATTATGATATTTAAGTAATGCAATTCAATGATATCAAATGATTTGCATGTTCAAATATGTCTATATAAAATTACAACAAATGCTTGGCTGATTAATCATCCTAGTGAATATATACATATGCATTGCTGATTTTAAGGGTTTTCAACAGCCTTTTTAATGATTCAAACACAACAGGAAGTTGTTATCTAGTGCATCTTAAATTTAGCCCTTTAACTGCACCAGAAAGGAACTGCAGCAATGACTGAGTATGCAGACGTTATCTGGCTGCCCTTATTCATTTGGTTTAAAAACAAAATAGTTTATAATAAGTAGGACAGAAAGGGTTCAGAGAAGTTGTTACAGACCTATATATCAGTCAGGATGATTAATAAATTATCTTTTACTTGCAGCAATGTACAAGATGTATACACATATTTATGTAAATATATACACAAACACTATTGCCAAAAGTATTGGGACACCCCTCCAAATAATTGAATTCAGTTGTTCCAATCCTTTCCATGGCCACAAGTGTATTAACTCAAGCACTAGGCATGCAGACGCTTCTTCAAACATTTGTGTAAGAATAGATTGCTCTCAGAAGCTCAGTGAATTCAAGCGTGGTACCGTGATAGGTTGCCACCTGTGGAATAAGTCCATTTGCGAAATTTCCTCACTACTAAATATTTCACCGTCCACTGTTTAGATTATAACAAATGTGGAAGCAATTGTGAACAACAGCAGCACAGCCACAAAGTGGTAGGCCATGTAAAATCACAGAGAGGGGTCAGCGCATGCCAAAGTCCCGGCCGAAACATCTTCCCTCACATCTCCCTATTGACAGAAATGAGAGAGTGAGGGGGAGGTGTGAGGGAAGATGTTTCGGCCAGGACTTTTTACTGTGCCGAGCTGAAGTACTCTCAGAAGTGTTAATCCACCATACATTATAGTTCTCCTTTTTAATCCGATTAGAGAAGTACCACGTTTTATTTTGTCACCATACTTGATCGTTCAACTATTTGTGTAACTGTATTTAAATAGGGGAAACGTGGAGGTGTTTGGTACTTCTAACTTGATCTCTGTTTGGTACCATAGTGAATGAACTGGGCTTAGTGTGCTAAGCTAAATGCTATCAGATCATCACCGCGCGTCAGAGAGATTAAGTGCACGCACTGAGACAAGAGGTATGTATCAACTCGTTTTAGTTAAGGGAATAACATAGTTTAATATGAAAAAGCAGTGAAGTAACCCTTTAATGCTTCAGCATACCAAGACATTTTGGATCATGCTCCCAACTTTAGGGATGGCCCCTTCCTGTTCCAACATGACTGCGTACACAGTGCACAAAGCAAGGTCCATAAAGACATGGATGAGTGAGTTTGGTGGAGGAACTTGACTGACCTGCACCTCAACCCGAATAGAACACCTTTGGGATGAATTCATCTTGGTACATACTCTGCAAAAACAAAGAAATTTGTTTGTTTTCTCAAGGTGGCAAGAACAAGAACAAAGTTCGTTCTGGCCAGTACATTCCATACTTCCCGAGAAAAGCAGGTGCCGATCATCTGCGTTTTTCCGCATTAACCACGCCCACATTAAATGTATGACCAATCACACACAATAATTCTCGGACACCCGCAAGAAAAACGTTCTGCTCAGATGTGTCGAGAACTAGCTGCGAGAACTCTCAAACCAGGGCTGCGAGAACAAAATTACGTCATCACAGCTCTGGGAGCGAGAACTTTTTCTCGGTTCTTGCGGAGTATGTTGAAGCCTTTAGAGTGGAGACTGTGTCAGCCAGCCCTTCTCGTCCAACATCAGTGCCTGGCCTCACAAATGAGCTTCTAGAATGGTCAAAAATTCCCATAAACACACACCTAAACCTTGTGGAAAGCCTTCCCAGAAGAGTTAACGCTGTTATAGCTGCAAAGGGTGTGCCAATTCCATATTAAACCCTATGGATTAAGAACAGGATGTCATTAAAGTTCATGTGCGTAAAGGCAGGCATCCAAAAACGTTTGGCAATACGTTTTGCCTCCAGGTTTGAAAACCACTGGCATAGTGGGTCCTCCATCAACCCAACTCATTCATTATTCATATTGTTTTTTCTTACGTTTTCTTTCCCAACAGCTGTTATGGGAGCAACAACAACAACTACAGTCATATCCTCACAATACCCTCAGCAGCCTAATGTCCAGGGAAGTCAGTACCCTCCATACCAGCCCATGATACCACCTCAGTCTGGGTACAGCGGGGCACCAGGGTATGGAGGGCAACCCATGCCAACTGCACCATATCAGGGACAGGGATATGCAGCGGGTCCCCCACCCCCATACCAGGAGGCTGGTAAGATAATGACCTTGCACAGCAAAAAGTCCAGTCAGCCTAAGTTGTAAAACTGGGCGATAAGTACAAATATTTATGATGAATTTGTGATTTATTTATTTTTAGTAAATGTTGTGAATGTTGAAATTTGAATGTGATTTTTTTTCTTTTCTTGGTAATTGTCATGACGTAGTTTTACAAAGATTCAACACAACGGCAAAGGCTCTAACGGAAAAAAAAAATTTTTTTTTTTTTTTTAAAGGAAGGAAAAGTTGGCTCACAGCTCATAAAATAGAATAAATTGTGTGTCATGTTCTCACCACAGGTGACGTTTAGAGTCCAGTGGCTCTTCTTCATACGTAGTTTTGCAACTCTTTCGTGTCTCATGACTGGTATGAGTGATGAGTTTGATGGATTTTTAAATAATTCAGTACTTTGCATTAGTTCAGAATGTTGAAGTGAACCAATTAAAAAAGATTTATTTGAATTTTCACTCAAAAATGTAATTTAAGGTTAAACCTTTGATGGTAATTATTGCCTGTTAAAACAGATTAGTTTTAGGTTAAAACGAATTCATTGTTTACTTTATTTTAGTCCTTGCATTAAACATGTTTGATCTATTTAGCTACAATGGTTGGTTGAAATAGTGTGTTTTAAACCATTTCAGAGCATATATACGTGAGATTTCTTTTATCGCCAAAAAAGAACTACCATTTAATTTTGGGGTGTTTTTTAAATGCTTTTGAAAGAAGTCTGTTCTGCTCACCAACGCTGCATTTGTTTGATCAAAATACTATGAAAACAGTAATATTGTGAAATATTTGTACAATTTAAAATAACTTTTCCATTTTGAATATATTGTAAAATTTAATTTATTCCTGTGTTCAAAGCTGAATTTTCACCATCATTACTGCAGTCTTAAGTGTCACGCGATCCTTCAGAAATCATTCTAATATGAGGATTTGATGCTCAAAAACATTTCTTATTATCAGTGTTGAAAACAGTTGTGCTGTTCAAAAGAACAGCATTTATTTGTAACATTATAAATGTCTTTTTCTGTCACTTTTGATCAATTGAATGCACCCTTGCGAAATAAAAGTAAAAATGAACACCTTTACTGACTCCAAACATTTGAACGGTATTCACTTACGAGTTAGGGTTAAATTTGCTTGCTACAATTGGCATAGTTTTACTTGGAAGTTTGAAATAGAAAAAAGTGCCAACATAGTGTTGGATGGAAGCTTCAGTGACATAATTCTGTGTGTGTTTGCAGGAGGCCCAGGATATCCTGCTCCCTACAGCCAGGCTGCGTTTGATGGTGGAAAGGCCGCGTACCCCATACAACCACCAGTTCAGCCTGGATTCGCTCACCCGCCCCCACCAGCAAACTACAGCTCTACTCAACCAGCTTACAACCCCGCCTACGTGGAGCCACCAAAAACCGGTTACTAAACCACAAGCTGAATTGTTTGATGGTTAAGCAGTTCCATGACCGGGTCTTCTACAATCGTGCATTGTATAGCTACGCTGGACAGCGTATTCCAATCGGGTCAGGAATAAAATGATTGGTGTTAGTTGTCATGATAGCTTTAAAGTCTTCTTGTGTGCCAGCATTCTTGTGTGCCAGCATTGTTTTCTTTACACTTGACTTTTACACTTCATTTTATATACCATAATATATTTTATCCTCTTTGACTCCAAGCCATATTTGTTTTAACTTTTATTTGTTTGTGCAAAAGGGAATATCTTTGTTTTCATCTAGAAAACATCGTCAGCTTTATTCTGAGTATTTGCACATAATACTGACACTTTATCAGCTGGTGAATTTGAACTTTAACAGCATGTTTGAAGATGTTTTCACAATTTACATACCTTTCGTGTTTAGGCGTCTGAATGTGTTCTCATGCAGAGATCCAGAATATGCCTTATTTATGCAGCAAATTACACGTGGACACTTTAACTGCAACATTCTCGCTGTGTGTTTGGATAAAGTTATGGGATTTTGGTTTTGCATGTTGCAGAAATTTTGCATATGTGAAGGAAGCGTCAACACATTTTATAAATGACCCTCCCTCTGTCCTTGAGGTTCTGGAAAAGTATGAATATCAGTGTGAGAAGAATGTGCAGAACCTATCCTGACTGGAAGCCAAATGACTGGTCATCAAATCGCCATCATTTAAATAACGTGTAATTTTCAAAAAAATAAAAGTAATTTAAGGTCAGGCAGAGGATGAAATTGTAAGATGATGTTTGACTGCTTTATTTATCTAGAAAGACTTACAACACTCTTCTTCCGTGTTATGAAGTTAAGCTTATTTTATTTCCACTGAATTCCTGTCGGGTGTGTCAGGTCATATTTTTGGGATGTTTGTTCATGGTTTATTAACTGTATAATGTTCATCTAGTCTGTGTTTTATGTTCAACTGTTTATACTCGAGCATCATTTTTGCAACTGCAAATAAAAATAAATTGTGCTGGAATCTGCCTACACATATTCCTTTCATTTTAGTCAGATTTTCGATTTTTCAAAACAATTGAGCCACACATGGTAGCCTAAGTTTAATGATATACAGCAAATGAGCTCACTTGTGTGTTGTTAAATAATGCCAATTAAAAATGCTAAAGCTACACGCTAAAAATACACAATTTAGTCGCAGTGGAAAAGTAACTTACATACCTTTCCATGTCGTATAGCATCTTGAAATACTTCTTCACATACTGTTAGCGTACATCTTATTTTAATACGCAACTCTCGGATTCAGGTGCGAAATATTTCCTAATATTCACTATCGTCAATATAACGCTCAAAAAGTCGCTATACGCATAACATCTTTCTGTGGCGCTCCGCCGACTCCCGCGCTCGTTTTACTAACTGCCGCCATTTTATGACGAGTGTAACTTACCTCAGAGGACTTTTGGCGTATATTCTTGTTTTCATTTTGTTGCTAGCCAAATTGTTTTCTACTTGTGCTTTGGTATAGGTGTTTGGTATTACAATTACAACAGAGATTATTATAACTCAAATCAGTATATCAGCGTAAGACTTTTTGAGCTAGTAGCCATATAAAATGAGCAAGATAATGCAAACTGGTCAATAAAGCAAATGGGTTATGCAAAACAAACTTCTGTATTCTGTAAAACAAGCTTAATCACTTCCGGGTCTGGTATTTTGTATGTGCTTTGTTAAATATAGAGCTCTTTTATTAAAGATGTCTTGGAGCTAGATGAGCATAACCAATGTCCATTGCATACAGATTTATATCTTTTTTTTTTCTCTTCTTATTAACATTCAGACATTAAAATTGAATAAATCAAAAATTCAAAAAACTAGCCATCAAAGTCCATATATCACCATCAGTTTATGCTACTAATAACACTTTATTTGATAAAAATGGATGCGATGAGACCTGCTTTTCTATTTGTTTATGTGGCATTTGACAAAAGACTATATATTATCCCTTAAACATGACTCCAAACTGTTTTTTTTTTTTTTCACTAGCTTATTTTTTATTAAAAAGTATAATTTTGACTCATCTTTAGTTTATAAAAACTGTAATACATAAAGAATTAAAATACCTTAGGTGATTTAGAATTAATTCTTTAATTTGGGTCATTAGTGCTCAGCTGTAAAAAGAATGACAAAATGTGAGGACGCGAGATAAACACAATGTTTCTGAAGGGACACACTAAACTTGAATTTATATTTGATCATTATGACCCTGTTTCCATATCCATATCTTCAACGTACTCCGTTTCAGATCTGCAGATCTCCTCCAGAGCCAGTTCTAGAGTGAAACAACAACAAAATACTATTTAATGCATCACAATGAGCTAATTTTAAGACAAATATGTCTTTAAGACAAATATGTCAAAAGGATGAGAAATGTTCTACATCAGATGTTACCCAGAAGTCAGTTAGCCATCAGAACGATGTTGGTATCAATTACTGTAATCGAATGTAGAGACGTGAGCCCACCTTCGCTCTCGGACAGATCTGGGACCAGACGGAACGTGTCTCTGATGGCGGGAATGACCTGATCGTACATGTGCAGGACGTCCAGACAGTGTTCAGAAAAGGACGAGTCCTTCAAAAGCAGCCAGTGCAGTAACATCAGAGCTTCCCGCAGCACCTGTAATCCAGGACTCGTCCAGGTCCGATTCCTCAGCGTTTGACTTCCTCTGCCTTTTGTTTTCAGCCACTGCCGGTGTAAAACCACAATGATTGTCCGCACCACCTGAAGACAGGAAAATATATAGTATGGTCAGTACCAGACAGTTTTTTTGCATTTTGCTCTACCGTTATGAAAGACTCAAGAACAATCATCATGTCCGTTGTGCTTCTTTAGTCCAACAGACATAGAGAATGAAAAGTTTTAGTGTTTATGTCTGAATCAAACCTCATTAATACACTGGCAGGCTGATTCACAAAAAGCCGTCCATGTTTCGGCCTTCTGTGTGAACAGTTTGGTTAAAAACCGGATGACCTGTTAAAGGAGGAATATGATTTTTTAATGACATTTTTATATAATACATTTCAAAACAAAGTACTGCTAGATAAATCACCTCAAGCTCAAAACGACTCCACATATCTTCGGAAACGGATTTATCCGGTCTAGAGGTGACGTACTGGAATATTTTGAGAAAAGGGCATGGACCTGAGGGAAGAAGGAGGGTTTGTGTTAATGCAAGCCAACAAAAAGACACTTCAAAAATGCTAAAAGACACTTACATTCATGCGAGCAGAGTTTTGTGGCAATCTCTTCATTACAGATGATAAACGACAGAAATCTCACAGACAGATGGACTATTCTGTAGGAGGTCTCCAGAGTCAGGCATTTGGACAACACTTGACTCGACATAACCTGGAGTCTACATTTGAGAAATCAGACAACAGTTTAATTAGTAAATGAAAGTAAATAAGGATAATAATAAAATATACTTATATTATATACAAGATGGAATTTTACTCTCTGGCCTATAAATATCAGAAACCAAACTGCATATTTTTGCTTGTGCCTCTGAATTTAACTGAGGTTTCTCCTTGAATATGAGCTCCAAATTCTCACTATATTATACTATATATATGAGCCATAAAGCCTGATATTCAAAAAAACAACAACAACAAAAAACTTTTGATGAACAGTTCCATTTAAAAAAAGCAATTTGTTATGTTTTCAGTAACACTTTAGTTTAGTGTCTAATTTCTCACTATTAACTAGTTGCTTATTAGCATACATATTACTAGGATATTGGCTCTTTATTAATACGTATAAAGCATATTAATGCTATTTTCTGACCATACCATATTCTATATTCCTTATCCTACGCAATACCTAAACTTAAAAACTACATCATTAACTATTAATACGCAGTAATTAGTAGTTTATTGAGGAAAAAGTTATAGTTAATAGAGTTAGTTAATTAATAGAGTGAGAATTGGACCCCAAATTAAAGTGTGACCATGATTTCCTGCCAGGGTTTACAGAGTTAAGATGTTGCCACAGTATTTCTTCCCACTTTCAGTCATCCACATGTAAATTAAGAGCCCAAACCAGAGAGCACATGACACTCCTGTAGACGCATACCTCAAGAGCTGGTTTTCCTGCGCTTTTTCGGCCAGCTTGCCAAGAGTCTTCAAACTAGTGTTCACAAGCGCCTCCCTCTGGACAGCGGCGGTAATGAATGCCGGATCGGCCAGCTGTAGGAGCCTGCTGAGAAGAGGAGGCTGGGTTTGGGCCTCTCCAGTGAGATGCTCGGAGGCGCTGAGGAGATTTTTCGAACACTGTGGCTGGTTGAGGCAAATCTCTCCATCCTGATGGCACAAAACCATCCCCAAAGCCTCACTGCTGTAGCACACTATGTGGTAGAGAGCTTTCATGGCCGCCAGGGCGAACTCCTCCTGACCAATGAGAGATTCCTCCAGACTCGAGGCCAGGCTGGAGTCGGAGGATCCCGACAGGGAGCTTCCGTGGAGCGAGGCTTTCGCAGAGCTCTCGACGGACTCCAGCGACTGACAGTATGTGCTGATGTGGAAGGTGAGCAGGGGGAGGAAGTGCACCGCGGCCGGGCAGGTGTGGAGAGCAGCATCAGGGTTATGTGGGACACACGTCGAGGGCTGGAGAGTTAATGCAGTCAGAGCGGACACAGCGAGACTCTGCAGCTGGTGAAATCGACCTTGAGGACGATGAATCGATCGGAATTCTGTGGAGGACGAGCTGGAAGTTGCCAATGATCCCCTGAAATAAAGGGGGGAAAACAAAAGTCCAAACGTTTCATATATTTAAAGATGCAATAAAAGTAAACATTTTACAGTTACTAATACTAATAGACATAATGCTAATAATTTGATTATACATTTGATCATACATTTCCACAAACAACTATCCAATTTCCAGGCTTCAGATTTTACCCATATTTTCCATTTTTGATTTTTGTCTTCTTTCAAAAATGTATACTTTATTATTACTAATAATACAATATTTAATAAATATAATATTTATAATATTTAATTGAATAATACATAATAAAAGTGAACAAATATTTTATTTATGTTTTAAAATAAAAAAGCAAATGTCATGGTGTAAATATGAATACTAATACTACTAACAACAACAATCATATATTCTATAATATTTAATTTAATAATGAACAATAAAATTCAATATAATAATAAAGTTTTCAAAAATCCAAAAAAACATGTCATGGTCCAAAAAAGAATACTACTTTTAATTATTTTAATTTTAAAGTTTAAAAATTCTAAATTGACAATTTTTATTAATATTATTAGAGATAGGAAGAATCATTACATAATATTCTGTATTCTATATATTATTACTAATACATTAATTTATAATATTTTATTTAATGATAATAATAACATGATATGACAAATAATACTGTTTTAATAATATTTTTTTTAAATAATGCATGCCATGATGTAAAAATGAATACTACTAACAACAAAATCAATAATTATAATTGTTATTAATAAAATATTCTATAATATAAATTTTTTATAATAAATAATAAAATAAAACAAATTATATTTTAGAGGAATGTTGTAAAAACAGTCTGGAATTAATGTGAAGTGTTCAGTATAATGTGGTTTATGAACCGAAAATATCTCTGATCGTTTGGCTTAGAAAAGTATATTTGATCAATGTTTCCAATGTTGACATTGTTCAAAAGTTCCACTGGAAATTGCCAATATTTACAAATGCTGTAATGGAAATTTCCATTCCTTATGATTAATGTCTTGAAAGTGGGCCCATAGTTTCCTAAAACAAACAGTTGTATGAAGTAAAAGCCAATGTTTACACTACATTTCTCAGGTTTCAGGTCACAATGAGATGCTGCTACTTGCTGATACTTACGGGCTGACGTAGCCGTTCTGTGACAGGACGTTTGGTAGAGCAGCAGGACTGATGGACAGCAGGTGACACAGACCCAAAGCGCTCGGATCCAACGGTTGTTGGAGCAGTAGGTTCAATAACACACATCCTACAGTATCACAAACACAAACTCACAGCAACCCACTGTAAAAACAGACAGAAGATAAACGCCAGAGATTTGGTCAGCCGTTACCTTCCTGTTGATGGTCAGATCTGAGGGTTCGGTCTGATTGAGGCTCTTCCGTGAGGAAACGCTTGGACTGCGCTGGTTTCCCATCTGATAAGAGTTTGAAAATGTGATGTTGAGCATCGAACAACAATGGAAAGAGCTTGTGACAGGAAATGTGCATAAACACAGAAATAAATAAACCATACCCTCTAATAAATTGCCTTTTTTCAAAGGAGAGGTTTTCTTGGAGAGCTCGGCTGAGAAGTTTTCCTTAGTCATGAACGCTCGACTCACAGGAGAGTGAATACTGTTAACACAAATAAAAACACAAATCAACTCATATTTGTCTAGAGCTGTTTTAACGTAACATTCTAACCTTTAAATAAATAACAAATGTTTTTAATTATATTAATTATAATAATAACAACAATGATCACTAATATTAATAATAAATAAGTAATTTTAAAATTAACTTATATTTAAAAGTAATACTTATAATAACAATATAATCATTATAAAAAATAAGTGATACTTTTTGTTATTATATTACTTCATTGCATTGTTTAATACTAGCACTACTACTAATAATACATATTAAAAACAATATTAATAATATAATTATTTAAAAACAACTATTTAAATTACTACACTTACTTAATATTGATAAATATGTATTAATAATAATAATAACACACAATAGTAAACATATTTTTATAATAATTATCATAATCATATAATCATAATAGTAATATTAATAAAACAATAATTGCTAATAATTACTTATTTTGCATAATAATGATAATTATAACAATATTAAATACAATATAATAATATGTTTTACTATAACTTATTTGTATTATTTTTTAAAAAGAACAACAATGACAATAATTATTTTTTAAATATATAATAATTATATAATTGAATACTACTACTACCAATAATTTGTATTAAAAACTTCCAACATTAATAATAATATAATTACTATTTCAAAACAACAACAATAAAATAATGTTTTATTTATATTATTATAATTAATTTATATTTTATATATATATATATATATATATATATATATATATATATATATATATATATATATATATCTATATATTAACGATAATAATAAAAAAAATGGGGGGGGGGGGTCTGAGTATTTCACAATCTGCTCAGATTTTCCAGCACTACCATTTCTAAGGTTTACAAAGAATGGTGTGAAAAGGGAAAAACATCCAGTATGCAGCAGTCCTGTGGGGGCGAAAATGCCTTGTTGATGCTAGTGTTCAGGGGAGAATGGGCCGACTGATTCAAGCTGATAGAAGAGCGACTTTGACTGAAATAAGCACTCGTTACAACCGGGGTTTGCAGCAAAGCATTCGGATGGGCTACAACAACAGAAGACCCCACCGGGTACCACTCATCTCCACTACAAATAGGAAAAAGAGGCTACAATTTGCACAAGCTCACAAAAATCGGACAGTTGAAGACTGGAAAAATGTTGCCTGGTCAGATGATTCTCGTTTCTGTTGAGACATTCAGATGGTAGAGTCAGAATTTGGCATAAACAGAACGAGAACATGGATCCATCATGCCTTGTTACCACTGTACAGGCTGGTGGTGGTGGTGTAATGGTGTGGGGGATGTTTTCTTGGCACACTTTAGGCCCCTTAGTGTCAATTGGGAATTGTTTAAATGCCACGGCCAACCTGAGCATTGTTTCTGACCATGTCCATCCCTTTATGACCACAATGTACCCATCCTCTGATGGCTACTTCCAGCAGGATAATGCTCTTAGAAATAGTTTCTTGAACATGACAATGAGTTCACTGAACTAAAATGGCCCCCACAGTCACCAGATCTCAACCCAATTGAGCATCTTTGGGATGTGGTGGAACGGGAGCTTCGTGCCCTGGATGAGCATCCAACAAATCTCCTTCAACTGCAAGATGCTATCCTATCAATATGGGCCAACATTTCTAAAGAATGCTTTCAGCACCTTGTTGAATAAATGCCATGTAGAATTAAGGCAGTTCTGAAGGTGAGAGGGGTTCACACACAGTATTAGTATGGTATTCCTAATAATCCTTTAGGTGAGGGTTTATATATATATATATATATATATATATATATATATATATATATATATATATATATATATATATATATATATATATATATATATATATATATATATATATATATATATATATATATATATATATATATATATATATATATATATATATATATATATATATATATATATTAGGGCCGGGACTCGATTAAAAAAATTAATCTAATTAATTAGAGGCTTTGTAATTAATTAATCGAAATTAATCGCATTTTAATCGCATATAAATATTTGACCTGAGAACAATGAGAAGTAATTTTTCACATGTATTTTTAGTATACCATTGAATAATGACTGAATACATAAGCTTAATCAACAAAATATTGTTTATTTATTTCAGTCCAGCAGACCAGTGCAATGTTTGCCATTAAGTGTAGCAAAAGCATATTTGTGATATTTGAGGCTCGATGTGCTGCGGTGGTGATACGCAGATTCCTTGTTGTATAGCTTGCACACTACCATGCTCTTGACGACGCTTCCATTCTTTCGTTTTTTAAAACAAAATTTCCCATCCACGGGGCCAAGCAAAGCAGTCTCATCAGCTTCTTCGTTCATGTTCACGCATGCCCTGCGTCTCAATCAGCTCCCTAGTTCCCTAGTCAGGGCACTGATCAAGACATTAGTCAATGGGCTGACTCCCTGATCAGTGCCCTGACTACTGAATGGTGAATGACTACTAGTTGGTGTTCCAGTATAATCGGTCCGTCGAAACTGATTCATTGAAAAACGTTCCGCGGTGCAAAAATAAATGCGGTTAAATTTTTAATTTTTTTGCGTAATTAATTAACGCGTTAAAGTCACGTAATTAATTAATCTTAATTAACGCGTTAAAGTCCCGGCCCTAATATATATATATATTAATTTAATTAATCTTTCTTATTATTGAAACGTTTAGCCAGTAACATTAGTTAACATGAACTAACAATCCACAATACTTCTGCAGCATTTATTCATCTTTCTTAATGTTAATCTTAACATTTACTAATACATTCTTAAGATCAAAAGTCATTTCTGTTATATTAATTAAAACAAGTTTTTATTGACTAACATTAACAAAGGTTAATAAATGCTGTAAAAATATATTGTTCATTGGTAGTTCATGCTAATTAATGCATTAATTATTGTGAACCAACGAGAGTTTATTGTAAAGTGTTACCAATTTAATTTAATAAACAAATCCAGTATAACATATGATACACTGGACTGGCGTGCATGCAAAGAGATTCCAACAAAACGCTTTAAAAGTGCAGACAAAAGAACCACAGTCTCTCATTACCAATTCCTCTTGAGCCCCTTTCACACTCCACGTCGGACCCGCAATATTCCCGGAACATTGCCGGGTCACCTTCTGTGTGAAAGCAACCACGTCCCGGAATTGATTGACATAGTAACAATTCGGGATTTGACCCGGGACGAGCGGTGTGTGAACAAAAGCCCAAACTAATGCCGCAACGTGTACGTAGTTATCGTGCGTCTCCTAGAGCTTATTTTTTCAATAATACAACCCTGCAGTGCCAGAAGAGCTAGTCTGTGTTTTAAACACAGAGAGTGTTCGTATACAAAAGAAACTAAAATTAAACGAGCAGAAATGTGTGCAAACTGGACACAAGTCGAGACCACGGAGCTCCTTACTATCCGCGCTGAAGCTGAGATCACTCGCCGTTATACGTCACATCAGGATGTCACGTGTCAACTCGATCCGGGACCATTACGGGTTGTGTGTGAAAGCGCACATATTACGGTATTTCGCTGGCAGTGTGAATAGACCAAATCTAGCGGCCCGGGAACAAATGCCGGGTCGCATTATCCGTGTATTTGCCGGAATCGCAGTGTGAAAGGGGCTTTGAAGACACACAAAAATCAATGTTGTATTTACACGTTTCGTGCAGGTGTGCCGGGCTGCTTCCCTCCACGCTCAACACTCTGAAGTTTCCCTCTCATTTCATTCATCTCGGCTTCTTTAAAGTGCAACTCTGACTGCAGCGACTGCACCTGCGGTTAATCAAGCAAATAGATGAGTTCACATGAACCGCTTCATCGGACGCCAATCAAGCTCATGCGCCGTACCTTCCTGGACAGCTCCTTCTCACGTTCGCTCTGAGCGTGAGCTTTCTCCTTTTCCAGGGCGAGTTGCGTCTGCCGCTGCTGTTCCTTCTCCTGATTGGCCAGTTTCAGTGAGTCCCGCAAGACTCGGATCTCCCCGTTCTTCATCAGGATCTCCTCCTCTACCTCCTTCAGCTGAGTTTGAACAGAAATGCAGACACATGAGAACTAATGTTTCAATCTGAAATCATGAAGAACTAAATGATGCCTAAAAAAACAACACGAAATTTAAATTTCAACACGAAATTTAAAAAACGAATTCTTTTTTAAGTATCGCCTTGTATAAAAAGTGGATTTCAGGAGAGAAAGGAAGTCTCTTTGAGAGTGACCAAATAAACTGCATGTTGTGTAGAAGAACGCACCTTTTTCTTCAGGTCTGCTTGCTGTTCCTCTAATTGCTTGTAGTACAGATCTTCTCCATCTTTACTGGAATGACCATCCGCTGTGACACACAAACGGGTTAAATCTCTAGATTATCCCATCCAGAGCTCATATAATGCAAACATGACATGAAAAATTGTATTATATATTTATTATAAAAGGTTGTGCAAAGAACTGTGGTAATAAGTGTTAGTAAATATTTCAAAAATAGTAATATAAAAATACATTTAATTTAAAGCCAAAAGTATACGTCTCTTTTTACATGTATGCCAGGGTCAGGGTGAAGGTACAGTATGCATGACGCAAATTTCGTCATCAGAAGAGTATGAGCATACTGTATGCCCACCACCGGATATTTGTAACCGTGTGTACTTTGTACGTCGTGACGCACATGTGCATTTAATGTTTTTTTGCAGTTTTTAAGAGTCATTTAGATCAGTGGTTATAACTCGTGGGGAGAGCTTGCTCAAAACTGCGCATGCATCGAACACGAGCACAAGTACGACTCAAGAAGTATACTTTGCAAGGCTGTGTGCGTATACTTTCAGATTAATAAGAATTAACATTTATTAAATTTAATTAAAATATTATTATGTTATAATTAGGGCCGGGACTTTAACGCGTTAATTAAGATTAATTAATTACGTGACTTTAACGCGTTAATTAATTACGCAAAAAAAAATAAAAAAATAACCGCATTTATTTTTGTACCGCGGAACGTTTTTCAATGAATCAGTTTCGACGGACCGATTATACTGGAACACCAACTAGCGCTCCGGAGTCAAGACAACAACAATCCTTGGGTGCGTCTCAATCAGCTCCCTAGTTCAGTAGTCAGGGCACTGATCAGGGAGTCAGCCCATTGACTTATGTCTTGATCAGTGCCCTGACTAGGGAACTAGGGAGCTGATTGAGACGCAGGGCATGTGTGAACATGAACGAAGAAGCTGATGAGACCGCTTTGCTTGGCTCCGTGGATGGGAAATTTTGTTTTAAAAAACGAAAGGATGGAACCGTCGACAAGAGCATGGTTGTGTGCAAGCTTTACAACAAGGAATTTGCGTATCACCGCAGCACATCGAGCCTCAAATATCATAAATATGCTTTTGCTAAACTTAATGGCAAACATTGCGCTGGAATTCTGGACTGAAATAAATAAACAATATTTTGTTGATTAAGCTTATGTATTCAGTCATTATTCAATGGTATACATGTGAAAAATTACTTCTCATTGTTCTCAAGTCAGATATTTATATGCGATTAAAATGCGATTAATTTCGATTAATTAATTACAAAGCCTCTAATTAATTAGATTAATTTTTTTAATCGAGTCCCGGCTCTAGTTATAATGTATTTTTATATGATGCAAAAATTAACTATCAAAAATACTGTGGGAATAAAACTTACCCTATAAAAATTTAAAATATAATAATAATTAATAATTATATTGATTAAGTATAATAATATTTAATTATGTTATATTGGATTTTTATACACTGTAAAGTTTAACTATGCAAATGACTGTGGGTATAAGACTTAAAATATTTCTATATTAATAAATGTTAATAATACTTATTCAATTTAATAACAAAAAAATCAAATTGTTGTATCGGATTTTAATACAATGCAAAAATGTACTATGCAAAAAACACTTAAATACTTTAATAATTATTATTAATGATAATACATTAAAAATGCTTATTTCATTTAACAACAAATTTAATAATTATGTTATGTTGCATTTTTATACAACGCAAAAAATAACTGCAAAGAAACTGGGACACTTCACATATTCAATAATTATTATTATTATTATTATTAATGATAAAATTTAATAATACTTATTTAATTAAATAAAAAATCTAAATATGATTATATATTAATTATATTATTAGATTGTTGTATTAAAAATATTTTTGTAAATTATTATTAGCTGTTGTTGTTGTTGTTATTACTATAAATCTGCTCTATGAAAAACAAAATAACATATCCAGAGTCCATATAATCCAAAAATGAGCTATGCAAAAACTATGGAGAATAAGACAAAATGCTCAGTCCAAAAGCAGACAGAGGGAGTGTTTGGGAAACAAAAGATTGTGAAATGTGTGTCCAAAACATCTCATACTAACCGAACGTGTCCTTTCTTTGAGATTCTTTGTTATTATATGTGCTACTGCTGCAGCCGTCTCCGAGGGCAAATGTCTTTCGGCTGGATCTCACGGGTGCTTTGCTTTGCTCATCAGCACCAGCGAACACAGACCCAAACGTTCTCTTTGACCCGCTGTTCTGGACGTCTTCTGTGATGGCCTGAGATGCAATGATGTCAATCTGGTCCAGGTCATCCTGGGTGAAATCAATGTCATCGTCAAACGGGTCGGGTCCAGCTGACACCTGATGACCTTTCAGTCTCTTGCTTGGTGGGAAGTCCATGCTTTTAGGAAATCGATGAATCATTATTAATATTCATGTATGATCAATGAAGAAAATAGTCACACACAAACAAAAAAATCAGTAGGTGTGTCCAAACTTTTGACAGGACTCATTCACTCACACTCACTCTCTCTATATAAACACACGTGTGTGTGTGTATATATATACACCGATATATACACACATACTATTTACACATATTATTTAATGTAAGCAGCAAAATAGCAATTTCCGTAAAGTTCGTGCAAATTGTAAAATGCTATCAATGTCAGTAATGTAAACTTTAAAAAAAATGAATGGAATTGAGAGTCTGAAAATACTAGTAGTGAGGGTAAATAATCCAGTTGTTTTTCCATCCAAATGCGGGAAATAATACCTAACGTAATGGTCTTGTAGAGTCACATACTGGGTTTATTCTGGTAAAACTGTAGTAAAGTGCTCAGGTTTATCAGTTACCTGCTCCAGTGTCCCTCTCAGACTCCTGCATTAACCTGCGACGACTCGTCAAACACACAACATTCTGGACAAACTCCTAATAAATAGCTACTTTGAGCTTTTAACATAAACCTAAATGACTAAATAAACTAAATAACAGAAAACTTGTGAAGCTGGAAGCATTTCTGAGCTCTGCATCTCACTCGGTGTGGAGGAGGATTCATGCGGCTAGACGAAAGCGCATGCGGTAGTAAAACCTCAGCTGATTGGCTAAAGCACGGCTCCAGTGTCTTACGGCGCGCTATGATTGGTCCATTGACCACCGAACGTAATACGGAGACTTTCGTGAGACAAGTTCCATGCACAAACGCGTTATGAACGATTTAATTTTTTTTTTCATTTAGAAAACATACACAAAATAAATAAAGTGTTTGACGTTACGTTTCTTGTTTCTTTTTTAGTTTTCGTACACATGAAACGTAAACCAAGTTCTCATAAAAGATGCCTCATCACGTAAGCCTATTTTTACGTCGTCTATAAATGTAATAGCTGTACTAAATATACTAAATAACTAATATTATAAGGCTATTACACTCGCACCACTTTTATATTACACGGTTAAACAACAAAACAAACACTGTTGCTAAAACATTAATATGGACAAAAATAGTTTTTTTTTTTTTTTTTTTTTTTTGCTTTAAAGTTGTGGACTGCAACAATATATCTGTGTTTTTACATATAACAAAACTTTCACAAATTATGAAAGTTTTTTCCATAATTTTTAATTGTTTAATTGTACCAAACAAAACAAAACTTTTCATGCATTCAAGTTGTGTACACGTGAAATTGTTCAATACAAAACAAAGCAAAACATTTTAAAAATATATATAAATAACTCATATAATTAACTACACGCACTATGTATTATACATAAGAATGTAAATGTACTCATTGCAACAACTACAATTTACTACTTTGATACGTGAGACTCTCACTGTTTATGGAAATGGGTCGTTTATGACGTCACCTCGAACTCGCGCGCTGATTGGCGGATGCGCGTGGCTGCAGAGTGTTTACCATCTGAGCTCAGAACTGGAGCTGCACGTACTCAACCCACCACCGAAGGAGGAAGTTCGCGGTCGAAAATATACATTTATTCGCCCGTTTTTACAACCGCAACAATAAAAGCCCTCAGAAAAGCTGTGGAAACTCTCGGTGTCCTTATTCCGAATCCCTGAAGCAGGTCAGTGGTGTTTAAGGCGCGATTTTTCGTGTTGTTTTGAACAAAGGAACATGCCAAAGACACTGGCCAGGCCTGTTGAGTTCAGATAATTGAGTTAATTGATCCCAAAAACTCGTCTGTTCTCATATTTGATCGTGTATCACAGTTTTACTGCGTTTTCCCTTTCAGCTCATGCAAAAACTTCACGATGAAAACCGAGGTCTCTACTGCTGCTAACTTTGTCACACGTCTGTTGAGGGGAACGGGACTGCTTTCAGAAGAACAGCTGCAACAATTCAGATTCTCTTTGGAAGAAGCTTTAGGGGGTAAGATAGGATTGGACACGGTCTTTCCGTTGTTTAAAGTAAATTCAGGTATATTATAATCCAGAATACATATTTTGTAATGAAAATGACCATTGTTTATTCTTACAAACAAAGCAGCCGAGGATCAGACTAGATTTATTGCAGCACCAAAGTCCATTCAATGAAACTTGCTCCATTTTAACCCTAATATGTTTTAGCAAATTACCAAGGCTGAAATCTTTGGCAATTAATCGCTGTGTTTAATTGTACCAATGCCCAACTTTGTTCTTTCATTGCAGATCATTATCAGCACCATTGGTTCCCAAATGCACCGTGCCGAGGTTCGGGTTACAGGTGCATCCGGATCAACCATAAAATGGACCCTTTGATAGGCAAAGCAGCCTGTACAATCGGAATCACAAAAGAACGACTCTTTTCACTGCTGCCAAGTGAACTTACCATGTGGGTCGACCCATATGAAGTGTCCTACCGGATTGGAGAGGACGGGTCCATATGCGTGCTCTACGAGTCTACGCCTCCGTCGGACCAGCCGGACAGCTGCAAAGATGAACTGAGAATCGCACAGCCGAGTCCGTCCAAATCCTTCGGCATGATGACTTGCTCCAGCTGAAGAATGATTCTGGCTTATGAGCTGCTTGTGAGGGCAGTAAATCAGGCATTGCTCACATTTCTTTTTAAATCTGTTTTTTTTTTCCAGACAGATTTTTTTTTTTTTAAATCAATGGTGAAATCTTCATCCTATTGACCTCATGGTGAAAACAGATGTATTTTGATTAAATGTATGTTTTAAGCTCCCTGTACAGTCATGTTGAATATGTTTTGTTTTTTAAATTTCTATTAAAAAGGTTTTCTATGAATTTCTAAAAAAAAGATTTTGTGGTTATTCCATGTAACTACATACATAACTACATAAAGCAATCCTTTCCTCTTCTTCTTATCATATTGATATGACTTATTCTTCCTAAATGTATATTTGGAATTTGCCTATAGGAAATATCAAATTACACAACTGATATTCATTACTTCTAAATATAATAGAAGCCATTGCATTACATCTGAAAGGGTATAGTTCACCCAAAAATGAAAGTTGTCGTCATTTATTCTCCCTCATGTTATTCCAAACCTGTATGAGTTCCTTTCTTCTGTTGAACACAAGATATTTTTTTTAAAATGTTGGGAATCAAACAGACGCTAGCCATTGACTTGGCATTGACTGTTGATGTCAGTGGTTACTGTCAACTGTTTGGTTTTCAACATTCTTCAAAATAAAAAAGTTGAAAGTAAGATATTCTTCAATTAAAAGAGTTCTGAACAAAATTAGTCTGAATAAACACTGACAGAATAAAGAATGAACTCGATGCGAGTCACAAAATAAAAAGAAATGGCATCAATATTAATAGACATTTTTTTCTGTGGTAAATTTCTTATGGATTATCTAAAGTTTTAAAAAACTTTTCTTATGGATTTCTTCAGTTTTGTGTGTGTTTTAAATATTTACAAGTATTTAGTGGTCTCTTAATATTTTGAAAATGGTATGAATAGAACAAATAAAACAAAACTCACATCATTGTTTTAGTCTTTTTTTTAATCAATTAGATATTTTCAAATCATTTACAACACAGAAACCCCCTGACTGTTTTCAACTTCTTGAATCGTGCAAATTATATTTATACACGATTTATTGTATTGATATAATTACACACATACATTGTGTGTGAATATACAATACAATCGCTACACACACAACTTTATTATACTTGCATTATTTATATACCACATTGGGCATCTTGTGACTTTTTTCTCGTTTCTTTTTCTGTAACAAAAAGAAAAAAGTCATGCGTTCATGACATCATTTTATAGTTGTAGTCTATAAACTGCAGAAGCGGGCTAACATTTGATTGTCATTTTTAGCATCCAATCAGCAGATGCATTAAACAATGGCAAACACTTTTGGCCAATGAAAAACACTCAATCTCTGCGTCTGACCAATGAGAGCGCAGCGGGGGCGTGTCCTCGCGAAAGCGGTAGTAGCGCTACACCCGTCGGTGTGTCAGACGCGGAGCCACCAGAAGTTTTGCGCCTGACCCCGATCATCTAGCCCAGAGTGTATCAAATCTGCGCCAAAACCCGATCAGTTTACGGTTCTTCTGGGTTATGGAACTGGATAAAATGGACGAAACCGACTGGAAATATCACGGGGAGGGGAACAAAAGCCTGGTCGTGTCTCATTTGCAGGTTAGTCTTTAATAGTTACTAGCTTTTAGCTTAGCCAAGATTCATTTCAACTCAATCAAATGTGATTCAGTCAATATGAAATTAGTTCAAACTCTTTGTAAAGGACCTAGACTTTAAACTTGGGAGCTTTATACCACTATTAGACGGATATCAACTCTTTCTTTGTCTTAAAAGGGTGTTGTCAGGGCTTCAAAGCTAGTAGCCACCTAGCTGGCTAAATCAGTTTTCATTGATAAAGTTAATGTACACCATGTGGCACATGTGTGTTATCCATGCCACACCCACTTTATGAAATATAAAGTTTATTCAAAAAAAATTCAGTGGCATATTTAATGTAGGATGCATAATGCTGTG
Source organism: Pseudorasbora parva (assembly GCF_024679245.1). Classification (NCBI taxonomy): domain Eukaryota; kingdom Metazoa; phylum Chordata; class Actinopteri; order Cypriniformes; family Gobionidae; genus Pseudorasbora; species Pseudorasbora parva. The sequence continues at coordinate 15,830,547 of NC_090185.1, read as the reverse complement.
GCCGGTTGAATGAATGGTCAGGGGTGATCTTACAGTGTGAGGGTGGTTTTGTGCATCTGTCATGGCTCTCTAATGGGAAGTATCAGAGAAAAGAAAATAGACACTTCATAGTTTCCCCATCCAGGATTGAAATTTCAGATTGGAAACCTTTAGCAGTATAAAGTGAGTTTTAAAACAGGATGTCGGGTATAAATGTTGATTAGAATCGGTGGTATCATAGATGTTGATCACTTTTATGCATTTAGCCATTGGCCAAAGTGCATTCAAAGATTAAAAGATCTTGCCACATCATTTTTTAACAATGCAGCATTGGTTTCAGATTGGGTTTTTGCATGTAAAAACACACAAGCCAGAATCCTCTTTATATGGGCAATTGATAGAAATTGCTAATACATTCAAGTGTTGAAGATTTGTCTTAGTATGATAAATGAAAAAGTTATGGAAATTATTATTTATCAGTTCAATGACACCGTTTAGCGTGTAGTTGACTCCTTTTTTCACTATGATTGCGATACCAGGGCCCTGTTTTGTTAAGATCAAGGATATGTTCCTGTAAACCGGGAACAGCCTAACCTTTGTCTGATTTCCCAGCTCAGTTGTGGGTCTGTACCCTTATGCGATAAATAAACTGAATAAACCATTGGATCGCTGGTTCAGGAGCCATAAACTGGTTGGCTTTGTATTACAGATTACAACACAAGTGTGTATCCAATCACAGGCAGCTGCCCAGGACAACATTGGCCAATATGCTATTGTAATCATGTCAACTGGGTGTGGAGAGACCGGGTGGCGCTTTAATGCAGATTTCCAAGTACTCCTGTAGTCCTGCGAGGGCTTGTCCTTCTCTATTTGCTGTTTACAGACATTCTTTCATGCTCCCACACTCTAGTGTGGATTTCTGTCACGTTGCCTGGCCTGTTTTAAATTCTTGGAATAAGAGCTGAACCACATTATTTTGTGTGAAAGACCGAGTAAGATTGTAAAAACTGATTTGAAGGCATTTCAGTTGCACATTGAAATAAGATGTGTCATTTAAAACGTTTTCGGGGGAAATTTCAGACAAAAAAACAATGGCTAGGTTTATCTTTTTTATTTTTTTATTTTTATTTTTTCATGACATTTATTTCATGACAATTAAACACTTTTCCCCTCACATTCTCATTAGAATATTTTTTTGGTTTAATTGTATATATGCAATGGTAATTAATAATAATGAAGTATTATTAAAATGAAAATGACTTACAATTACAATGTTTTTTTTGTACGTTACTGACGTTAATTTTGTGGGGAATTATACTTAATTTCTTCACGAACATCATCCTTTTATGTTTGTCATTTCGTGAGGCAGAAGTAGGTTTTGTAAACCTTGAGCAAGTGTATTTAGAAACTGCATTTGCGTTTTAAGTGCCCTTCAGTTACATCAGACCATAAAACAAACCGCCAGTCAGTGAGTTTGTTAATGCGATGAGGTCACCTATCTTTGTGGAACTTTTTATGTATAAGTGTATTCTGGGAAAAAAACGTAATGTGTATTCAAACTACAGTCTCACACTAAACCTTATACATAGGATTCCCTTTTTTTAAAAACCAACATAAGACTGTGTGAAATGAGTTTTGTGAATTCTGTTTTTAAACGTGTTACTTCTCATTACAGCACTGTCAAGTTCTCCGTCTGTTAAAGTTTCCCTCGGAAGACTCCGCACATACACGACAGGTAAGACTTCCCCAAACTGATATTACTGAACGGTTGTACTTCCCCAAACTTCTCAAATATGCACTATAAAGCAGTATTGTACAGTAACCAAGAGATCTCACCATGCTGCAACTGAAGAAAACGTGCAAATAGAAAAAAACACAAGTAAATGACATCATCAGAAGTTTGACAACATATGTGCTGCTAATACAATGCAACGAAATACAAAAAACACCTGTAAATACGCACAACACAACCAAATACAGAAACACGCTGGAAATACGCACAGCTAGAAATGACAGAAATGCTGGTATCGTCACATTTTTAAAAATTCAGTACCGACTTGGTACAAAAGTACCGGTACTTGTGACATCCCTACTCACAACACAACCAAATACTGTCAATTTAGTGCTGGGCGATATGGCCCAAAAAAATTATCACGATATAATTTTCCATATCAGTCAATATCGATAAATATCACGATAAATGTAACATTTTTATTTCTTTAAAATTTAAAGGCCTATTTTTGCTCCTGAGTGAAAGAGGCAGAAAACAGACAGTTAACTGTGGTTTTAAACTATCCTTTATCGTCAAAACATGAAAAACACTTCCCAACAGGTGAACAATTTATTAAAACTGAGGTAGATTTATTTATTAAAATATTAATTGTGGTAAGCATTTTTTTACTCTACACTCTATATCAATAATATCATCACTTAATTGTGTAAGTAGTAAAACACTAAAAATGTAAACAGGCAAAAAGAAATGAAAAGCGTTTTAAGTTAAGAAACATTTTGAGTCCTCCCTCTCTTGCATCACAGGTCCACTGTGCATTCTCTCTCTCTCTCTCTCTCTCTCTCTCTCTCTCTCTCTCTCTCTCTCTCTCTCTCTCTCTCTCTCTCTCTCTCTCTCTCTCTCTCCTCTCCTCTCTCTCTCTCTCTCTCTCTCTCTCTCTCTCCTCTCCTCTCCTCTCCTCTCCTCTCCTCTCCTCTCCTCTCTCTCTCTCTCTCTCTCTCTCTCTCTCTCTCTCTCTCTCTCTCTCTCTCTCTCTCTCTCTCTCTCTCTCTCTCTCTCTCTCTCTCTCTCTCTCTCTCTCTCTCTCTCTCTCTCTCTCTCTCTCTCTCTCTCTCTCTCTCTCTCTCTCTCTCTCACACTCACACACCTCACCGACACCTCACCGACAGTGGGCCGGAGAGGCCATTTCATTGGATGAAATTCTTTCTCTTTTGATACATGCGATGCTGAGTCATTAATACATCACCAAAGACAAACAATTATGATAGAGATGTACAAGTCCGATGTTTTAGTGATTATAGTTTGGTAGCGTTAGCTTGCAAGTCACCCACTACAACTAACAAGGTAATAAGCCTGCTGTGTGTGAATGTAGTTTATACCGCTGTGTTGGGCTTAATGTTATATGGAAGAACTTCGAAGAAGCACGATAATAAATTCCGCGTGGTGAACCTATGATAAGCAGCCCACGCACGACACTCTGTTTTATGTCGAATGGGATCGCCAAAATATCTCCAAACCACTGAAGTTGAGCGAACTAACTTCAACGATATCTGTGTCCTCCGAGCTGGTCGTGAGCGCTGCATTTTCTTCACTATTGCTCATTTTTAATCGCTCCACTTCACTCCGATCCTCCAAGCCTGTCAGCCACAGACTGTAAAACACAGCGCGTGCAGCACCCAGAAGCCCGGTCTGCAATACGCATGCGCAGCATTACGCATAGCGCAATGTAAGCGCAATAAAACTGCATTACGCATAGCGAGTATTTGTAGTGTGTTTCTGTATTTGGTTGAGTTGTGAGTATTTGCAGTGTGTTTCTGTATTTGGTTGTGTTGTGAGTATTTGCAGCGTGTTTCTGTATTTGGTTGAGTTGTGAGTATTTGCAGCGTGTTTCTGTATTTGGTTGAGTTGTGAGTATTTGCAGTGTGTTTCTGTATTTGGTTGAGTTGTGAGTATTTGCAGTGTGTTTCTGTATTTGGTTGAGTTGTGAGTATTTGCAGTGTGTTTCTGTATTTGGTTGAGTTGTGAGTATTTGTAGTGTGTTTCTGTATTTGGTTGAGTTGTGAGTATTTGCAGTGTGTTTCTGTATTTGGTTGAGTTGTGAGTATTTGCAGCGTGTTTCTGTATTTGGTTGAGTTGTGAGTATTTGCAGTGTGTTTCTGTATTTGGTTGTGTTGTGAGTATTTGCAGCGTGTTTCTGTATTTGGTTGAGTTGTGAGTATTTGTAGTGTGTTTCTGTATTTGGTTGAGTTGTGAGTATTTGTAGTGTGTTTCTGTATTTGGTTGAGTTGTGAGTATTTGCAGCGTGTTTCTGTATTTGGTTGAGTTGTGAGTATTTGCAGTGTGTTTCTGTATTTGGTTGTGTTGTGAGTATTTGCAGCGTGTTTCTGTATTTGGTTGTGTTGTGAGTATTTGTAGTGTGTTTCTGTATTTGGTTGAGTTGTGAGTATGTGCAGTGTGTTTCTGTATTTGGTTGTGTTGTGAGATTCTGTTTGATTCTGTATGTTTTATTAATTTGCTGGTGTTTTTCTACTATTTACATGTGTTTTCTTCAGTTGCACTGCATTGAGCACGCTCGTCCACCGTAATATTGAAGTATTTTGAATTTTCAGTATAAATGTAATGGTAAATTGTTAATTAAACTTGTAAATAGTCCATCTAATTTTACAATAGTTTTGTGTTTTCTTGCACTGTGTTGTAAGTAAAGTGTTTCTTTAGGTACAAAGGGCATCTGCAACCATGCAAATGTCCATCAAATGTTTGGTCTCGGTCTGTTTGCATTGTCACAGTGTAGTATCAGCTCATTTTCCTACTTGTCTCCTAACAGACCGCAGAGCAAGCTTTTCGACACATCCTCAACATTGTGGATTATAGTAAATATGTCATGACGCCTTTGTTGGGGGAGAAATACGTTCACAGTGGAGTAAGTTACAGTTTAAGAAGTGTGTGTACATAAATACATCATGTTGCTTTTACACAAGCCGTGCCTCAGCGAACGAGATGAAAATAATGGTATTATTGTTTACAGGAAGTTGTCAAACTACCGCTGGACTTTGTGAGACAGCTGTCGCTGAAGGTCCAACAAGAACGACCTGGTACGAATGACCATACTTTTTTCCCCTTTTAAACATTTGGTGAATCTTATCAAATCAGTAAAGAAAACGTTCATATCACATTATTCTACAAAAATAATAGAATAAAAAAGCTAAATAAACTGAAGACAATTTAAGATTTTTTAGGCATTACTCTAAGCCTTAAATATTCTGGTTCATTACGGTAATGAGAGTTTAGAGGAAAATATTCTTAATTCCAATGCAGATAAAGTCCTAAAATAAGCATAATTTGTTACTTTTGGTGATTCACCCACTAAAAAACATCAGTTTGTTCTTCATGTAAACATATGGTATGTGTGTGAGATTCAGTCACTTGACTGGATTTGATGTTGCGTAACGGTGTTATGATCTTTCCTTCATGCAGAACTGCGCTGTGACAAGGTCATGGACACATTCAGCGGGTGTGGTTTATGCCTTCCTAACCTGACCCAACTCCCTCTTCACCACCTCAGAGACCACAGACCTCCAATATGCGTCGAAATTAAGGTAAACTCTACTTTCAGCTTCAGGAACTTTCCCTAGGACCTAGGGACTTTTGGGCGGTACTCGGTGTGTTTCGACCACAAGAACCAGGGTCTAAATACATTTCCGGGTAAAGATTTCCCCCTCAAAACGGCCCTGCTCACGATGTAATACTTTTTTAAAGTTCATGAGCTTTTGGGGGTGGGACTTGGACGCTGAACATGCTGATTGGTTGAGCTCGCGCTGATTTTTATTTCAACCTAAAGGTCAGTTGCGGTGCATGCAGTAAGAGTCTTTTGCAATTCGAATCAACAATGGAGTATAAAAAATATGACGATGATGAGGTTCAGGCTTTATTACGTTTATTTACCAAAGACGAAATCCTGTGGGCTCTGGAAAGTCACGTGCAAACTTTCGTCACCGGTACTTTAGACCGTGGCGGAAACTCAGACAGCAACGGGTCTGGGGGGAAAAAATAGTTCCTGGGACAAATTGTTCCCGCACTTTTGGTGGAAACGGGGCTTATGTTTGTGTTGGTGTTTACTTCAAGGTGGAATTTGCACTCAAAATTATATTTATAGTTTATAATCCGATTATAATCCGAGCTATAATTTTTATACCCACATTTTGAAAATAATACAATTTCGAGACTAGTGTGCCAAAAACCTCGCCTTGTTTAGTGTTGCATGTCTTATCACATCCGGTCATTGAACTTGCTGGCATATGTTGATGGTGTTTTTTTATATCTTCATCCCATTAGGGTGTAGACGCACTGTTTTGTTAAACTGAAAGCTTTGAATCTCATATAAAACAAGAACTATTTTTTAGGGGTCAGTTTATTATAAACATCCTTTCTTAGGGAAGTAAACCACAGTAGCTGAATGACTCATTGGATCTATTTGTGTGGAATTCAATCACATGGTCAGCCGAACAAACGGGAAGGTGGCGCAAATCTGATCTGAAAGGCTTGTTTGTGTGTTCATAAAAAACAATGAACGTTCTTTGCATTAAGTTTGTTCACCAAGCTTGCAGATGCAGAGATATAACTACATATTTTCCCTTCTTTTCCCTCCTCCAGCCAAAATGTGGATTTCTACCCTTTTCGAGATATATAACCAAGGACTGTAAACGCAAAGTTTGCAGATTCTGCATGCATCAGCATTACAAGGTAAATATCACTTACGAATCTTACAAAGGCCTTGTCACTAAAGTATCTGGTTTATAGAAGAGAAGCCTGATTTCTAAGTGAACTTCTGCTTTAACAAAAAAAGAGGATGATTCAGTGAAGTGTAAACATCCTGATGTCTGTTTGTACTGTGCACTATCATACAATCATTCCTTTGGGGGTTTGGCTGAAGAAGATGTACAAATACAAAATCAGTTTCAAAGTAGAGGTGAAATGGAAACTGGAGAGCGTATCATCATTAAGCGACTGCCCCTATAGCTGGCGTACTTGACCGAAACAACCCTATTAGTAGAGTTTACAGTAAAATTCCTAACATTATTCTTTTACAGTTAGCCAATGGGAAGTGGAAGCGCTTGAGCAGATATTGCCCCCTGGATCTCTTTTCGGGGTGAGTCACTGCTTCAGTCACTCAGTGCAGGAATTCAGAGCTGGATTTGTATCTTTCGCTGATGGTACGACCTTTAGCCAGCATTGTTAACAAATCTAACTGACTGTGGCAAAGAGATTCACCGAACCAGTTGCGTCACTGACCTTTGTTATAACCAAGAATTTTCCACTGAGAGACCACATTCACCAAGTTTTTTTTAAACAAAATTTGTGACTCACCTTTTCACTATGAAATCAGCCCTGTAATCTTGCATGCAACGAAGCCTTCATACAGCTGGAAAGCTAAAAACAGAAGGTTCAGAATCAGATCAATCCATATATAATCTCTTAACATGTTAATTATTGTCATGGCAAAGCATTTTTTTCTCCCTCAACTTTTCTTCATTGTTTTCAAAAAATGTATCTCGTTTCAAACCTTAATGTTATTGAATAACTTGTGTTCCAGGAGCAAACAGCGAATGTACGTTGCATTGAAGAATCTGTTAGAGGAACCACAAAACAACTTGAAAATCTTTAAGGTGAATATAAACTTCTGTAATTTGAATTCAGTCCCAAACCGTTTCATTTCAGCGTGCTGTCCGTAACCCTTATTCACAGCAGTGCCATCTTTGGAATCTCTTCAGTGGGTTGAACTGTTATTTAATGTGTTCTTGGGTTGTTCTGCTGATTGAACACTGCAAAAATATCTCTCCAAGAAATTTCATTAGACAAAAAACTTCAGACAAAATCAGCTGTGGAAAAGTAATCTAGGAGCTTTAATACAGTGGATGCCATTGAAAAAACAGTAAGTCTATTCATCACAGCCTCGCTTTCATCCCTGTCATGGCGCCGCTTAGCCTAGAAATCTAGACGTACCCTAGCGGCAGCAAATCTAATCTGCCCGCAAGTGTCGTCTAGCAACTCTCAATACTCTTCTGAGCTGTAAACGCCAAACTCTTGCCGGACCAATCACATCGTGTATAGAGTCGGTGGGCGGGGCCATAATGACGACGGCCGAGTTGCGTTTGCTGCTTCTAGTAAACACAGAAACTGGCGAACAGCGGTCTTTCGAATCAGCTTTGACTGCGACTCTGGAAGACTTGGAGTTAAGCTTTTCTCAGAGAAAAGAACAAAGAACGGCACTGAAGTCATTCTTAAAAAGGGAAGATGTGTTCGGAGTTTAGCTGACCGGATACGGCCAATATTTAATCTATCAACTAGCTCTGTTTCACCTTCGTTGCTCTGGTTGGTGGTAGCGCTATCCTATCGCGTGCAGAGGGAGTTTGAAAGACAACCGTTTATCCCGCCTCTTGGATTGAGCCCTGTCAATGGTGAGTTTCCAGACCAAACATCTTGATGTGGGTCTGGCTTGTCAGGCTAGGCGCTGCTCTGACTAAGGTCGGTTTTCCGGACTTTATACTTCAGAGTAAAGTTTTAAAACGTTCCCTCAACTTCCATTGATGGAATGTTCAGCGTTCAAAAGTAACTGACAGCGATGTCATGATTATTTGCAGTTGCTCTCAATTGTAATACTTTAATTCTTAAGCAAATCTTAAGTTATATTTATCCTGAATTAGTACTACTAAACACATTTTAAACTGGTTTACTGGTCTTAAAGGTTTATATTTTTAGGACTTGTGTGGCACACTTGATCTGGATGTGTGACTAGCTTAAACTAGCCTAGAAATCTAGACGCACCTTAGCGGTAGCAAATCTAATCTGCCTTGAGTGTCTAGCAACTCTCAATACCCTTGAGAGCTGTAAAAAACATACTCTGGTCGGGCAAATCACATCGTGTACACAGTCGGTTGGCGGGGCTTAACATTATGATGGCAGAGTTGCGCAGCTGCGCTTGCGTGCTACTAGTAAACACAGAAGCTGGCAAACGGCGGTGTTTCAAATCAGCTTTGACCGCGACTCTGGAAGACTTGGAGTTAAGCTTTTCTGTGAGAAAAGAACAAAGAACGGCACTGAAGTCATTCTTAAAAAGGGAAGATGTGTTGAGTTTTGCCGACCGTATATGGGGAAAGTTTAATCTTCACGTTTAATAGCTTCAACTAGCTCCACTTCACCTTCGTAGCTCTGGTTGGTGCAGCGCTATCCTATCGCGTGCAGATGGAGTTTGAAAGTTTATCCCGCCCCTCAGATTGAGCCCTGTCAATGGCGAGTTTCCAGACCAAACATCTTGATGTAGGTCTGGCTTGTCAGGCTAAGCTTATACCACCTAAGACCAGCAAATCAGCTTAAGCTGTTTTTTCCCCCAAATTTGCTAAAATGTAGCTAAAAGAAGGTTTGATTCATTAGAAAGGGTTATGAAAGAAGTTGCATTAACTTCTTTTGTTTCGCTTTTTTTCAGGGTGGAGAGTTGATATTTAGCTGTAAAGACGACGCCAAGCAGCAACCTGACTTGAATGATCTCATTCAGCACCTTTGGCCTTATTTCCCCCATAGTAACAGCCTCTATAACGGCCACCAGCCTGGCAAAGCCGTCCTCAACGAGTTCATTCAGGTGATCTGCTCCTCCCTGCTCAGCGGCGGGGACTCGAATCGCTCGGGAGAGCCCAGGAAGATGCACTTGTCTGAAAGCAGGCCGCACTGTGAAGCCAGTCCCTTCCCAAGGGACCTGCTCCGCAACGGTGAGGACTTTACTGGTGACTGCTAACTAATGAATACATGGAATGGTTTGTTTGGCATCTTTCAGCTAAAATGTTGCTAAAGTCTCATATTAGTCTCAATAAAAACCAAGTAATCATTTTACTGTTTAGTCACCGTATATGCGTAGGAGTAAACTGGAACAAAACACAATGAGCATTTCAGACACATTAAGGGCATGCAAAAGGCCAGATTATTGCTGTAATATAATATGACAGTAATTGTAAATCTATTATGCAAGACCAAGTGTACATGTTGAGCTCATTTTCATATCTTCACAGGTAACCATGGCCTCCCTAAAGACAGTGTCCTTTCAAAAATCCTCCAAGTACAGATGCTGGATAACCTAGATATTGAAGGAATCTACCCTCTGTACAAACGTGTGGAGCAATATCTAGAGGAGTTCCCGAAAGAAAGGTGAATGTTTAAGCTGGGATATTGAGTGCTACGCTATTTATCTTTCTGATCAATATTCCAGTGCAAGAATGCTTTGTTCTTGCTGAGCAAAGTTTCTATTGGGCGGATATTTCAGCCTACACCAGATCACTATGTGCCGTGTTCACCTGAACTGGAATGTTTAAAAATGCAGTACAGTTGCTGAATCGCAATTTGTTATTATATAAATTATATTATATGTTACAGTCTCCTGGAAAACTTTACAATGCAAACACTAGGTGGCGCAAAAGACTCATTTGTGTGTGGATGTTGTATTTTGTCTAGTAATGAGGCACAGCGGCCACATGGGGGTCCTGTGCATTGTGGTCATTGGTAATTTCAACATCTAATCAGCATGCGTTTATATTTCCAGAAACCGACTGCAGATAGATGGGCCTTATAATGAGGGTTTCATGGACACCGTTAAGAACTGTCCTGTTGAGGACGACGGCTCAGTAGAATATGCAGTTGGGAAGGTAAGACTGCGAGCATGTGATGCTTCTAAGTTTAGGTGTGAATAGGAAATGTACAGGTTGTTTCACCTCAGAATTGGGGATTTAAAAAAATTAAAATAAAGCCTAATTATTTGCATTGTGATGTTGTTTAGGTGACAGTTAAGAATCTTCCCACCTTAAATTCTCATTCTTAAAAATTATACATTCTACCAGTTGTTTATTATAAAAATAGCGTTTTATCGATACACCAATCAGGCATAACATTGACCTAATGTCGAAATATTGTCGTAATATAAGCCCTGACCTGTTGAGGCACGAACTCCACTAAACCCCTGAAGATGTGCTGTGGTATCTGGCACCAACATGTTAGCAACAGACACTTTAAGTCCTGTAAATTGCGTGGTGGGGCCTTCATGGATTGGGCTTGTTTGTTCAGCACATCCGACAGATGCTCAATTGGATTGAGATCTGAAGAATTTGGAGGCCAAGTCAGCACCACAAACTTAATGTTTACATTGTGGCAGGGCATCCTGCTGAAAGAGGCCACAGCCATCAGGGAATACTGTTTCCATGCTTGGCAGGTGGTACGTGTCAAAGAAACATCCACATGGATGGCAGGACCCAAAGTTTCCCAGCATAACATTGCCCAAAGAACCACACTGCCTCTGCCGGCTTGCCTTCTTCCCATAGTGCATCCTGGTGCTATGTGTTCCCCAGGTAAGCGACGCACACGCACCTGGCCATCCACATGATGTAAAAGAAAACGTGATTCATCAGACCAGGCCACCTTCTTCCATTGCTCTGTAGTCCAGTTCTGATGCTCACGTGCCACTGTTGGTGCTTTCAGCGGTGAATGGGTCAGCATGGGAACCCTGACTGTATTCTGACACCTTTCTATCAGAACCAGCATTAACGTCTTGAGCAATTTGAGCTACAGTATCTCATCTAACTTAATTGTACCACACGGGCCAGCCTTCGCTCCCAACGTGCATCAATGAGCACTGTTCTTTCCTTTGACCACTTTTGATAGATACTGACCACTGCAGACCGAGAACACATCATAAGAACTGCAGTTTTGGTGCTCTGACCCAGTCATCTAGCCCAGAAAACTAGAAAGACCCCAGCGACAATTTGCTGCCAGGGTCATCTAGCAACTCTCTTTTGGCTTGCGAGCTTGAAAAAACAAACTCTAGTCAGCCCAGTCGGACTAAAAGGTCGTCTAGCAATAACAATCTGGCCCTTGTCAAACTTGCTCAAATCCTTATGTTTGTCTATTTTTCCTGCTTCTAACACATCAACTTTGAGGACAAAATGTTCACTTGCGGCCACGATAAAATCAGTGTTAATCATTTCATAATGTTATGCCTAAACGGTGTATTTATATTTTTTTTTTGGTATTGAATAAAAGTATATTAATATATACTTTGAATATGAAAGTATATATATATATATATATATATATATATATATATATATATATATATATATATATATATATATATATATATATATATATATATATATATATAAAGAAACAAACTAAAAGTATTGTAAATATTATTTTGGGACAAAATGACTCATTTCTAAGTGAGATTCACTCTCAGAGGTACAATACAGACCTTAATTTCTCCTTGCATCTAATCACTTTACAGGTTCATCAGTATAGAGTTGCAATGACCGCCAAAGACTGCTCAATCATGATCACATTTGCACCCTGCGAAGAAGACGAGGAGTACGTTTGTTTTCTCTCTTTAATGAAAGATTCACCTCAGTGTTTGCGGTCGTTTTACCTTCCATTTCCTTTGTTACAGAGACCAGTTAAGTCTGGAGAAGCCTCGTTTTACGTATTCCGCCTCTATCCTGGATCTAGACCCTAAACCATATGAAGGCATCCCTCACCAGTACAAGCTGGACACCAAAATCGTCAACTACTACCTGCGGAGCACGCAAGCCCCACCCCCCTCCAGCCTATATAAGGAAAGGCAGGAGTGCACGCTGCTCTTCCATGCTGTATGATACACCTCCACGAGTGCTATTTGGGAAATGTGTTGAAGATGAGTTGAAACAGTGATATAGTTTTGTTCTTTTTGTCTGGTAGTCTGTCTATCTGTTTGCCCTCCCACCATGTTCTGCGACGTGAAGTTGGCAGCGATGGCGGCATTTGTGGGCTGTTGCTGGGACGACCTTTTGTTTTTCTTTATAGAGGGTGATGTTCTCACTGGGGCTGGTCTCCTGAAGCGCAGAATACCTGACTGAGTCAGTCATTGGCTGTAAAAAAAGAGGACAAGGAGGTTGTGTGTGTGTTTTGTGCAGTGCTGTTGGGTGTTTCTCTCACGCAGCAGCGCTACTGTGGTTTCCAAGTGCCAAAAGTGGCTTACGGCGATTTTCCCTAATGAACGTTTTAACATACATCAGCTTGGCCGTGTCAGCAGTTGCTGTAAAGACAGTCTGGAGTTTTTAGCAAGACTACATCCCTAGAGCTCCTCCAACCACTGACCCATGGCGAGCTACAGTAGCAGTGTGGCAAGTTATACTGACAAGCACAGACCTGTTGCATGCTAGAGAATGAGGTTACGCTAACACTCACTATCCATAAGATTAGATTTTATGAATTTGAAGAGAAGTCTAATGATATTACTCTCTAATGAAAGTGTATTTTTATAACGCACGCTTGCCTGGCGTAACCGTCTACCGCCATATACAAATCGAAGTGTCTTATTAAAGGATAGTTTGCACTAAAGAAACATTTGGCCATTGTTTACTCACCCTCATGTAATTGCAAATTTAACCAAAATGGCTGAAGAATCTTCATGCATTTTGGCAGTTCATTCTAACAAACTCTTTTTTTGGGTCTGATTTGGACAAAACGCTGTTGGGTGAGCATGTAGTAAAAAATTTGAACGCAAGATCATCAGTGAATAAACTCAAAACTGAAGTTGTATGGACTACATTTATGGTGCTTTTTATTTGAACTTCAAGTATGTGGAAAAAACATTGTAGAAACCTCAGTATACCCACATGAAGGTGTGTAACTAATGACTGAATTTTCATTTTTGGATGAACTACTTCTTTAAAGCTAGTCTATCATCTCGAACGCCACTTTTTTATTCCCGGGAAAAAAAACTGCTGTAAAATGCTAGATCGGCTGTGGCCGTCCATCTACAACTGCTCTGTCTTTGAGTTTGACATTATTATGCTTAGTTGTCATCTGCTTTGAAATTGCAGACTAGAAAACAACCAAAGGAATTCATTCCCAGCAGCTTAAACGTTACAATGGCTACGTTTGGCCTTAGTTTTAATGGCTGTAATTGTTTGAAGAGCCAGATGTATTTCATAAGTCGGCCAAAAGATGGACAGCATGCCGGTTATTAGCCCAATACAGAAGCAAGTTGATCCAGCAGTTTTTGAGAAAAGCAGTATATTGCTATGCCACAGAAATGGCAGTGTTGATTTAACGTTGTGTGCAAGTTTGGCGCCTTTTACCGAAAAACCAACCACAGTGAAACAGTTGATGCAAAAATTTTACTGTGCGACTTCAACACTAAAGATGGCACCTCATGGTTGCCATTTTGTCACGGGGAATATTACTGTTACAAAATACTGTGGCGTGAGTAATACTCATGCTTCCGTTTACCTCTTTTACCGTGATGTTGACTGCGTCGGCTTGCTTGCTCAACTCAAAGCCGTCAATGCAGTTCTCATCAGGTGAATAGTGTTTGAGTTTTACATGGATGAACATTCAACATTGCCAAACTGTGTTCATGCTCCCTTTTGTCTTAATGTGAACTGGTGTCAAGAGAAGTATTATACGCCTTACCTGTGAGCGAACACGCTTTCGTTGTCCAACCAATGGCGTTTGTTTGACGGTCATGTTGCTCAGTTTTGACGTGTTATGATGTTAAGTGCAGTTTCTCCACACCAGACATTGCTGTATTTGCCTTAGTTTTAACAACATCTTTCCCCTTATGAACCAATGAACCAGAGATGTTATGAGTCTGAGGTGGTGAAATTGTGCTTTCCTAATGAAATAAAGATCTATAATCACTATGTAGGTAGGAATAGACATTAATTCTGTTAATAAGTAAGAAAAGAAAGAAAGATCACAGTGTCTGTGATGGAATCTAATGTTAAAATTTAACTATTTGAAAATACAAAGTGGATTTTGCTGTCAGACATTTTGTATTTAAAATTATTTATTTTTCTAGCTCTTGTCTAATGATGTATATTTCCATACAGTGTGGACATATCATGCGTAAAAAAAGATTGACACTTAGAGATGGCATCAATATGTAGTTCCTAACGGGTGATTGTACAGGTGTTTATATGAAATAAAATGATTAGATATGAAGTTCTGATGACATGACATGTTGGCTTGTGTTTTATGACCTCTCACAAACACACGGTTCTTATCAAGGCCTCGATTGACGCTTCCACCCCGAGGATCTGTAGCAGGCTCTGAAAGTAATCCGAGCCGTTTTCCATCACTTTTTTGGTGTCCATCTCTCGAGCTGTTAAGATGGAAACAAAACAAATCATTTTAGTTCATTTTACCACATGCTAAGAAGAAATTGTTCAAGTATTACATAAGAAAATTCTTTAGCAGTCAAATTATAACATCAGCAAAATATTTATATTTGACTGTCCATGACTATTTGCAAGTTTCTCTGTTTTATTCCACTAATGCAAGTTAGAACAGCTAATTGGTGACATCTTGATTATTAAAAAAAAAATGTTTTCTGACGTTTTCAAAAGACATTTCTGATGTTTTCAAAAGGCATTTGAAGATGTTTAAAAGGATGAATAATATAAACCCTGATGCAACATTATCCCTTATATAATCTATATTTCACTCGTCTTACCCTGATCTGGCATTTTCAGCAAGAGCTCAAGCGTTGGTTTTACCACTCCTTCCTTTGACACATCGATCTTCCAGAATATGGTCATGGAGATCCTGAAAAACACAGCCATTGACTCAAGCATGTAATCTGTAGATATCAGTCATGGTAACCAACCATATAAAGGTACAAAAACCTTGCAGCCATATGTCCAGCTAATGGAAGGCAAGCAGCAAAAGTTATGGACTGCATTTTCCATTTCATTTTCTCAGCTGATGCAACCTACCCGGGAAGTTGAGGACTTCGTATAATCATGAGCTCCGATCTGCATCCTTCTGTAAGGCTGACCACGTCTGGGTACTTCTCCTGCCAAACAAACCACTCATGTGTTAAGGGAATTAAAAGTCCGGACAGATTCCATCTGACCCACAGCAACCTGGTTCCAAAACACTGGACGATATTAAACAAAATATGTGGAGACATTTACATAGAGGATTATGTAATTGTAAGTGGAATCATAGCATTTGCTCCATAACAAAGCAAGAAAACATGAAATCACAGTCTGAGACTTTCAGTATGAGGACAAAATGTTGATGTCTTAAAGAAATAGGTCAGCCAAAAAATGTCATTATTTACTCCCCAAACCAGTTTGGACTTCATTCTTGCAACACAAAATCTATATTTTCAAAAATGTCCTGATAACCATTTAATTTGATATTCAAATACGACACCAAAAAACTAGTCCCTATGATTTGAGTGTTATATAAAAAAGGGCTTGACATCAACTCCAGCCAACCGCGTGTCAATTGTAGTTTTAAAAAGGCGTCTGAAATAAGTGCAACGTTGTGTTGTCAAAAATACAGATTTTCCGATTGATACCGAAATATCTGAAGCTCTTCCAATACTCAATTTCCACAGAATACACAATACCAGCTGCGTTTTCTCCCTCTCTAATCTCTCCGACGGCGAGTTGACACGCAAACCCCTCACTCAATTTATTTGGTCCAGATGAATATTGTTGGTTTCACAGGGCTTTAATTTCGGTGTAATAATTTTATTCTGTGCATAATTTTATTATTTCCCGAAGATTTTGTGCTCGCATATAAAGTTGCCTCAGTACTATAGTTCTTTTTCGCTGCTTATTGCACTTAAAAAGTCAAATACACACAAAATAGTATCAAAATGCCAGTCAGAGAGTATTCACGTAAACACAGTTATGTTTTAAAGTCACCATGAAATCAAAATGGACCATTCTTATTTTTTATGTAATATTGTAGTGCTTTATTATAAATTATTTCTTTGCACTTCATTATTTAAAAATAATAATAATTTGCCCTCATAATCTTTAATAAAAAACATTAACCTTCCATCGCCCTCAAAACAACTTCCCTTCATGTCATGTGCTATGGCGCATCTATCGTGGTCTGTCTCATTTCTGCCTCCATTTTGTTAGCAAAGCCCAACCACCAACGAACAGTTGGATCAGTTCCCGAAGGACGAAATCAAGCCCTGCCTACTTTTTTTTCCCATTTCAGAAACGTATACGTCACAATAGGAAAAAAGGACAACCGCGACTTAAGTTTCATGCTGACTTAGGTAAATGAAAACTGTTGAGAAATACGACATGTGTAACAGTATAGTGGATCCGTGCATCAGGTTTTAAAGTAACAGCAGCCTAATATTCCTGCTGCCAAATTATGAGAATATTCAAAATATCTATATGGTAGTTTTTCCCCATGGTATCAATGTCAAAATTGTGGCCAGTGGAAATGCTGAGTGGCTAGTAACATTGGAAAACCACTAGCCACAGTGGCTGGTGAGCAAAAAAAGTTGATGTCAAGCCCTGCATTCGATCCTTTTGTTAGAAAAGATCCCTAAAAACCATTATTCAGTGATCATTTTTCACTACAGGGAGCTGTCTAATTCATGAATCATTAAGACCAGTTTTGTTAACTGGATCAACTGATGACCTGTAAAGATTGTACTCGATTATTTATATTTAAAAAATCTATAATATTTCACAGAATAAAGGTATACAGGTTTGGAATTAAATGAGGGTGAGCAAATAAAAAATGTCTTGATTTAACGTTAACTATCCCTTTAATATTTCAGGTGTTCATAAGTCATAAGTCATTTAATAGTTATGCCTTCAGGGCTTTAAACCACAGAAGAGAAAATCGAATACACAGAGCCGACAGTAAATAATAAAATAAAAGAGTTTCCATCTCTCTGTCTTTTGCCGAAACCACTAAATACAGTTTGAAATGATAGCCTTACACTTAATTATGTATTAAACATAGAGAAACGGCTTTAACAAGTAATTAAGACATCTAATTAAACTACTCTTAAAGGCAACCCCTCATTTGTCCCTATTTCAACTAGCTAATTAAAAACACATGATAATTCCCATAACCAGCCTTGCGCACCAAACCAACATGAGCGTCACAAATCCCTTAAACAAATCCATCAGACTTTCCCATTAGACATCAAAACTTTCCAGATTTTTTTCCCAATTCCCACATTACACAGTTGGGACATGCTGTCAGATAAACCATTAACTTGATGTTTCCTCTGGTAAACACTAAGACTTTCTCTAACAAGTATCCCGAAACCTGTCTGAATTTGTGACTATTATGTTCCTTATGGCCCTGTGAAGAGACTAAACACTGATACGTTCTCAAAGTGAGCTATTTACATTTTTTTGTGCAAATGTTTATTTTTACACATACACAATGACTTTAGTCAGTCAATGAGTTATGTAATTCATTACAGCTTTGCAAATCGCTGATTACAAACTTTGGTCACACTTTAGTTTAGGGTCCAATTCTCACTACTAACAATTATCTATGACTTTTGCATTAATAAACTAAACCAAAAAACTGTAGAATAAAGTAATGCAGAATAAGGCATTAATATGTGCTTTATAAGTATCAATAAATGAATGATATCCTAGTTATGCATGTTAATAAGCAACTGGTTAATAGTGAGAATTGGACTACTATGTCAAAAGTATGCAAAAATCAAACTTGGAAGAATATATAATCATTTATTTAAGTAAAATATGGCTTAATAACAGTACTTATGGAAAACATTAAAATTATGCATTAATTTAAGCATGGTGTATGCTTTTACAAATCTTAGTCGGCATGCAAATGTTTTGCTTATAAATTGTATTATTTTGTTACATTAAAAATAGCATTTTCAAACACTTTCACCTCCTCATTTAATAACTTCATGAAGACATTTGTGGCTAGTTGTCTGCCAACTTAAAATGTTCAACAATTATTCAAAAAGACATCACTGTTTTTGGTAAATGTGTCACAAGTCTGACCAAAGGCTTCAAGGCTTCCTTTCTACGAAGCCATTAATTTAGCTTCCTTTAAACAACCCAACCATTATTTGAACTCTACCTCTATTGTCTGATCCTGGAACGACATGTTATACTCCCCACGGATCCCTGTCAACAGTTATTAAAACACCAGACAGAACAACCAGAGTCTCTTGTTCAGAAGCCAATGCTGTCTGGATGTTTGGGATTGTCTACCTATGAAATTGAGTTGATTGAGAAATCAGAAAATCTGGATTTTTGGGATTCCTTCATTGTGAGATTCTTGAAAGAATCAGGTTAAGTTTAAGAAACGCAAAGCATTATTTCATTTGCACCAAGGTATGTTAAAGAGTGGATGCCCCGAATCTGAAACGTTAATCTGAGCGCCTCGAGGGTGATTTTGAGGCACCCAAAAGGAAAGAAACATAAAACCGCTGACTACACACATGCCACTGCTGAGTACTTAAGCTCTCTGGCACTACATAAAATATTCCATTATGTTAAAAGTTCCATAAGGAAATATAGTAAACCAGATGCTGAAGCAAACCGACATTACCGCAGTGGAAAAAGATGTCTGAATGCAAAAAAAATACAATCCAACCTTTTGACAGACATTATCATGGTGCTAAGCATGTGTGTGAAAGTCTTCTGGGTCTCAAAGTACATTTCAAATGGTCTGTGACATTATACAGACTATTCTGACCAATGGAATTCTCCTGTGGAAAGAGTGTTTTTTTAAAAGACAGCCCAAATTCAACATCCTCTAGTGAGCTGCTTCAAGAAAAGGAGTGCAACATCCAAACAGATCTAGAAGAACGTCCAACCCTCATAACTTAAGATGTGAACAGTAAGTGCGGCAATGCATGAGGAATCCAACACTAAGTAGCATTCACAAACCATTTTACTTCCATGATGAAACAGGATATTGAAAGAAAATGTAGGGAGGGACTGGTAGTTTCAAGGGATGGGATTGAAAAATAAGAGTACTTGATGACATCAGCCATTTCAGAGGTGGAGCAACTGACCTTATTTGATTAAAAAGTAGTGAAGATGATCTTTTCCTTTGGAATCATATACGCCAACGAATAACTCACAATTAAGACCAGGAACATGTAGTATAAGGAAAGTACATGCAGACTGTACAAACAGTGAACATTCACAGCTGTTCATTCCAGTTGGTTGAGTCACAAAAATCTCCAGCCATTACCTGATGGCAAGTCAAAACATCTTAAGGTGCTGAAACATCTTACACCATTAATTTCACACCCCAGTTAAACACTCTTTTGATCTATGCCTTATGAAACTAATCTCCGTACAGTTCTGCAGTTCTGAAGACTATGCTGTAAAAACATTTGTATATTGTTCAAAGTGATCCCACATACACATTACAACTCTTAGATCCCATACACCACTAATATTTTCTATAAGATGTTACAAGGAACAACAAAGAACTGATTGTGTAAGAAATCAGCTTTGGTATAAGACTGGAAATGTTTACCATTTAGATTCTCATGAGATAAAAAATAATAATAATCTAAATGCAAGACATTTCTGGAAATTGTTTTGTTCTGACAGCTCTGGCATTATGTCTTAAACTCTCCTTAAAATCCATCTGCTAGTTTGTCAACACTTGGCCAGAAAAAGGGTGTAATTTCCATTCATTAAAGGCTATATGGAGTTTATTCAAAGTTCTTAACAAAAATGTCAAACCTTTAAGAGCATAAAGAGTATTTTAAATACCTTTTTCATAAATGTTTTCCATTCGAAACTGTTAATATTTTAATTTATAATCAAATTAAAGGTGCTGAAAGTTCTTTTTTGACTGTAAGAATAAAATACCATAATGCGGATAGTTTTGAAACATGCTAAGTTTACATACTTGTTATTCAAAGTTATTTTACTTTGAAATGTGCATTCCGTGTCGGAATGTCTGTTTGTGTTTTGTTCTGTGTGACCAAGCCCACTACAAATTAATCCAATAGTATTTTGTCAGTTAGTGGAAAACAGCGTATTGCAGCTATGGAACCCAACAAATAAACTACACAGAATCTACCCAACCTAAAAAGCCTTGGCATCCATCTAAAAATATTGATGAATGGAAGCATATTAAAAAGAGGATAAATTAACTCATCAACTTAAAGTGTGTAAGTCTCCTCCTCATCTTCCATTGTCAACTGTGCAATTCGCTTCTGTTGAGTTTCCTCAATTTGGCAACCCACATGAGTTTTGAGGTTGAAAAGAAGAGGGTGGGAACCAACTGTTTTATATATTTTGAATTTAGACTGCAGTACCCATTTCAGCCACTAGGTATCAATATTACATACTGCACGTTTAAATTTAATAAGTGTGCCGTCATGTAGTGCAACTGCGCCTCCTGCGACCCGAATTCGATTACCAGCTTGAGGTCGTTTGCCGATTCTGTTTCCCTATCTCTCCACCGTATCGTTTCCTGTCAAATCTCTTCTGTCCTAGTCAATAAAGGCACAAATAGGCCAAAACATTTTTTTTTTTTTTTAGATAAATGGGTAAAATCGTAATTCTGTACATTTTATACAGCACTTTTCTGGGCTCTCAAAGTGCTTTACATTGAAGGGGGGAATCTCCTCAACCACCACCAGTGTGCAGCATCCACCTGGATGATGCAACGGCAGGCAGATTGTGCCAGTAAGCCCACCACACACCAGCTGACTGGTTAAGAGGAGACCGAGTGATGAAGCCAATCAGGATAGGGGATTATTAGAAGGCCAAAATCATTTAGATATCTATTTGATTACTGAGAATGAAAAAAAAACTTTCAGTCAAAACACTGTTTAAAATCGCATTATATTTGTTTAACTATTTCCCTGCCAAACATGGAATTTTCAGTTATTTGTGAGGAAACACTTCCCGGCCAAAAACAGATTGTCCAGGATTCCACTGTCAGACACTAGGGGGCGCTATTATGCATCTTCTGGATGAGTACTGAATCTCCTGATCAAAAACAAAACGCATGTGAGGAAGACGCAGTAAAACAAGCGATCGTATGTAATCATATGCATATGAAAAATAACGTGATCATCATTAAAGGGGGGGTGAAACACTCAGTTTCAGTCAATCTTGAGTACCTATAGAGTAGTATTGCATCCTTCATATCTCCGAAAAGTCTTTAGTTTTATTTTATTTATAAAAGAAATATAGGCTGTACCGAGTCTTTCCGGAAAAAAACGAGCGGCTGGAGGCGTATCGTGTGGGCAGAGCTAAAGAATGACGAGCACACCCAAAGGGGTGACGTCCTCAAGCGTGGAGAAACCCAAGTATGCTATCGACCGGATTCAGCTAATACGTGATCCAGAATCAGGCTGAAATAAATTGAACAGGAGAAACAGCAACAGCAGGACGTCCGTCTCTGTGGTATGTACTGTATTTATTGGCCTTTCAACATTTGTGTGTCTTTACTCGCAGTTTATGAGGACATGATTCGGTTTATGGACTATTGTATGCGACTTAACCTTAGCAGTAGCAAGCAAAACGGTTTTGCACGTCAGACTAGTGTAACGTTATATAGAACAACAATGGAGTAACGTTAACCTTTAGCGGATTTGAATGACGAAGCACGCGATCGTGTCGTTTACTGATGTTTACTCACGCGACGAGCCAACAGCACAGACATTTGAAGCAGTTTTACTCACCGGCTGCTTCCAAAGCAGGACCGAACCTTTATCGCTGGGACCGCTCCGGCAAAAACACACTTCTTTGGTATGATTTGGTGAAGTCCTGTGACAGCATTGACCGTGGAAATCCGCAAAGTGTGAAGCTTCCCGTAATTTCTGCGTTCAAATCGGTTCAAATGCAGCGCTGCCTTCCGGGAATGCTGTGCTGAAGCATTGATATCACCCATAGGAATAAAGTGGAGCGGGAGCGCGGCGCATCATAAGCGTTCACGGACGAGTGGATCTGCATGTGAGCGAGTGTTTATAGGCGTGCATTTCCTCTCTCGCTCTAGTCACGCACGCGCGCACCCTACCGGGAGAAGAGCCCGTACGGCCCATACCAGGAACTTCCGCTCTATTAACGTCAAACCGAGCCATACTCGAAAAAAACTCTCCGAAACTTGTGAGAAACCGGAAGGAGTATTTTTGACAAAGAAATACTCCATCAAACGTCCAACATTAGTTTTTGAAACTTTGTCTATGTTTAGGATGGGAATCCAAGTCTTTAACAGTGTTAAAAGCTGAAACAGCTTTTCACCCCCCCTTTAAACAGCATATGAATCAAAACTATCTAATGTTACTGAATGAAATTATGAGTGAGTTAGGACGAGCTACAGGACTGTGTTAGCATTAGGGATGTTGATGGACTCAATCTACTCCATCTGTGTTTGACCATTGCTCTGAATCTGATTTGGATACTCTTTCACAAAAACCTGATTTTCTTAGCTATTTGTTAAAAAAATATAGCTTTTTTAATGAAACTTACCCATATTCAAGTGTTGATTAAAAAAGGAATGCATGAAGCTAGAATAAAATGTTTGTTTGTTTGTTTGTTTAAAAGAAGAGGGTCAGTTCTTTATTTTGATATTTGGCATGCTAAGATATTCATTAAACTAAATATTCTATGGGCTATTACATTTTTGTAAAAATTGTCAAAAAACAATGGCGTTTTTTTAAACGCTAGCGGGGAAAGAGTTAATGTAAAATATCTTAAATATAAAAGTTGTGATAGATGACTAAAATTATTTACAAAGAACAATGATGTATCTGTAAGAGTGCAACTACACAAAGTATTCCAGAACACAGTCTGCCAAATACATTTTATATTCATTAATTTTATTATACAACAGTTAGTTAGTGACACGCAAAGCTTGATTAGCTTCCCCTGGGAAATATTTTCATTGGCAGACAAAATATATACAAGCTAACTGGCCAAATTTTGTCTAAAATGTTTGATATCAGCTTCTCGTGTGAATCAAAGCCATATTTATCTGTATCATACATTATAAAGATACTTTTTGTTTTAATATGTCCTTCTTTTGAGGCATATAAATGAAATAATGGACATTAGCTCATTTTAGCACACAGCTGCTTGACTACAACCCCTCCGTGTACAAAACTGTAAGGCGAGTTAGTTGAGATCTTTGTTTTCATCTCAACGTGCCCACCCTCCGAAATGCGAGATGGGACAGTCTCATTAGGCAGTAGGGGGTCGACCAATACAGCTAGAAAACCCGCTCAGAAACACCAGAAAACCAGTCCAGACACCCTCTGATCAGCTCATTCAAGCTAAAATCTTCAGCTTTCACACAATGCTTTTAAAGAGGTGGTAATGACAAGCAAGGTGCCACCTCTCTGTTTGAGTACAGTACCCTTAGTAGCCTAGTAATTAGGACACACAAAATCACCAAGTTCTTTTGCCTGAGAGAGGCAGTATCTTGTCACGACCCTCATTTGACTGAATCTTTCAGAGACAGAACTGGAGAAGTTCTGCCCGAGCGAGTCCCGACTAAACGCTAGAGCAGCCCCTGTCTGTTTTTGACATTTATCAGCCTTCTTGCTGCGGAGCAGACGCACACACACTTCTTGCGTTGCTGGCAAATCCCACAGCTTTTGGGGAAAGAGCGGAAATATTTGGCCTCACAAAACCGCCCGAAACCAGTGGTAACGTACAAATGACTCTCTCCTCTCTTTCAGCTCTCACCCTCAGTAATGTCGTAAAACACTTTGTGTACAACGCTAATTGTTTTCTTCTTCCGTCTGCGGGGTGCATGTCATATTTACATGGGTTTAGAGATGAAAAGTTTTCTTTGCATGCAGTTTGGAACATCTCCACTAAACGCATCAGGAGTGACGACAAAAGTCTTTTGAAATCGGTCTGTGTCATCGCTAAAGCACAAAGACACAGCTGCAGGATTGTAAAAGAACTTATAGCTTTACTGTAGCTGGTTTTCATTACAGAGTTGAGAGAGGGGGACCCTGTATCATGCACGCCCCTCCAGGATGTTTTTACTCATGGCCATATATTTCGCCCCTCTCGTTCTGTCTAAGCTGTAGGTTTTATAGATTCTTTCCATCTGAGCCTGGTCATCCTAAAGAGCTTAATTAAAACGCTTTTCCCCCTCGTCTACTTTTCTTTTTTTTCTCCATCTCACCGCAGCTCTGATTTAATGCTAACCGTATGACTCTGCCTGAGGGTCGGATTGACGTTTGTAGACGCCCACTGCGCACATATCAGCATTGCTCAGCTGTTGATTTTATTCTTGTTTCCCATTACTGTAAGTTTGGGTATTCTGTGTTGTCATCTTTTCCTTTTCTGGCTTGGCTTTTCTTCTGCAAACACTTCAAACTGTGTGACAAATGACAGAAAAAAAGGAGAATGAGTTTACCATTCTGAAATTGCTACTAGATTTAAAGTGTAAAGAGTTTCCATTCCTATAATAATTTAAACCTAAAATAACCATTCATTTACTGTTCTGCAAATAATTTTTAATGTAAACTGATAATATGTTTGCCATTAGGAAAATACTGCCAGATTTATAGTTTTTAACACAGTGTACATTTCCTTTACCACTCCACATTTTATTTTCATATTATATATATATATATATATATATATATATATATATATATATATATATATATATATATATATATATATATATATATATATATATATATACACAGCTCTGAAAAAAATTAAGAGATCACTTTACATTGAGAAATAATAAATATATATAAATTAAAATATTACCCCATTGTTCCAAATAGAAAACAATGCAGAGCTGTCTCAATGCAGACTTCAAGCAGAGCAAGTCTTTTTGTTTACCACTACCGCACTGATGCCTTCTATATTAACTTGCATCGTAGCCAACGAGTTGATAGGTGTCATCATCGTACAGTCAACATGCACGTCATACCAACATTAATTACATCCATGTTGCAGTGTGATTTGTAATGATCTTTTAGGATTGTTTAAAAGGGTGATGAATTGAGAAATCAACTTTCTCTTGAGCCTTTGATATAAAAAAGGCCATGGATATAAGAATATCCTGTAAGTGTCGGAGCTGAAAATTTCCTTGTTAGTAAAAGGAAAGCTTTTATAGACACCAGGCTCAGAAAATGAGGCTCTCAAATCAATGACGTATTAGAAGGGTGAAACGCCGCCTCTATGTAAACAAGACACAAGACACTGGATTTGCAGACATATTGAGATTAAAACAATTCTGTGCCTTCTATATTGGATACGACAGGAATGGTGCAACACACTAATGTGAGTAAAACATGTTTTTTTATATGTGATAGTATTGCATTGTTACAGATCGTACTGATTATGTTTACATGACGAGTCTAACAGAGTATTCCAGCACGCTGTCACAGGCTGGAGAATCCCTTATTTGTTGGTTCACTGCGATTCAGGATTTCCCAGGGCTCGCAAAGCCCAACGTCCCAGGGCTATGTGTTTTCCAGACGGGCCACCAAAACGTAAGCATGTTAGCAGGCCAGTGAATCTTAAATAGTGAAATAACATTAATTTCTTGATCTGCATTGTGTTTGAAGAGAGTGCGCAGTTTGCACTTATATACACAGATCGGACAGGCCAAGTAATACAATTTTTAAATAATAATAATAAAAAAAACACGGGTGGATGAGAAATAAATCATTGTGTTTGTTTGATAAATATGTTTTAAGACTGAGCCCATCAAAGAATTATTCCAGTTGCTGCTTTCAAAACAATCCATCCCTCATGTGAACTGTTAGGGGAGCAGAACCTCATTAAATATGCAAATCTTATCCAATCCTAACCGTGGGCATTTACTTCTAAGTCTTCAGTGCGGCACGCCCATCAAAACCCAGCATTTTGGAGAGAGCCTCAAAACCAGTGTAGAAAATAGCCTATTAATGATTAGTTATGATGTTTTTGAATGTAAAACCCATGTGAATGTCATAAGTTGACCTCAGACAACAGTATACTTTTTTTTTTTTAAAAGCCAGTTAATGACACATTTAAATTGTGCAGTCTGTACCGGAAATTTAAAATTCAGGATCTAGACTTTTAAGTGTCAACAATACACCCGCAACAATAGGTGGCACCAAATACGCTTTATTTTTAAATGTGATCAATAGAACATTTTACCAGTATTTGCTATACCTTCAATACAAAAATATTAATATGAAAAATATGCAGAATGAAAATAATTTTCAAATAAAAGCATTTTCTCTATCAAAAAGCCTTTTTCCAAAAGGTACATCTTGAAAAGGGGGGAGGGTTGTCTTATATAATTATTTGTGAAATGTACTAATTAACTCACTTTATACACACACGCGTGTATCATGCAAATCATATTTAGGTTCTAAAGGGAAAAAAAATTATGAGCTGCATTGTGGCTGCAACAAACTGAACTGAATGAACTGAAAATAAAAGCTATTAATAAAACTTGAAAACCATAATAAATAGCAACACATGTGTGCACATGGCTTTATTAGATCATTTAATATGGGACATCGGAATATCTGGAAACACTGACGTGATGACAAAATTTATACAAACTTTTCAAAAGAACCAATTTGCGTAAATGAGTCGCACTTCTCATCACTGGGAGTATGAGTGTCATCGAGTCCAAGTATGTTCTTTCTAAAATCTGTGCTATGATTGTTACAGTTGAACATAATACTTAGAACCTCCTGCAGTCCTCTAAACACCACTCATGACACACCTAAATAACAGTTTTACTCTCTTACAGTAAAGGTGTTAAAGGCTACTATTCCTTCAAAGCTGTCTGGTTTTCCAAGGTCAAGCTGTTTGAGGCTGGATCACCTGTGATGCCGTAACTTATCATTATGGAAATGTGTACGCAGACAGTATGCATTAACAGAGTTATATGAGGAACACGTAGGGCTGAGATGCCTCTGTGTTTTATCCCACAGGTTTCAGCCATGAAACTAAACCTGATTCTGGCACTGTCACTCTTCGCCTGTCTGACCTTCACCCTAGCAGAAGAGCAGAGACGTCCTTTTGGACGAGGTAGAAGACGAGGTGTTGGACCAAAACGAGCAAGAAAACAAACGTCAATTACAGCCTTGCAGCAGGGAAGATCGCCAGAAAGCAATGGACAAGATGGATCTATTTTCATTGAATCCTACAAGAACAGAAAAGAGCCAAAGCCAAACTACGAAGTGACTGCAGGTTAGTGTTGACAATAGCTGTTGACAATTTTTACTGTATTCATTTTTTTTTTTGTAATATAAAGATTAAGTGTGTGTGTGTGTGTAAGTTACTCTAAAAATATTTAAAAAAATAGAAAAGTGTTATTACTAGTACCATGGGAAAATTAGCATGTATGATTTTTTTATAATTTTTTTTAGATAAAGTAGATGTTGCCCTTTGACAGGTTCAAAAAAGCCATAAAAATCAAGTATACATTGAGAGTCTTGAAATTGCCCTAGAGGGTTTTAGATCAGAATGGTTAGTTTTTATGGTTTAGAACATAACCATTCTGCCCAGGGTGGTGATGCTCAGGACTGAATACTGACCACATGATTATACACTGGCAACATCTGACCCTGCAATTCACAAAACACAAACATCCGTTTGCACCACAGCAAAAGTGTGGATGATATCAACAACACAGTAAGTGTCTTTAGCATTAATGTCAATAACAGATCTGTAAAAAATAGAAAACCAGCACAAATGTGGTCAGTAAGACGCCATAAAAAAATACAAATAAAAAAATAAAGAAAGAAAACTTCCTTCCCATTAGATACATTTTACGACGGTATTGCTAGCATGTGTACACCATTATATGAGGAATTTGAATGGCTAAAATCGCTGTACATGAGAATGTAGGTAGAAGTACTAGATATTTGCCATGTGGAAAATAGTGTTGCGACAGACTGCTATATATAGCTGTTTTATAGCCAGATTATATGCATTATATGCAAAACACTGGGCCAGATGGGCCTTAATAGGTGTGTTAGCTTCCAAAATTGTCTAACAGCCCAGTACAAATGTGGCTTCTGTTGCCAATTGTTGCAATTTTTAAAAGTAGATTTTTTTCTAGTAATCACATTTTTTAATAATTTATAAATCAAATTAACATGATCGAAGTGACAGCCTTGAACATTTTCAAGGTGTCTTGGGAAAACCAAAATTTAAAAAAATCAAATTGATTAATAAAAGATTTATTATTTGCAACCCGTGCTGGCAAAATGAATCGCAAATGAGCACATTTTTAAAAAATGAGTTATTTTTTACATGCTCTATTAAAAAACCTTCAACATGATGTATGATTTGTTTCAATCAGAAAATTAATGAGCTACACCTGTTTGAAGTCGATAGAGTCAGCAAAGTAAATTTTGAGAAAAACTGAGTTCAAGTTTTCTGAAGGTTCCAAAACAATTTCACCTTACAACCTTAAACTCCCTGTTAATAACACCACATTTGACACACCAAGTCAAAACCTATATATCTACAGGAAAAAATATATATATATATATTAATATATATTAAATAAATATACATTCAACCACAATTTTGAGTGAAAAACATAATGAGATATATAGGGCCGGGACTCGATTAAAAAAATTAATCTAATTAATTAGAGACTTTGTAATTAATTAATCGAAATTTATCGCATTTTAATTGCATATAAATATTTGACCTGAGAACAATGAGAAGTATTTTTTCACATGTATTTTTAGTATACCATTGAATAATGAATACATAAGCTTAATCAACAAAATATTGTTTATTTATTTCAGTCTAGCAGTGCAATGTTTGCCATTAAGTTTAGCAAAAGCATATTTGTGATATTTGAGGCTCAGTGTGCTGCGGTGATACGCAAATTCCTTGTTGTTTAGCTTGCACACAACCATGCTCTTGACGACGCTTCCATTCTTTCATTTTTTAAAACAAAATTTCCCATCCACGGGGCCAAGCAAAGCAGTCTCATCAGCTTCTTCGTTCATGTTCACTCATGGTTTGTTGTTGTCGTGACTCCGGAGCGCTAGTTGGTGTTCCAGTATAATCGGTCCGTCGAAACTCGTTAATTGAAAAACGTTCCGCGGTGCAAAAATAAGTGCGGTTAAAATTTTTTTTTTTTGCGTAATTAATGAACGCGTTAAAGTCACATAATTAATTAATCTTAATTAACACGTTAAAGTCCTGGCCCTAGAGATATATTGACCTACTGTATAAGCAGTATGTTTTCCTCAACCAAACTTTCACTTAAGACATAAACAGATAATGTGAATACTTGGCAAGACAGATATTTTGAAATACTGTAATTCTATGTATATCAGGATCACGCAATATCTGAGGCTTCTTTCTACGCATGTGTCTGATCTCTCAGTCAGTGAGTAAGATCGTTTTGTTTACATCAGCATGAGTATGAAAATCGCATTTCATTGGTTCAGACTAAGCCATCGAGAATTCACTAAGAATCTTCATAAAGTTGGAGTGCTTTAAAATGATACCAAAATTTTGCTGAGTGGAAGCGCCAGTGGTTGAGAAGCAAGCAGAGGAGAAATAGTGCCATTTTCATGGAAAAGGGAAAGGTACTGCTCTCAGAAAATTTACAAATAAAGATATTTTTAGATGTTCAAATGCTATTTAGAGCATTGGAACCACTAGACGAGGGTTTAATGAACACTTTTTTTGTGAAAAGCTCAAATTGTACCAAAACTGACATTTTTCTCTGGTTTGGCTGTAGCTCGTATTTAGTGTATGTGCATTCCAACTCATGCTAGCACAGGTCAGATTTTGAACTAATTCTTTGCAGTGATTACATTGCAGCATTTGGAAAACTTCACTTCAATTCAATTTTGCACTGATTTGAATGAGTATGTATAAAAATCAATCACATTTCCAAATTCCTTTCGTGTTTGTAATTATTCCAGGAAAAACAGAGCACTGTGTATTTCGAGGCATCACAATGTACGATAAAACGGTGTGGTCGCCGAAGCCATGCGTGAATTGCCTGTGTTCCAGGGGTGAGGTGGTCTGCGACCAAATACTGTGTCCCGCCCTACAGTGCCAACTCAAATTCCAACGAATTGGAGAGTGCTGCCCAATTTGCATCGACCCAGGTTTGGACAAAGCATGGCATTAACACTGCCTGCCACATTATTTTGTATATTAATTGTTATGTTTGATCTTTCCTTATCTTATGAATGCACAATTGCCACAGTCCCAGTTGTCGATGCCCCAGAGTATTCCGGTGACTCTCCCATTCCCAACGATCCCACCGAGCCCTATATCGGAATATCACAAAGTCAAAAAGCAAGGAAAGAAAGACAAAAAAAGGATGAAGAGGAACGAATTCGCAAAAAAGACGCTGAGCGAAAGCAGAGAAAGAAACAGAAGAAAGAAGAAGCCGAGAGACGGAGAAAGTTAAAAGAGGCCAAAGAAGCCAGAGAAAAAGAGGAGGAGCAAAGGAGGCTACGAGAGGAGGAAGAGGAGAGAGCGGCCGCAGAAGAGAGGAAAAGAAGGATGGAAGAACAGCGGAAGGCCGAAGAGGACAGGGCTCGTAGGCTAGAGTTAGAGCAAAAAGAAATGATGAGAGCTCTGGAGGAAGCAGCCGAACGTGCCCAGGAAGCACTCCGCGGGGACGAGGCCACTGAAGACGAGGACATGGTTTGGTTGAGGGGAGACGTTTTTCAAATGCCACCCGTTTCACCAACGAGAACAGCAGGTCCTCCTATCTTATCTCTCCAAGAGCCAACCGAACCAGACGAGGAGGACACTGAACCAAGGGAAGAGGAACCAGAAGTAGTTGAGGAGGAGTCTGAGAGGGTAACCACATTGCTGCCAGCAGGTTGTTCGATCTCTGATGTCACTATCACCTGTGAAAATGCTAAACTGATGGGTATTCCTCCACTGTCCATCCCTGAGCTCAAATCACTCAGCCTACAGGGTGAGGAAGGTCACATCCCCATGTAACCCCTTTACAGGTCGTGGAGAGATACTGGAATTGAATTGATACTGAGGCACTGAAATGGAACTTAGATCACTTACCTAAGACACATGCAAGAAATTAAGCCTAAATCAGTACATATGCCAGTGTTTACACAGTCCATGTCTATGTATACAGATCCCAGTGAGGCTGATTTTGATAACTTGTCATGATTGTGAAATTTCAGGCAATGAAATCAAAACCATCCCAGCTGGAGCATTTAATGGCATTCCCAACCTAGAATGGATTGACTTGGGTAAAAACAAGATCTTGTCCTCTGGCATAGACCCTCAAGCATTTAAAGTAAGTAAAAGTACAAGTTTGCAGCATACTTCATCAGCAATAAACAGCCTTTTTTTCTTTAGTGAGAAAAACATTTTGACCTCTCAAATAATCCAACTGCAATTTGGCTTGTCTAGTCAAATTTGCAATTGTTTGGAGAACAAAATGTTCACGTTTCACACTTTAACGCCAAACATTTGGTACAAGACTGAATAGCTGAGGTGCAAATATTGTGTATGATCATACTATTTAGTTGCATCAGACTTGAGATAAACTGATCTTACAGTACCAAGCCTTGAATGTTGCCAATAAAGTGATTTTGACAATCAGCAAGGCATTTGACTAAGGCTGCAACGAAAAGGCTAATCTCACATAATGCAGTTGGAATTTTTTTAAAGTCTGCTTAATGTAGAGACGGACAGAAAATATTAAAAGTGCAAATAATTGGACATCGTTGACATGAAAACAGACCCATTTTGAGTGTAAATTTGCTAAGTTAGACCGACATGTACATTGATTAGCTTGTAGGATCATACAACATTCTGGCAATTGAGATAATGTTCCTTTCCATTGCTGCCTCTTGTTCAGAAAATCATATGAACATTACTTCATGTCTTCCAGCTGAACTTTAGTTGAATTACAGAAGCAAATTTTTCTTCCATAACGGTTTAAAGCCGTGCAAAAACAGTACCATCTGCAAACCTGACAGTGCTAAACTAAACTTTTTTCCAATGTTTTGCTCTGTTCATTGCCATAAAAGTTTCACAAATCTTGCTCTAATACAAACACTATACCTACTTGTACTTGACACTTGTAGCCATGACTTTTTTCAAATAAAAACAAAATTCCATGGCACATGTTCAAGTGAAACAACAGAGGGTATACTATGCTAGTCTTTCCTATTTTCACTGGGTTCTAACCAGTAGAAATATGCCCATCATCTGAAACAAATGATGAAGTTTTTGAAAAATACCTAGCACCAAGACTGTTCAATTCATCAGAAAGCTTGGAGTTACAATCAGATATGATAGAAATATGGCAAATGGAGTCCAAACAGCTGCTCGTTTAGTTAGCTTAGGGACTGATAACCATGAAAACATTTGCATCACAATCATACACGTCAGCATTAATAGGTATCCAAAACATTGCAAGAAAAACAAAGTGTAAAACTTTCACTGAAGGATTTCAAAAGCCTATTGAATATGACCTTTATTTTTCGCACCTAAAGATTGATGACGTGATTTTTATGTAACTTTTTTTTAAGGGTCTTAAATTCCTGTCTCGCCTGTATATGGATGGAAACCTTCTGGAACAAATTCCCCCTGAGCTCCCATCAACACTCCAGGAACTTAAGATAAATGAGAACAATCTAAAAGAAATTGAGGAAAACAGCTTTGAAGGTAAAACAGTTACGAAAAATTGCTATGTATAAAGGTTAGCATAATTGGAACATCTATAAAAATACTGACATTTAATCAGCTAAAACTAGCATGTAATGTTCCTTACCTAATGTTGTACTATGAAAACACAATATTTTCACAAATTGCTTCATAATTCCTGGAAGGTCTCAGCAGTCTGGTTACTTTGGAAATGGAGGGGAACTTGCTCAGTGAAGGTAATGTGAATCCACAGGCCTTTAAGCCCCTCAAAGAGCTGACTTACCTTCGGCTAAGCAGAAACCATTTCCGTACCATTCCTCAGGGTCTGCCTTCATCTCTACTGGTAAGTTTTGAAAACTATTCTGCAGTCAAGGAACATCAAGAACTAGAGAAACCCCTGATTTAGTCAAACAATGTTTTTCATTTAATTGCACTCAAATTTGTGGGCTACAAATCAGCAATGGTTTTACAGTACCTGTGGGAAACCAGTGGCACTAAACAGCAATTATGGCAAACCAACACCACGACTTTACCACAGAGTCATTTGAAGCTGCTCAAAATGTAATTGCTTAGTCAAGTAACAACTGTATAATGTACTTTATATTCTCTTTGACGTTTAGGAGTTGTACCTTGAAAACAATCTGATTGAAGAAATCTCTGAAACAGCATTCAACCACACCACAAACATCAACGTCGTTGTGCTACGACATAATAAATTAGATGAGTCAAGTATTGGACCTTTAGCCTGGATCAATCACAGGTGTGTGTCTTCAACCAGGTTAACAATGGAACCAATATTTAGCCAAATGTTGTTCACTTTTGTTCTATTATAAGCCTAATTTGCATGCTAATAACTAATTTGAAGATTACACTGAAACAGCTGACATTTTAGCACATTAAGCCTCTGGTTACACTGGATTGTGGGTGCCTAGTTAATACATGTTTGCACCAAGCGGCAACCTCCCGCGATCTCTCTTGAAGCCAATACGGAAGTAATGTAAACTGCAATTCCTCAACTGGCCACTAGGGACAGGCTCCAGAAGGGAGCAGAATCTCATTGAGCCCCATGTTAAAATTCTCAACTTTAAAGCAGAAAAAACATGTTTACAGCCTGGTACAAATTGTGGTTTTGGCTTATAAGGCTAATGTTGATCTTCATGACAACTCTGAGGGGGGTGAATTTTTTTATAACTCATTCGTTTACGTTATATAAAGCCTTAAGGTTCTGCATAATTAAGGGCGTGGTTACAAGTGGATAGCCATTTATCCGCCGTCTATAGTTATTGCGTCACCTCAGCTCTGCGCACATCCCGCCTTTTTGCCCATTTTCTGTTATCCGGGAGTGACACGCGTTGACCCGCTCACAAGATGGCAACGCCCAGCTCGCCCCTACTTTAAGCTTCAGAACGACTTATCAGAATCCTATTGGTGACGTCACGGACACTACGTCCATATTTTTTTACAGTCTATGGTTTGCACTGAAATATTGCATGCTAAAGTATTGCAAAGTTTCATGAAATAGTCTTTTGGAAGAATTTGGAAGAAAAAGTTGTTTGTGTTTTTTAAACGCATGAACACTTATTCTACTTTTTATATACCTAAAAGGAACCTGGAATCTATAGATCTCTCACACAACAACTTCTACCTGGTTCCATCCTTCCTGCCAAAGTCACTGGTTCATCTGGTTTTGGCTGGGAATCAGATTGAACGCATCCCAGGATACGTGTTCGCACACATGGAGCCCGGCCTTGAGTACCTCTACCTCTCATACAACAAGCTGGATGGTGACGGTGTTGAGCCAGAGTCATTTTTTGGCACCTTCAACTCTATGACAGAACTCTGTCTAGACCATAACCAGCTTACGTCTATTCCCATGGGAATTAATGAGATGACAACGTTACATTTCCTACGACTTAACAACAACAAAATAAGGTACACCACTAGCCTCCTGCAAAGATTAGCATGTCTAGTTTATCATTTTATATGTTAGATATAAAAAAAGACAATTTCCAGACAATTTATCATGAAATTAGTTTAGTTTCCTTCCCATTTGGCAAATAACTGTTTTCATTTTAATGTCTGTGCTTAATACAACATCCCAGTGTAGTAAGAACAAGAAAATTAACCCAAGATACATTTCCTTAAAAAGACTACCACAGTGACTTTTTGCAACATAAATAGAAATGTGAGATTGTTACATTTTTCATCCAACAGGCATGTGTCAGAAGACGCCATCTGCGACCCCTTGAATGACGATGACTCTCATCTAGTTGCCCTTCGCCTCGAGAACAATTTCCTTGACCCACGGAAAATCCCACCCACAGCTTTCTCCTGCGTCCGCTCCTACTCTAGTGTTGTTTTAAAGCCTCAGAGGATTAAGTAACTGTAATCTTGTCCACTATTATTATAAACCACTAAAAGCCATAAACATAAAACAAATTTGATTCCTTTGAAACGTGCAGTTATCATGAAAATATAACTTTTTTTTTGTCCCCAAACTATGCTACAAGAGACAATTCTTGCATTGATTCTCTGTTTGGCATGTTTATTTTGTTGTTGTTTTTAAATGAGATTTTATAAGCTTCCATTATAAGTCAAGATAAGACGAGACATGATCACCGCCTCGAGGATAGAGGCAGAATACTGCCGTTGTTTGCGCCTGTCTAGACGTGTCTTTGTAGGATGCATGGATCAACTGTACAATACAGCAAGAAGGAAAAAAGTAGCAGAATATAACTTTGTATTCTATGTTGAGATGTATCTTATTCTTGTCATAACAGTATTAAGTTTGTCTGTCGTAGTGAAGAAAAACAGGATACATGGCCTTTCTTAAGTGTTTATAAAAGAAGGCAGCCAAAATCAACCAGCTTACATAATGCATTTTTCGAATAAGAAAGGACCAATGCGGACGTTTACTACTGAGAGAACTGTGATGCGCAAATGAAAGATATCTACAAGGTTCAAGTCATTTAAGTGTCCACAGATTTGTATTTGCTTAGGTTAGAATTCAGTGGGAAAATCAATACAGCGTCAATAAAACAGTTTCCTATGTATTTTTCATTCATTTTAATCACAAAGTGAGTTAAAGTAAACTAATCACATAAAGTGATTTCCTAAAATGTCTATTGTACTTCTTTCTTAAAATATCTCAGTATGAAACATCTGTGATACGTTCAGCAGAAGTTCTGTGCTAATGTATCCACTGCAGACTGAAACATATTAATGGCCCCTGTAAATGAACTGACTATGACATCATAGTCTTCCACTCCTTCTAAGATTCTTCTAAGATTCCGAATTCTCACTACATCATAGCCAGTGAAATGTGGAAGATTACTGAAAAATGCCTCTGAGGTTGAATTGGGGTTTCACTGATTTCAGACTACAACTAAAATGAGAGGAAAGAATAAACAAAAAAATCCATCTCAGAAGCTTTCCATGAAGTTGTCCGTGATTCAGTGACTCAATGATTCATACTAGTCACATGGCTTTTATTTATTTTTATATTGGGGGGGTAAATAATCAACAGCTGAACCACCCCCTCATATTGTCTGGGGACAGTTAAATCTTGCTCTATATTTAGAGGACAAGCAAAGCAAAGCTGTGGAAAACCGCAAATATATCTCAAGGCTGCGCAAGTGTTTGCAAGGTCGAGACATTACCAACATGGTTTTGCACGTCATAACATAACAACAAATAAGATTGAGGGTGTGTTAGACAAAGGAATTACTGGTGCTTTCTGAAACATGTAAGCACATCCACACATTTCTACCTTTCCTGAACCGGTTCACCCTCACATGTTACGTCTGTAATAGTATCTACATCCTTTTAATTTACGGCACCAACTCGACATACCACAAACATTTATTGGTTTGAGGTTGGTTATCATTTCGGAAGGAATGCCGGCCAGTGAGACTCAGGAGAATGAACGGAGAAACCATGAGACATAGGAACTTCCATCATCTCAAAACCCCCAGCCAAACCCAAGCATATGTGGCGCCACCAGTACTGCCCTGTGAATAGAGAGGGGTCGCGTTTTGTGCTGCTGTAAGCAAACAGCACTGTAACGTCTGGAAAAGTTATTATCTAACATTTAGTTTTAGAATTAAGGTCCCCCCTGGATTGAGAATTACAATATTTGGTCTCATGAACATTCATTCGAAGAATGATTTAGTCACGAAACGCAAAACATGCATTTACGTTACAAAAGTCAATGATTTTATTGGTAAATTGATGCCATTTTTGGTGGATGTCAAATTATTAATTCTGATTTGGGTCTGATTTGGGTCAAGCAGAAGTATTTGCATTTGAGTTTGATTTTATGTTTTTTGTTAATATTTTCCATTATAAAGTGAAAAAGCTATTTTATCTATTACATCACTATCAGTTATTACATAACAAAAATTTGTGTATGATCTAAAGATAGAAGGCCAGAAATAACCCCACAAATTATGCAATATTATGCACTGTAATATTTCAAGAAGCCAAATGTCAGGTAAGTAGAGACCACCCATTGGCAATGTAAAGAATGAGAGTATCCCAGACTGGCCATTGAAAATTTAGGCACACAAAATTGGCCAAGTTTCAAGTGCTGATGAGAAACATACGGCCGGTAACAATGAGTGTTCAGTGCTAGTTATGTATCCAGCAGAGCTGCGTGCAGTTCCTACCCCTTATTCCGAATCTGCTCCTTGAACCAGCAGCATCTTTTCCATCCCCATTCATTCAAGGATCTCATGCTTTGACGAGCGTGATCTCCACCTTTCGGGTTTCTGTGCATGCTGCATTAAAAGACCTGTGCCTCAACAAATCCTGACGGCAATACTAATCTCATACCTGGAGGCTTACTTGAACAAGGATTAAACAGATTCATCAGGTATGTTTTCTTCATCTGACTAGACAAGAGATAAGTGATTTCACCAAAGACTGTGACAGACCACCATAGACAAACTTAAGATTGTTTGAAGCTCTATTTCTTTGAAAAATAGACAAGGAACAGATGAATAAAACAGACAACATTGGAATATATTAAAGTACCAATTCATTTTAAAGGGCTGCAGTATAACATTTACAGAAAACGTTTAATGCTGAGCACATGTTTATTTTTTCTAAACCTTAGATGCAGTTTGCAGGTATTTTAATATTTTAAAGCACAAATATTATAAATTGTAATATTAATTAAAGCAGGTGATTTCTTAACGGCTTTTTGATTTAAATTAAACATTTTTTTTGCAAATATCAAACCAATGAGTTAAATTTCACATTAAATGTCTGGTTGGTTCATGACGTCAGAAAAAAAGAACAACCTTAACAATTCTTAAAAGTCTGCAAGCCACCTTCCCATACGCTGATGATTAAGGCGTCCATAAATAAGATTGCTCTATAAACAATCGTTAAAGTGCAGCTGGTTTGTTTTAACTTCTTTCACCAACAATTACAGCAATCATTAACATTTTGCCCTCACAATTATTTAATTAATGCTGCTGAATTGCATCTGGTTAAAATTGTGTGCAGCTAAAGAAAAGCAAAAACAAAATAAATTCAAATCAAAACTATGAGGGTAGTCAAATCTCAATAGCATCTGTATTTACAGTAAAGTGTTATGAAAGTCGCGCAATATATGTCTCTAACCTGAGATCAGTTCCTATTGGCCCATTTCATTTTCATGCTAACTAATAAACCAATCAGGATCCTTGGGATCCAATTTACATGATTTATTCTTTCATTCTGTGAAACGATTCTGTGTTATAATAAAAAGCAATGTAACATGGTCAGTTTGACAAAGCGCAGGTTAAGCAACTGCTTGTGTTCATGTTCACAGGGATAACCAAAGATCCAAACAAAAGCTGCGCCATGAAGGTACTTTTTCTACTCACCTTACTTACGCTATGTCACGCAAAACCATACACGCCTATCAACGTCATGGATTTCGTCAAGCATCATGACATCATGCAGCAAGATGCGGATGATTATGACGACGACGACGATGACGATTACAGCGATTATGAAGATAACTTTGTTTCAGACTGTCCTGAAGGGTGTCGGTGTTCGAAAAAAGTTCTCCAGTGCTCAGATCAGGGTAAGCACTGCATTATACTACTTAAAACAACTACATCCAAGGCTGATTTTCAACGCGAGACTGCGGGTATTGCGCATAATTTTACCCATTCCCGCAGATTTCGCAAACATTTATTCAATTAGCTAATTAGATCAGATCAAATTAGTCATTTTTAAACTTTATGTGAGACAATTTTACAAACAGTGAGTGTGATTCAGCACTACCGTGTCTTCTCTCTATTTCATAATGCTCATATGGCTTTAAATCACCACGTCTGACCAAGTGAGATGAACGCCTAATCAGCCAGTGTTGCATAGTTTTTCTTATGCACGACATGTCAAATTCAACATTCAAGCGATTTTAAAGCATTCAGTAGTACTTTCTTAGTACATTCATACCCAGAGCGCATACAGACATCGCCTATCATTCTTAAAAATGCACAGTTATGTTCCATTGTGTTCCGTCTAGCGGTTATTAAATGCAAGATCATGTTTGAGAAAGGCAACTGATTGGGGTGATAATTATATAAGGATCCTTTAAGACTAATTTGCCAACCAGTCTTTCAAGGCAACCCACGAAAATGTTCAGATTTGAACATTCCTATCCTATATTCCAGTCTCATAATTTTTTTCAAAATGCTGTTGTCAGGCCTGACCAAGGTGCCAAAGGACATTGCTGCAAACACGTTGCTCGTCGATCTTCAAAACAATGACATCACCGAAATCAAGGAAGATGATTTCAAAGGCTTGGATAATCT
Organism: Pseudorasbora parva; assembly: GCF_024679245.1. Lineage (NCBI taxonomy): Eukaryota > Metazoa > Chordata > Actinopteri > Cypriniformes > Gobionidae > Pseudorasbora > Pseudorasbora parva. Next base: position 15,790,615 of record NC_090185.1, on the reverse strand, counting down.
CTATGTAAGTAGTAAACACTCCCCATTAAATGCTTTTAGGGCATTTTAAGAGTTGTGTTCTTATTCTGGGTTTACACCAGGACATCTGGAGACATGCAGTGGTAGCGGAATTATGTGGAATTCTGGACACATTTTTGAGTGTTATTGATATTTGCATCTACTGTGGACTGTTTCATACTTGTGGTAAATATTTGCTCACGATTAGTGGTAAAATGGTTAAAAGCTCTCGCTAAGCAAGAAAGGGGGTAAATTACCAAGGGCATTAGAAAAAAATACAAACAGACCACATCTTGACAACAACAACAAAGTTAGATTTCAATTTCCAGAAAATTCCAGAGTATTCAGATATTTAATAGTGGCCTCAAAAATCCTGGTCAGACCAATAGTTTTAATAAATGTTTAATAATATTTTCAGTGGTTTTACCATAAAAATACATTTTATTTATTTGTATTAACATATTTCAAATGTCTCTGAACAATATATTTGTATTGGTGTGGTTTTGTCATCTCCAAAAAAATGCTTTAAATAATAATATTTATGGTATTTTTATGTGCAATAACACTTGGAAATTCCCATAACTCTTTAATCAGATAGATAGTTACCTTGGAAATATATTTTAATTAGCAACAAGGGCACCACTTTATTTTACAGTCTTGTTCTCATGTACATACTATGTACTTATTATAGTAATTACAATAACTGGATAATAACCAAGTCCTAACCTTGAACTTACCCCTAAACCTAATCTTAACCCATGTAGTTACCTTATATTACCCAGTACTTTCTTAGGTAAGTACACTGTAAGAACATATACTGTCAAATGAAGTTGTATTTGTTTTATAAAGTTTAAAAACAATGTTTATTATTACATCACACAAAACCAATGTTTGCAAGCAATAAAAATGTAAGCTGTGAAATATAATTTTAAAGTGAATTGTGATCAGTGATCAGTAATATTAATGACTATCTACAGCCATGGACACTGTACTTTTATTATTATTTCGCCTTATGTATTTGCAGGCCCTGTTTCTGCTCAACAACCAGATATCAAAAATTCACCCAAAGGCCTTTCGCAACATGGACAAACTCAAGATTCTCCACCTGTCTTACAACTTGCTGACACAAGTCCCAGAGAACCTCCCAAAGAATATTCAGTCATTGCGAATGCATGACAACAAGATCAGCAGACTCCCAAAAGGAGCATTTAAGGGAATGCAAGACTTAAATGTTTTAGGTAGGTCTCCTAAGTGATGATCTTAAACACGGTCAGAGTCATACTTAAGAAGCTAGTACACTTGCTTCAACAGCTGAACTACTTGCCTCATTTCCCAATCCAATTCCCCATTCTTTCCATCATCAAGACCTCCTTAAAACGAGTTATATAATCAGATACATGATCTTACACTATTCGTGTATGACGCAACAACTGTTAACTGACCTCCATGGTTCTCAGGTAATAAGGCACAGTTAAAGAACCCTCTGCCCCCATGTCTCTACATTATGATCTGCATTTACAGATTTAATTTGAATACATTTGGCAGAAACAACTGAGGATCATCTGGGAGTAAGGGATACTGTGGTGTAATGGGTCCTGCACACTGTGCAGACTGCACGATAGTGAAGGCGCGCTAAAAACGGATGCGCGCAAGAAAACTCACCCAGAGTTTTATATCATCAATGAATGACGTGTTGGGTGACAGTGAGCTGCATTACACGCGGGACTGAAATGCTGGCTATAAAGAAATCTCTAGCTCTCGTTTTGGTCATAGTTTGTCTTCAAAAAACGGAGATATTTGACTGTCGTCGTAGGAGAAGTCACACTGCAGGATAGTGTGCCAAATCTTCTGACACTGCCAGAATTTCGTCTGAGGTAAAATTTGATCGCAGCGCTCATTAATCGGCTGCCGGTGAACATGTCAAACTAACGACCAAAGACGTCAGATTTTAGCCTAGGATCAGAGGAATCTTTTAGGATTCGCTAAATTTGTCTCAGACGGCCAAATCGTGGCCAAAATCGCACAGTGTGCACCTGGCTTAAGTTGTAGTTAAAAATAGGGCTGGGAACTAAAAGGTTGCAGGTTCAAACCTATCAAGGATTGATCCATGAGTTTTTGCATCACCTTTATCTGCCAAATACATACATGTAAATTAATACTTATTTAGAAAAAAAAAACCAAGAGGTTCCCTTTTCTCTTATCTCTAGAACTGAGTGCAAATCCAATTGCCAACAGCGGGATTGAACCAGGAGCTTTTGATGACATGGCTACTCTCTACTTGAGAATAGCTGAAGCAAAGCTTACAGCCATTCCTAAAGGTAAGAATTCTAATTATTTTTATAAAAGTCAAGAGACTATTACAACTGAAAGAAAGTCTAAAAGATGACGTGAGTTTCGAAAGACAAAGTGCTTACAAATTTGACTGAGCCCACAAGTCTAATAATAGAGATTTGTATTCATCTAAACCACACAGATCTCCCACCTTCTCTCAACGAACTTCACTTGGACTATAACAAGATCGCCAAAGTGGAGTCAGAGGATTTTTTGAGATTAAAAAGTCTACAGAGGTAAGGTAAACTAACTCCCTCTTGTGGATAAAAACAGAACACAACATTAACTCGTCTTTCACAGGTTGTGGCTTGACTTCAATCAAATCAAGTATGTGGAGAACGGAACTTTCGCTGGCACTCCCAAACTCAGAGAAATTCATTTGGACAACAATAAACTGAAGAAAGTTCCTCCAGGCTTGAACAACCTGAAATATTTGCAGGTAAATCTCAAATGCACATGCAAACAGAAACTTGAACAAGACATGATGTGTACAGAGATCTAATCCACTTCCTTTCTTTTAGGTGATGTATTTGCATGCCAACAGCATCACTTACGTTGGAGTAAATGACTTTTGCCCTTCAAGATCCCGGGTTAAGAAAGCCCTCTACACTAGAATCAGTTTATATGCAAACCCGGTGAAATACTGGGAGATTCAGCCACCCACTTTTCGGTGTGTATCCAGCCACAATTCGGTGCAACTGGGTAACCACAGAAAGTGAGCGAAACAGTACCAATGTGTACCATCTTGCCACTGGAGGGCAGAATTATAGATAGTCATGAACTTCATTCTAATTTTTAAATTATCATTTCATGTCCTCATGGTGATGTACAGAACATAATTTATCCAAAAGCATCCGCAGAGGCTACAGACTCATTACTTGAATTTGGTGAGGATTTCGAAGACTTTGAATTCCAGTAAAGACAGAATCAGCTACAACGTGTGCAATAGTTACGTAGGTTTTCATAGTTAATGTTTACATTGAAATCTTTTCAACTTTATAAAAGACGGAAAATAGTTTTTTTTTTTTAATCAGGTGCTAAAATAATTTGTCCCTTATGTATTGAAGGTCAACAAATGCGCTTTTAGCTTAAAAGGAACGACTGTCTAGACTCAAAGAAAAATAAATAACATTCACAAGGCCAGTTTGTTTATTGTTCTACTTCTTGTATTTTAGAGAATGGGCATTACTCATTGGTGTTTATTAACAGTTTTAGTGATAAAACAAATTTATATTGCATGCTAAATTTTCATTATATAACGTTTTATTCATTGCCAGTGTTTTCTCTGAAATATTGGACATGGACATTCTTGTCAGATCACAGAAATATTGAAAAATTGATCTGTATGGACCACCTGGTTGGTTGCGTTTACGCAACAGTTAACTCTAATTGCAACCAGTGTTTTCTTAGCCAGCGGTGCTGTTATTTGTTTCAAATTCAGATGTTGTTTCTTTAGAAAAATAAAGAAAAACAAAAGAAAAAATCGTATTGGACTCAGAATGTGTACATCTGTTCAGCAATAAAACTAAATACCAGCAGATGGAGACTTCAGTGTAGGATTGGACCTGTTCTTCCAACCCTAGGTACTTGCTATCCATGAGAGGGTATTGTTTAACAGGCAATAGTGATGTTTTTTGGAATCAGGTGAATTTATGATAACAGTATTGTATGCCAATCAAATAAATTTGAACTTTCCAAGTAACAACCACTCTAAAGCATATTCTTGCACCATGAAAACTGGATGCTACTTTACTTGTCCTTTACAAGATTTACTCGTCCTTTAGCGCAGTCGTGGCCTAACGGTTAGAGTCAGACCATTAATCTGAAGGTTGCGGGTTTGATCTTAATACCATCTTTTCATCTTGATACCAGCAGGAAATGAATGACACAGCCACAGTAAAAAAAAAAGTTTTAAAAAATGGCTGGCCACTGCAACGGGTGTGTGTTCATAGTTTGCAGTGTAAGTGTGTGTTCACTAATTTGGATGGGTTAAATGCAGAAGTCAAATTTAGAGTATGGGTTACCATCCTTTGGAATGAAGCATAGCAACCTGTAAATTCTTTAGTCCCACAGAAATCGTACCAGTCCTGGATAATGCGATTACAGCTTGGCTTTGCATAGCACCTATATATACACTTTAATCAGACTACAATTCAATTCTGGTTTGTGCACTTATTCCAAGACAGAGAGGATGTGCAGCAAACACAACGAAAGCAGTAGTATCCAACCACTCCAGTTATTAGTATTACGTTTTTCATATTTAGAGAGATTAAGGCTGTAGCCTGACTACACAAAAATCAGCTCAATTGTAACTGTAGCTCAATTGTAACTGTACAACTCACTCATAAAGACAGTCACTTGCTGCCACCTACTGGCGTAACAATGTAATAAAAAAACCTCTGATGCACAGATGTACAAACACACAAGCACAGTGGAGCCATAAAGTAATTTTACAATATTTATATTACTTGAAATGGATTGTAAAATTGGTTGATAGTGTCTCATTGTATACTACAGCAAAATAACTAGATTTCGACAAATCAGCTTATTTTGTGTCCCTGTAATATAATTTGGGTCTGAACGGGTTAAGATGGGGGAAAAAAACAACACAGAGGGGTGGTGTCTACAGAGAGAGGCTCTGCTCAGGAAACATATGGAACAAATCTTCAGGTTGGCCTGATCTGCTGCTGCCACGTCTTGCATACCGGCGTCTCCAAAAAACTCACAACAGGTTTGGATCATTTAGGATCTCTGAGCCCCAAAAAACACCTGAGGGATTCAGACACAGAATTGAAATGGTTTTAAGATACACCAATACATTTCCTTCTCACAGTCAGCGCAAACCCTCAGATGTGAACAATCCTGCAGAGAATTTTTTCCACTTGTATGATGAATCAATCATTATTAAATATCTGAAATTAGCAGGAATGTAGTTTAATGCCTCTGGTTAATTTGTGTGTGTGTGTGTGTGTGTGTGTGTGTGTGTGTGTGTGTGTGTGTGTGTGTGTGTGTGTGTGTGTGTGTGTGTGTGTGTGTGTGTGTGTGTGTGTGTGTGTGTGTGTGTGTGTTTTAGTTATTAAAGGCCAAACAGAACATAAGGTTTAACTATTGCAAATCCAAATAAATAAGCTCTTGTAAAATTTGAGAACAGAGCTATGAAGAGCTGATTCTAGGTCTAGTTTAGGTCTTTCTTACACTACACACACCTAATATTTTTTCCCCATACAATTTCCCTCCAGAGTGAATACCTTTGAACTAAGACAGAAAACAACCACCCAGCTTGTTTTTATCAGCTCATTTCAAAAGAGCCACCAGACCGCTTCCCTCCTGCGGAGCATTTTCCATAAAGTCTCTAAACAACTGTTTTGTTCAGACACGCATTTGTGGATTCATTAGGTTTTTTTTAAAGATTCAAATGGTCCATAAAATAACTCATGGTACTTGCATGCAAAGCAATGGTGTTTACACCAAGACTTTTGTGTTGGTCAACAGTTAAACCTTTATTTAACTGGAAAAAAATACTATTCCATAGGACCATTTATAATGTCCTACCTAAGACCATAAACAGTCTTTTTCTTCACTGCTTTAACTGTATAATATACATTTGAATATAACCAATGGGCCATCTAGTTGGTATTTAGGAAGCACTGTACAATAAACAAAAACAAAAAAAACTGTCATTTTGATCAATGAGTATAGAAGCATATCGCAGTCAAAATTTAAATGTGACTGCAAACGTACATTCGAGTTTCCTAGTTGTGAAAGCACAGTGTGAGAATTAAAATGCAAAGCATATGGCCCATTTGCATGTTCCCCAGAAGCGATAGTCCTCTAAAAAACTGGCATGTTATTAAAGAGCGTTGCTAATGTGCAGAATGCATGCAAATGCTCATCTTTCCCAAGCATAAATATTATTGTAACGTCGCATATCTATCAAAAAAGTTTATCGAAGATCAAAAAATATGGCTTGCCAAATTTTCACCCCCTTCCTTACAAAAAATGCACCTCCTGGGATTACAATCTTGACAGGGTTTTTTTTTTTTTTTTTTTACCCGCGGTAGCATTTATGCTGCAGAGACTTCTCAGAGTCTGCCATGTGGGCAGCAGCAAAAACAAATCTTCCAGCTGACAGAATGAGTGCTGAGGGGTCTGTCTAGCCAATTCAGAAAAAAACTGAAACGCAAAAAAACGACACTATGTAGACGGCTCATGAGAGACCGTCTGTGGTTTACCTCTGATACAGTACATGTACTGGAAAAAGTAGTCATGTTGCAGAAGACCTGCATAAAGTGAGCAAGAAATGTCTAAACCAATTAAATTGAACCCACTTAATTATTGCCAATGCATTTTAGGCCACATTTGGCAACAAATTTTCCGTCTAAACAAAACTTTGTATGAACACTGGCTGAAGTTGTTGTTTCAATTGACTGTACACATATAGAATCCTATACATTTCATTCTAATATAATGTATAGTAAAAAACATACTTTGTATTAGTATTGCATAACATTAGCTGCACTAGTGCAACACCTGTTGTGAGTCTGGCCTTAATTTTGTGGGTTAAATTTTTTACTGTCCACATGCAATAATGTGGACTGGATACTAGGCCGTTCCTTCCAGAATTATGTCTGGAAACTTCAACCTCACCTCAACTGAACAAAAGGGGAAAAGAAGAATCAGATGAGACCACGAGGCTTTACTGAGGTCACCGAACACATGCAACCAAACGCTTCCAGAATCGTTTCCACGGCAAAAGAGGCAGATCACAATCTCTCCCAAAACGTCTAATGCTGCTGTGGGGGAAACCACAGAGGTAATCTTTCACGCTCATCCCAGGAGAAAAAACATTTCCCCGCTTTAGGCAACATCGTTCAAGCTGAAGGGGTCCCATGCTGCTGGGTTTCATCTTGGGCACTCGGTGTTCACAATTTCATTCGGCCTCCCACAGAGAGAATAACGAACCCGCAGGTATGATATCATGATTTTAAAGATAGTGCAGTATATGCCGCTTAGTAATGAAATCACTTTTGTACTAATTTGTGTGAGATTTTTACAAGCATATTATATCATTCACATCGATGTTTCCAAAAAGAACTGCTTTGAGCATGACAATAAAAAGAGGTATTCATTTTCCTCTTAAATTTTACCAGCCCACATGTTTAAGTCAGGTCACAAGACTTAATGACATTGCTTCTAATACCTTTTTATATCTAGAAATATTTAAGGAATTGCACAGAATATCTTTTTAATTTATTTTAAAATGTGCTTTACTAGACAAACAAGTCACAGGGCCAATTGAGTTTGAAATATTACTTCATATGTGGTTTCCAACTATGACAAATATCTCTATGATTGATTAATGAAAACAAGCTTCAGCTTTAAAGAACAAGTAATTATTAAACTAAGCAACATTAAAACCATAGCCAAAATACCAACATGTCAAAGTTCTGTAGAAGACAAGAAAATTACTTTAGAGAGAAACTGTCGTACTGAGCGGTTACAGTAGTTAAATTAGATTTTGTTTTTAACTCGCTGTATTTTTTGGATCACTTTATGTAGCTGCTTTGCCAGCTCATATTAGTACTATGACCAAACTACTTTTTTTTTAGTGTAGGAGAATATTACATCAAATATAAACAATTATTTAAGAAGACAGAGTTCTTTCATTTATTACAAGGTAGTGTTCATCTTTCCAAAAACGAATGTGTTTAGAAGTTTAAAAAAAAAAAAAAACATAAATACCAATTAATACTAGTTATTCAACAGGCAGAGTAAAAACCCTGCTGAGATAATTCATCCCAGACATATAGAGAACAGAAGAGAACACTCAACAAATATCAACATTTACAGAAAAATGTGATATTGCCCAAAGTGTGTGCAATTAGGGGTGTTTAGTCTTCTGTAAAAGTACCAAACCGCTTTGAGTAGACCAAAAAAGTGAATAAAAATCCAGCTCTTGTTTAAATCTCCAAATCTCATTGTAGCCAATTATATCTGTGACCACTTTTTATTCACACTGTTTTTGGAAACTAGCCCACTTAAATAGTATTGCAATATATTATGGATGATGAGTATTATTTATAGTTCATTTGTATGTATCATCATTTCAGTACAATTAAGGCACATTTTTAAAATACAATTATTTTTTGTGTCTGATCCAAACAGATTTTTAGGGAAAAGCCAACTAAACCATGACATCATCACAGATCTTGACAATTCTATCTCTGTATCTTCTCTCTGGAGCTCTGGTACTTTCTCAAGAGCATCTCAAGGACTATACCGATTATGACGTAGTTGACAACTTTTTGCCTGAAGTTTCTGTAACTCAACAACATGATTACGATTCCCAAATAATGTATTCGTACGAATGTGCCAGCGAGTGTTTCTGCCCCATATCCTATCCTTTTGCCATGTATTGCGACCACCGAGAACTCAAGGCGGTTCCCAACATCCCAAGACACGTCCGCCACTTGTACATTCAGCATAACTACATAGAAGAGATAACTTCAAAGCCTTTTGTTAATGCCACATCCCTGAGGGAAATCAACTTCAGCTACAATAAGCTCCAGTCATCTAAGGTGGATAAAGAGGTCTTCAATATACTCAAAGAACTCATTCAGTTACACCTTGAGCATAATAACCTGGAAGAAATCCCATCTCCTTTGCCAAAAACCCTTAAAAGACTTCATCTGGGCTTCAATAAAATTTCCAAGATACCGGCTGATGCTATACGAGAGCTTACAAAACTTACAGTGCTGGATTTGTGCAGTAACAGACTAACAGATGCAGGTATTAAAGGAAAGATCCTATCTGGTATGAAGAGCCTCATGCAAATCAACATGTGCAACAATAAGCTCAAGTCCATGCCAACAGACCTTCCAGAATCGATCCAGCAGATATCGCTGGAAAACAACTCAATATCTTCCATACCCGAGGGTTACTTTAAGAAGACTCCCAATCTCTTGTCCTTACGCATGTCACACAATAAACTCAAATCTGTTGCATACATTGCCTTCAACTTGTCCAAACTGATGGAGCTCCATTTGGGCCATAACCAGCTCTCCAAACCGTTTTTTGTTCCCAGGACCTTGGAACATCTGTATCTAAATCACAACGACTTTAAAGGTAGGTTAAAACCTAAAGGTACAAATGTAGAATACAGCATGATGGTCTCTTCAAGAAATGATAGACCTTTTTTTTTATTATTCAAACAAATATGTTATTCTAAAAACACATAATAAATTGTTTAAACTGCTCTACTGCAGTGTTCTTCAACCCTTTATCAAATATCATTCTACTTCATCAAACTTCTTGTCTCTTTGCAGATCTGAATATCTCTCTAATGTGTCCATCACTAGACCTTGGCAACCCTAACATGCTGACCTACATTCGTCTCGATAACAATAAGCTAACAGGACCAGTGGACTACTATGCTTACAGATGCTTCCCAAGGCTGATAATGATATTTTACGGAAACCAAAGGAAGGATGATGAAGATGACTCTGAACCCAAAAAATATGAAAAACCAAACCGCCCAAAAAGGCCTGGGAGCAACAAGGCTATCGACATTGATTTTTGAGATGTGCCATACAAAGTTCAACCAATCAAACTATTCATTATTCAAATATAAGAATAAAACTATATTTATAATTTAAATATTATTAAACATACAGTATATTAGTAACTTTGAACATTCCATTCCTTGCTGCTTGAACATTTGATTCGATTTTCTGCATGCATGTGTAAGCTTTGATGCATCTCAGTCAGCATAAAATGTGGCCAAAATATAATTGCTATTTACAGAAAGTTCTGCTTTATTTTGCACAATGTCCCTTTTCTATCCATTAATACAGTAAAAGGCATGTATGTACATTAATACATTGTGCTGCAATGCATGTAAATGTAATAAATAACAAAGCTACTCTTTTTCTGAATAAATTGCTGTGAAATGCTATTGAAGATGAAAAGTGTAGGATCCAGCCTAAAGCAAAAATCAACAAAAAAGGAAGGAAAACAATACAGCAATGCTATTGCATGCAAATAATAATGATAGACCATTAGTTTACTAGAATAAACACACTAAGAAAACTGAAACACTAAATACATTGCCATAATCACAAATAAATCCAGCTGAATGTCAACACATGTTTCCTGTTGAACACAATGTACAGCCATGGGTAAAAAAGTATTGGCAGTGGCATAAATGTGTTTCACAAAGTTTGCTGCTTCAGTTGTTGCAAATTGCAAAAGCTTAAATTGCCACAAAAAATTGTTTTTTGGCCCTGGCACAAAATGACCAGCTAACATAATTTCACTAATCATATCATCAGCATATAAAAAAGTGTGAACAAGTTCATACACACATCTTTGGCCAAGAAGCTGATATCCAGCATGCCAGAGCGAATCACAGAGCTTATAGAGAAGAAGGGTCAACACTGTAAATGACTATTTGTATATATTTAATGTTTTTGCTGATAAAACTTGTAAAAAACCTTTAAACTTATGCAATCCTTATCAGTGTTTGCCAGAATATTATATGATGCATTTACATGGACCCTAATAATTTTAACCCTAAACATTTGTAATTGGACTAGTAGCATAATCAGAACAAAAAAAGTCACATGTAACCACGTCAATCTGAATAAATCGGCTAAATCCAATTTACAGGAAGTGTATGTAAGATTGTGGCCAAAACTGTGACTGCAATCATTTTCATATAACTGTAGAGCAGTGTATCCCCTCTCCCTCTCCCCCTCCCCCTGGCTCGAGGTTGCCAGATAGGCTGCAGGATCAGCAGGAACGTTTGTAGCTGAAGCTGTGGTAACTAGAGCAGATCTGGCAACCCGGATGCCGAAACACTACTGACTTTGTGATTGGTAGATAGGTGTAGGGCGGAGCTTCAGGCCAAAACACAACATATGTTGAGGGCTGCAACAACAACTTTTAAATGACCATATCCTGGCCAGACTGTTGTCAGTGATACAAGTATTTGAAATGAACATGATTTCTTAATGTCTAGTGACATATCAGGGCCATTTTATGATTAAATGAAATACATTTCTTACATAGAGTTCCTTTAAATTTCCTTTAATTTGAAGGGTGGTTGCATGGATTGAAAAAATAAACTGGAACGTTTGCCGTATATGCAATGATATAGTAAATGGCGTAAAGATGTAAAGATAAAATGACTGTTGTGTCATTTTAAATTCTCCTTCCACTCATCATCTGTGAAGTGATAGAAGACAACATGTCACCAGTCCTTGCTTCGGACTCTCATCCACAGATGTCTTGCTTTGGGCATGGGAACAGGCTTTTTACTGCTCTATAAATGTAAGCAGCAAAGCACAAAGGTTCACATAATAGGTAAAAGTAGATAAATATTAAGTCTATTTTTTGAAAACAAAGAAAAACAGCAATGTTAAGAGGATGCTTATATGTGCAAACAGCAGGAAAAATCTGTATATTTGTGCAGTGTGTGCATGTCAAAAGATCAATTCTGTCTTGAAGCTTGTGACGTAAATGTTCACATCAACCCGATCACCTTAGCATTCATGTAAACACCATGTTCAGATTCATCAATCATATTGATGATAGAAATGTAAAAAAAATAATCTACATAAACTGAAGCAAACTTTGCTATGTTACTGCCAAAACTTTTGGTCAAAGCTATAATGCCATTTTGGGGCACTATACTTTAAAGATTTACCAGATTGTGATCGTTATTAGATAGCAGATTTTTTTTTTTTAAATGATAATTGTAAATGCAAAAACTATTATTTATCAAAATAATTAGTTAAATAAATTGTTGAATTCAATTATCGCACAATCTCTACTAATTATACAGAGCATCCGACTACCCTTCACAACCCACCGTCCAATCAACCATCGGGCCAAACGGTTCTCATTGCATAGCCGTCCCATTCCGTGCCAGGCAACAGACAATTTTGGAGTTGCGAAGTCACTTCACGGATTCAACCAGCACGGTTTAGCACGGGAATTCTGGGCCGAGAATTGTTTGTAATCATAAGGAACCGATCCTAACCAATCTAAGAACTGTTCAGCCCAACTGTGGAAAAGTGGATAATAATGAAAATATGTTGTTTTCCACATTCTTACACTCCAGTACTTTAGTGTGGAGGGGTTACGTTTAAATATTTAGAATACTCCAAATCAAGTCATATGATGAAGAAACCACCCTGACGGAGAAATGTACCATGGAGGATCAGCACTGTAAAAACATTTCTAAGTATTTGGCCCCTTTTCCCAGTACAGTACAGTTTTACAGGTTAGCATAATTGCTAACACACCTGTAATGTTATTCATTCTCAATTTTCATCTGTTTCTCTCAATTTCCATACATGTTTATTTTAAAGGGCTGAGTCGCATTTCTTCTTGTCTTAAGGTGCAAAAAGGAGAGTAAAACAGTCATATGTTTCCTATTAAACATGTTTTTCTTCACCTTGATCTTCAAATGTCTGTTTTATAGAGCTCTGTTCCTCTAATCCATTTTATGTTTTTAATAAAATGTATCTAGGCAAACCTGCAAATTACACAAAACAAACTGACAATGTTTAAATCACAGTTGCATAGCAATTCCTAGAAATCTAATCAAGCTAGTCGTTCTGATAAATGTAAAATCAATCAAAACTGGAAAAGTGTAAGGATCCCATATGAAGCAAAATATAAAATGAACAATATAGCAAGGCTATTGAGAAAAGGACACCTATAATCAAAGAATTAGGGAACTTAGATATGATCTATCATAAAGTCCTACTATCTATCCCAATTACCATTGTCCTCCCATTGCCTTGCTTCTCTAAGAAAAGATTAATTAGGTACAATGCTAAGAAGAGCCAAACACGCCTAAATATCCAGCATACATACAATTCTGAGCCACAAATCTCCAAAGCAAAAACTAACAGTCCTTTTCATTGCCTTCTGCTCTCTTTTACAAAGTTTTTTTCCCAGCAGACCACAAACATGGCCAAACCCTGCAGGCGACACAGTGGTCTGATCAGCTCAGATGGGAATGCGAAGGGTTAAGGTCTGCTCCATAAACTCCCACTTAAGGATCTCCTCTGGCAGTCTGTGGTGGGGCTTAAAATCCTGATTTGACAGATCACATTTTACTCACAGGCACCAAGAAAATAGCCAACCACTGCCTGCACTGCGCTTCTCCTCTTTAACGTGGCAGAACACATCCCAGTCTTCAGATACAATGGGGACAAGGCTGAGAATGCTTATTTCAGCAGTCATATTGGCATCATGGGTGCTCTCAGCATCTGGTGCACACTACCACAATCACAGGCATCACAGAGTGGAGGATGTAGCACTTACTGAGGAAATCGATGTAAGGGCACAGAGGAATAAGGTAAACTTTGAGTTTTTATTCCATGATTAATCATTATATTCTGCAAAGGATATTTACAATATAACACTATATTTAGAGATGGGTTTGCTTTTGTCTACTGCTTGTGCAATTTATATATGCATTTTATTTTTATAGTTTAACCGAGTTTGCTTGTTCCCACTGAAGCACTATATATTTAAGCCATACAGCACACATTACATGTATATATATTAATAAAATAATAAACTAACCAATATATTTATACAACTAATTAATAATTCATATTATTAATGAATTATTTACAGCACTTTGGATTTTCAAAAATCAATGATTAGCGAAAGTTTTTGCTTCATTTAATTGTATTATGTATCTAACAATTTAAAATGACACTTTTATTCACCTTTCCATTAAGCTAAGTCGCTGTAGATTAACCAAATTATATTGCACTTTTGCATGGATTCACCTTTTAAATTTTCACCATGAAGTCAGATTACTTCCGTACATTTTTGAAAAAACAAAGCAAAAAAAGTAATAATAATACAAATTGAGAGTTCGCTCCAATTCAGAGATGGGCTCAACAGCTGCCCGGCACTGTGTGCAAGCTCTTTGATTAGTCAGCAATCTGTTCTGGAGGAGTTCCCTCAGGCTCAAATCTCCCACCCACAGCTTCACGCTAACTTGTGAGGTCAGACACTGTCAGGGTGATTTAACAGACACCTGAGGGCAAACAGGTCCAGACAGACACTCGTATCCAAGATCATTGTCCAAACAAGCTGAAGGAGATGTAAAAGGAGAGGTTTACCAAACCATTTATTTATCATCATTTACTCACCCTCATGTAGAGCTGCATGGTTAATTGTTAAAAGATCGCAATCTTGATTCAAATACCCATGGGATCTTATTCCTAAATGACAATGATTTGGCTATGTTTATTAAAACTTTTGACAAGCATGACCACATTAGAACACACCAGAATTGCATTTCCACTGACGCTGACCCAGAGAGAGCAGTTGTCATGATTAGGTATGAAACAGCTTCACAAAGAGTCTTTTAAAACCACGCAGTAATAATTCAAATTATCACAAGTACTGGGATTAAGGTTTACAGTTCGGATATATACACTGATATCTATAGTAGCATTACATCAGTAGGTGGTGACAAGTGCCTGTTAAAAAAATTATTTGTCATTCAAGAGATTTGTTCAAAAACACTGATTCATCCAGTAATGAAACAAGTGACGTCAATTTTATAAGTCATTGAATTATTTATCAAAACTATTTAATTTAATAACTAATTCAAAGTAAAAAAAAAAATATATGTAAATAGACTGCAGCAATTAATACATGACATGTTATTTTGTGTAGTTATCTTTTTAGAATGGTGAGAGAATTGTGATCTCTATGTTGTGATTCTCAAGAATCGTGCAGCTCTACCCTCATGCTATAACTTTCTTTAGCCAATGAAAAACAAAAGATGACCATTTTCCATGCATTCACAACAAACAGACATTGAAGCTTCCACAATTCAAAAAACTATGCAAATGTACCTTAAAAAGGTCATAAAAAAAAAATCCATTCAGGTGCTCAAGTTTTCTGAAGCTATAAAAGAACTGTGATGGAAAGAACCGATATCATTAAAAAGTAGTCATGCTTTCGAGTACTCATTGACTCAATAATCTGGTCGCAATGATCATGCAACAAGTCATACAGGTTTGCAAACTTTTCCTTTAACATCAACACAAAGTCTGGGAAGCTCCTAAAATATTTTTTATATATGGATATTAATTAATGCTGTTTAACCTGAATGTGGTATCTTTGTCAAACAACCAAATGTACCAACCAATAAAGCCATTTTACAGAGAGCGACAGATGGCGACGACGACAACAGCGCCCTGCTGCCTGCCGACGCCCCAGAGGACTCCAGTCCAATGGCGCCTGGGGGAGACCCTTCAGGTAATGAACGACTGACACCTGGTCTACTTTCTGAAAAGAATGAGTAATGGGCTCTTTTTAAAATACCACATGTTTCACACAAGTGCCCTTACTATATGTTTATTTGTTCATGAGCTATGCCTGTGTGAGTGGGAAGTGGTTAAGGAAAGAAGAAATGCATTTGCTCATCCACCAACTTTCATTAACTTGCCTATTTTGAATAAAAACTTATACATGTTCCAGACCTTCCAACTTGTCTACTGTGTGTGTGTCTAACTGGATCTGTCTACTGTGAGGAGGTCGACCCAGATATGACTTCAGTGCCTGCTCTGCCCAAGGAGACAAACTACCTCTATGCTCGGTACAACAAGATAAAAAAAATAACAGCCAAAGATTTTGGAGATATCGGTGAGTTGACTTGACTTGCTTTGGAACTCTTGTTGACTGCTTTTACTAATGGGATAACAAATACAATTCTTCTGGACAGGATAAGGAATTACCCTCAAGGAGAGCAGGAGACAAACAGCTGCTTTTCAGAAATAACAGAGTCCATTTCATCCAAAAGATTTCCAAATCTGATCGCAAGAGGTTGCAAGCTCTTGGGTTGCATAAAGCCTCGATCACATTTCTGAACCGCAACGTCAAGGCATGCGTGTTGACAAAAACTTAGACATGTGGTAAACTACTCTGTTTGCACAGTGCATCAAGGGTTTAAAAAAAACATAGCTAGAGGGAGCAGTTAGTGTTTAAAACGCTTTTGGGGGCCTCATGCATCAAAGGCTTTAAAAACACTATAATTTCAGCCCATAAATCAAAATCACTAGAAAACCACCTTCACTAACAAACAGACTTGTGCAATCCCCCATTTTCCAAAGTTTTCAAGATGATTTGTTGCATATATAGGATATGCAAAGTGGGTGCTAATAAAAACGTATTAATAGGGTAACTTTCAAAAAAGCACTTTAAAAAAACAAAAATTGCAGTAAGCATGAAAAAAGTAACCACATCGATGGCAGAAGTGTAACTTCGGAGACAAATTGTCTAGGTGTCTAAAGTGATGCTTAACACTCAAGTTATCAATTTAATGCTATTCTTTCAATTTCTGCCCATCTACTGTAGTGACTCTAAAGAGAATCGACTTCACTGGAAACATAATTTCTGAAATTGAAGATGGAGCATTTGCTAAGCTCACCATGCTAGAAGAACTCTCACTAGCTGAAAACCAGTTGGTCAAGCTACCAATGTTACCAACGAAATTAACCTCCTTCAACGCTAATCACAACAAACTGAGGACCAAAGGAATCAAGGCAAATGCTTTCAAGGTAAAGAGCAAAGAATTACATAGGCCTATTTCAATTATATGACCAAATTTGTTCCAAACAACCTGTTTGAAAACTATCAACTAACATACAACCTTTTGTTTTCGTGTTTGCTGCTTTTCTAAATATCCTGAAGTGTCTTTTTTTAAAGATCCAAACTCATTTCTAGAAAAAAATACCCAACCAAATTACTCTGAGCAAGAGAAAAAAAAGACATATTTGACAAAACTTCTGACCAAAACTTTTGATCTTCTTTGCTTCTAGAAATTAAACAAACTGGTACATTTGTATCTTGCTCACAATGAACTGGAGGCCGTTCCTTTCATTCCAGAGACTGTCCGTACACTTCACCTTCAGGTAATAAAGTTGAACGTGTTTTGCATGCTAAGTGTTCTACACACAAATCATACAAAACAAAAAAATTACAAATGTAATATAATCCTTTCCAAACCGTTGAGTGAACTCGTTTTTTTTACAGAACAATAACATTTCATCCGTGACTGTGGACACCTTCTGCAAAGGCAACAACACTTACTACATCCGCCCCAACATGAACGAGGTCCGTATGGATGGAAATCCCGTCATCCTCGGCCAATACCCCAACAGTTTCATATGCCTGCAGTCTCTACCAATTGGCCGATACCAATGAAAACAGAATTAAAGGTTCAACACAGTGAGAAGTCCTTGGATAGCCAACGATGATGACTAAAACCGAGAAGGAAAAGTAATTCAATCTCCTGGTGCCTGTGCACAATTAAGTGTACAAAAGGTTAATACCATGAGAATCTATACTATATATCTAATTATGTAACAGCTGCCCAAACACTTAGATTTCCTCTTGATATTGACTTTGTAGATGAACCTGAAACACTCTTTGAAAGAATAACTTTACATTCTTTGTAAATAACCACTGGAGGCTACTGCTTGGCAAAATGTGAGATCATGAAAAGCGGCAGTCAAGCTTCTAGTATTCCTCAGAACTCTGTGAATTTCTGACACTTTCTAGTACTGTTAAAATGTCTTACTTTAGCTGAAATGAAGATGCCTGCTAAGTTGATTAGGGGGCGAGGAACCCATTCCAAGTTCCAAGACGCTGGTCTTTCCCAACTGACCTTTTCATTAATTGTTTGATTATTATTTATATTCTACATTTGTAATTACTACCTATGTGTGAATTAAACAATAGACTGTACAGTAAAACATTGTATGAAATCAACATATGTTCATTTTGTTCAAATACACTTTTTTTTCTAAAAACTTGTGACTAGTTTGCTTTAATATTTTATAACAGCTATGCCCGACTGCAGTTAAAGCAACAACAAAAAATGTGCAACTCAAAAAAAGACCAAAACAACTATCTGCAAATTTCATCCCTAAAGATTGAGCATGTAGAAAGTTCTGGAAAAAGTAGGGTAATATTGTTCCATTTAACTGGCCAAATTGGCAGCCATTACGCACAATGGTCCCAGCAAATAATGGAATGTTTTTCATACTGGCTCAGAGGATACATTTCCAAACTTTCACTGCCATCGAGTCTTGGAATTTGTTCCCAATCTTGCATTTAGCAATATCAGCAATCTTTCTCATTTTATATATATATATATATATATATATATATATATATATATATATATATATATATATATATATATATATATATATATATATATATATATATATATATATATATATATAGCTTCCCATATATATATATATATATATATAGCTTCCCATATATATATATATATATATATAGCTTCCCATATATATATATATATATATATATATATATATATATATATATATATATATACCTGTACACATTAGATACAGCAAAGTAAGTCTAACTAGAAAAGAAAACCTCAAAAGAGAAATAAAAGTGGAAAACTTGTTATTCCAGGCAGAATCCCTGATATATTTTCCTCAAAGGAGGTAAATAAATCTAAGAAATTAGGTGTCTTTGTATTGGATAGATATTGGTGCAAATATTCATATTCTTTCTATAACTTTTTATATAATTAGTGTATTATTTATTCCCAGATTTCCTAAACATTAAAATAATCCATACTTTTCCAGACTCAAATTTCCAAACATCTTAATAGGTTTTTCAGACCATACTTTACATAAATGGTTTTATTTATGTAGCATTATTATCAGCATTATATTTTATATAATGATATTTATATATGATTACCAAACAGCAAAGTACAGTCTGATTAAGATGAGTCTTTGCTTCTTTATCTGTTGCTGGTTTGAGTGGGATTTGAGTAAATGTTCTTTAAAAGAAGTTTAAAACAGACCTGCTTACGGTAAAGACAAACAGTTTTGCGTAATGAAAATGTGTACCTTGAATTTAGTCAGGTTTGATAATCACTAAAGGCTTGCTAAACTTTTGACGTTAAAATACCTTGCTTGCATGATGAATTCTTTCTTTTTTTTATTCTTAATTTTATATTTTAGAAAACTGAATAGCGTCAATAGCCTGGCCCTGGAAACACTTTTTTTCCCCATTGTTTTATTTTTTATATATTTTTCAGACCTGGAAATTGCTCAATTTAAATTCCATACTTTTCCTTGCTGCTTAGGAACCCTGTCTGCAATTACAGTTTAGTCCAAAATAGCATTAGTCAAAATGTTTAAATTTAATTCAAAATATGTTTTTAAATACAAAATATATTATCTGCATAATAAGTCTGAATACTATGCATCAACCAATCTGAAAATTGATGCCACAACCAGACAAATTTAAATCCCTTGCTTGACTTTTTAAATTTGTGTAGCTGTCGCTGGAGTTTGAATTACTAACATGATCAATAATTTCTGTCATTTCTTAGTATTAAAGTAATGGAGTCTATCCCTAGTTAGTTGAGCAACGTATCCGTTGCTTCTATTGTTGGTTACCTGAAAGTGCTGAAATGTTTGACGCCTCTCCTCACATCTCTCAGAGAACATCCTCAAGGTCCTGAAGAACAAGAGAAGATCTTTTGTGTCCTCCGCTCTGCAAACAAGACAGCACTGTAACATTAATACCCCAGAATGCCCAACATTGTATTGCTCACTTTGGTATACATTCTAATTAAAGATTTAGACTGTCTTTAACTATTTGATGAAAAACTTGACAGGAACATGTCCTCCTTGATGTAAAATTCAGCATACATATATAGGATAAACTGTGTATTTGTGTTTAATCCCTTCACAGGCTGACGTTACAAGACATTTTGAGATTTTCCATAGATTTAACAGGGGCCCAAAAACTGTGGCACAGGACACAACTTTCCATGACTCTCGAGTCTTGTCTGTGAAAAGCCGACATTGTAATGAGTGATGGAAAAATGGTAAGTCTCTCAAAACTAAATGGATCCACTCCAAGAGTAGAAGACAGCAGCTTAATGGCAAGAGTTAGAGAAAAAAGCTCCAAGAGAATATCCGTTACACTTTACAATAAGGTTGTATTAGTTAATGTATTTGTTAATGCATTAGTTAACATGAACTAACCATGAACAACACCTCTGTTTGGCATTAGTTAATCTTTGTTAACTTTAGTTAATACAAATACAGGGTTCATGGTTTGTTCATGTTAGTTCACACTGCATTAACTAATGTTAACAAGATTTTGATAATGCATCAGTAAATGTTGAAATTAACATTAACAAAGATAAATGAATGCTTCATAGGTGCAGTTCATTATTAGTTCATGTTAACTAATGTAAAGTGTTACCAGTATCTTAACACCAGCCAATTAATGTACACCTTACATTTTTTGGCCTGGGTGAGCTGAAAGTTTACAAACATTAATCAGGCAACTGGTTTGATTGATATCTAATGCTGTTCAAATGAAACCACAGACAAATCACCCTCGCCAGCGGATCTCATTTTGTACCATGACCAATTTCCTTCGTATGTGATTACAGATTTGTTGATTGGGGATCTTGATTCTGAAAAAGTCATTTTTAAGCTTTCCTAGAATGCTAACCTTTTAAGTTCAACAGACTAAACACACTGAATGCCAAAATCACTTTACAGGCCGATTAACGGCAAATCAATGTTTGGCTCTTTTGGATAATTTCACTAAAGTTGTCCCTTTAGTTTTTCCTCATTTTGTTGTTTATGCTGCCAAGAACCAATGGCATGAAATCTTGTACTACCACAAGTAAAAAAAATACATAATACGTTATTTGTATAGGTTCCAAATCACCGAATTTATATATTTTATCATGAGGCTTCATTTCAAACTTCATACTTATAACAGTTGTCGAAAATAAAGAAACTTAAATATGGAATAAACAACATTAGCAAACACAGCTAAGAGGATACAGTAATAATACAAAAAAATAAGGTTTAAGCTCTGTCTCCACAGACATGCCTGATTCCACTTGTGTACCTGACCACAAGAGTGCTCAAAAATTCTTCTTAAGTTTACATGGGCCATAATGGTTATAAAATGCGTCTTCCTGAGATGCAGAGACAACTCAGACTTATGCGAGAATCATTATCTCCAGTATTTTTCCGACTCTCTCATGCCAGGACAGACTTTCAGACCAGACAATATGATCCAGATGTATATTCAGCGACCAGGAAGCTGGCTGCACTTTAGAACAGGACCCAAACAAACCACTGCCAAAACAGCAGCATTACTTCAAACTGTAATTTGTCATCTCAGCCAAAAAAATAAAAAAAAATCCTATGACCAAGTGGACCAACTGTAGGAGATCATATAGTCATGTCTTTAGAAAACAAAACTCTAATAAAACGTATTGGTAATTCAAATGTTTAAGTGCAATGCATTTTTATCAAGTAATATTATGTAGATTAAAAGAGCTACAGTTGTA
This sequence comes from Pseudorasbora parva, assembly GCF_024679245.1. Classification (NCBI taxonomy): domain Eukaryota; kingdom Metazoa; phylum Chordata; class Actinopteri; order Cypriniformes; family Gobionidae; genus Pseudorasbora; species Pseudorasbora parva. The sequence continues at coordinate 15,768,858 of NC_090185.1, read as the reverse complement.
ACCAGAGGGCTGTTGGTTTAAAAAGGGCAGTATGAAGCTACATGCAAGACATCAATGGATAAACGTGTTATTTAAGTTGACTACAAACCTAAATCTTCCCTATTGAAAGCTGCAGGTTCAAACCTCAGCTCTCTTTTTAAGTGTATTGTAAGTATGCTGTACAACACAAGCTGTATTCTGTTAAAGGCTTGATGCATCAACATCAAAAGGTGCTACTTTAATGGCAAGTGCTGTGCTGTAATCGTCCAAGTAATAATAGAAGACAGAACTGTAACTCAGACAACTGTGATGTTTAATACTAAAAAACCACAACAGATAAACCGACTAAATTTACCAAGTACAACAATTACTTTCATCCCTGAGGTCTTTGGTGTGGAGATGCCTGTACAGACTGTCCAGCCTCACATAATCCAGAGTGGCCTTTAGGTGGTCCACATGTTCACTTTTTACAGTCCACACTCTGTGGGTGCTGTTGGCTGTCATCGACTTGCTGGTGCCATTTGTTGACAGTTTAATGAGCGGGACATGTTACGGACCGTCAACACAGCACTTTTAAACACTAAATCCACACATCATGTTGGGCACAGCGTTCTTCTGAACTCAAATGACTGAACCTCATTATAGCACCAGCAGAGAAACTGACTATCGTTTAAAAAGAGAGATTACTCCAACAACATAAAAAAATAATCCTGCCTTGAAGCTGCCCTGTAGGAGCTTTAGCACAAAAATAGAACAGAACAAAATGAATGGAACAGAGAAGAAGGGAGTGGAATGAACAGAACAGAAAATAGAATACAGCAGAACGGAATTCAACAGAGATTGAGACAAGAACATAAAAGAATACAGCAACAGAAGACAATAAAATAGAACAAAGCAGGAAAGAAAGGATAAAATACAGTAGTATTGAAAACAGCTGAACAGATCATAACAGAGAAGAAATGGAATAGAACACAACAGAATGCAATAGAACAAAGTAGAAAAGGCCAGAACACATCAGAATAGAAAAAGATAAACTACCGAACGGAAACAAAGCCGACAAGAACAAAATACAATAGAACGCAGATCAGAAAGGAATAGAACAGAACAGATCACAGCAGAGCAGAAAAAACAGAATGTAGTAACAATAGAACAGAAAGATCACAAAATAATTGAACGCAACTGCATAGAAGATCGCCAACAGAACATAATACAATAAAATACAACAGAACATAAAACAGTTCAATAGAATACAATAAAAAACAACAGAATAGAATATAGAAAAAAGCAGAAGAGAGTTCAACAGAACAGAATGGAATACAATAGAACAGAACAGGATAACATGCAGTCTTCCAAATAGGAAAAAAGATGGAACTACCACAGATAAGGACCACATGCCTAATGATCAAAAAAGTGTATTTGTTCATTTGGTCTTGACCATGAATAAACAAATCCTTTAGCTGCAAGTATAACAAAACCCCCTCAAACACATAAACGATGCCCTTATTTGCCTAACGAAGGAATATTTTTTTTGTTATGTGGCATTTTGCTCATATGCTGCCTTGTATGAAAGATTCTCAAGTGTAAATCGCCATCAGTCAATCTGCCGGAGGCAGGATCTAACCTGATCTTGCCACCCTTGTCAGTCCGTCCTAAATGAGAAAATCAGATCTCTGCAGTAACTCTCCCACATTGTGTTAACAACAGCTGGTCAGAGTTCACTCAGCATCCTGCTAATGAGCCACCTGGATACATTTATTTCCCTTCTATGGAGTTTTGTTTGGATTTGTCTCTTTTTACAAGACTAACATAAAGCAGAAAGCTCTTCTATGGTGTCTGGGAATTCACTTGCCTGATGTTTACTTACACTGTAGGTTTCATGTTGTGTAACCTATTATACAACTTGGATTTTCTCCAAATAGGATTTCTGTTGATTCAATCGTGCAAACAAGCACACATCGTGTGAAGAGTACAAATTACCCATGGAATCCGCTTACCTTTAAAAAGAAAAGTTAAAAAGAATTAAATAAGTGGAAAACAAACATGGCAATGATATTAAGCAGTTACCAATCATCACTTTACCTTGACACAAATGCAGAGAAATCTTTAAATTCAACACCATCCACAACAATATTGAGCTCTGTAACTCTCCTGAGAAGAGCATCATCCTCCTGTAAAAAGACAGAGTTAAACAAGACCATAAATAATCTCTTTATCCTTCACTTGGTCTTGGATGTGCATTTACCTGTCATGAGATTGAGGGCTGTTGGGATTTCCGTCACTCTCTTCAGAAATTTTTTTGTTGTTGTACTGTAACATGAATCTGCTTTCACTTCTTTATGTACTTTCAACTTTATTTTCCAATATTCTCATGATAAGGATAACATTTAAATGAGACTTAAATTTTACTGAGACTCGTCTTCAGATGTTCAAGCCCAAATAAAATCATCGTCTTGAGAATCACATCTTGATCTTCCCACAGTGTGCCAGTTAAAAATCACAATTTTTAAGAGTGCCATCAATCACCGACCCACAATTCTGTTCTGAATGATTTAATGCAACAGTATAAATGTTTGCGCAAATGAAGTGTCTCAAAGAGAAGTATTTATGATTGTAATGAAGATTTCAGAGAAGCAAGAAGACCTACTAAAATTATAAATGCCGAGTCTAATCCATTAAAGAGGCATTTTAAGAACTACTGCACAAATCCTCTAATGTTGAAATAATGTCATGGTCAAAATGGAGACAAGCTGCCCTCTAGTGCTGAGCATAAGAAAATAAAAGGTACAGGCTTCATCACTGGTTGAAACAATCTAATAACTAGGTGTTATGTGAGAACCTTAGTGTTACTTTTTTTGAAGAAAATTTGAATGGCGCTTGAAAAAACAAAACATGTCACAATGTAACTTATCCTCACATCCTCACAGTCAAACACAGACAGTGCAGGAAGAGTGTAATACTTATGATTATGGGTTTGTTTAAACCCTTAACCATAAGTATAAGTATTAGCAACTAGGCCTTATCATTAGAGATCCAAATAGTAATTGATCTACAACCTCTTAAAATTTACTTTGTAAGTGTTTTGGCCAGGGCCTGGTTGCAAACCAAAAACGTATGCAAAAACAAAGTATGCAATCTTTACATACTCATCAGACAGGAGGAATATTTCAATTACCCTGCTTTGCTAAGAGTTATTCATTTTGCATGCACTTTGAAAGGGTATGTTAATTGTAATAAACAATAGGGTTAGTCCACCCAAAAAATGAAAATTCTGTCATGTCGCTCCTAAACCGTAAGCTCTTCGTTCATCTGCACACACACAAATTTTTTTACAATTTATTCAACAATTTATTCTCATCTGTGATCTCATTTACATGCACACCAGTAAGCTGATAACTCACAAATATCAGCCTATTGAAATAACCAGTTTTCCCCGTTTACATGCAAACCAGTAAACTGACAACGCAAGTAAACTGCATTTACATGACTATATTAATAAACCGGGTTATAATGATGTCGAAAACAATAATTTCCGTATCACACTCAGAGTATTCCAAATGTTATGTCAGTTGTGATGTTAAATAAAGCTTGCAAACGTGTCAGCGGGAAATTTACGGCGCATGTTATTCTCTCGTGCAGTTACATATGCAGGGTTTTGACTGAACCTCTTCTACTTCTGCTGCATGAGATGAGAACACATTTTTATAATTTTCTGTGTCTTGAAAGAGTCTGCATTTGTGATATAAGTCCTATCTTTCATGAAAAACTCTCACTCTGTCCGGATCCGTGTGCTCTGAATATGCGTTTTTTGTCACCTATAACACATGCCAACTTCAATAAGCTGACAGAAAGCAGGTTAATGCATTTACATGCCGTGCAAAATCAGGGTAAGAGGCAAACAACTACCTGTTCTGACCGTTTATGCATAAACGCACTCTGTGTCAGTCTACTATGTTGTTGACATAGTAAAAACAGTGCAGTGCTTCCAAGTTACGTCAGAGCTACGCCAGCACACTGGCTTACCATTGGCTGATCCTGTTTATGTGAGCACCACAACGTTGGTGTGTGATGCTGATGCAGGAGCTGACCAACGTAAACTTGCGTAGGAGACTGACAAAGACGTGAAGAAATTGTTGAATAAAGTCATTATTTTTGTTTGTTTTTTGCGCACAAAATTATTCTTGCATTTTATACAATTAAGGGTAAATTACTGTCCACTCACATGGACTATTTTAACAATGTTTTACTACCTTTCTGGTCCTTGAAAGTGTTAATTCAATTGCTGTCTATGGAGGGGTCAGAGAACGCTCGGATTTCATCAGAAATATCTTAATTTATGCTCTGAAGATGAACGAAGGTCTTACGGGTTTGAAACGACGAGGAATTAATGAAAGGATTTACATTTTTGGGTGAACTTACTCTTTAAAGGGGTCATATAATGCCATTTTTGTATAAGTTAATATGATTCTTTAGTGTCTAAATGAAAACTTTGTAATATACTTTAATAAAAAAAATCTCATTAGTATTATAAGAAAAAACTAATTTTACCTGGTCAAAAACAACTCTGTTTTCACCAAGCCATTTCAGTGCATGTGTCTTTAATGCTAATGAGCTTTACTCACCCTGCCCCTCTGTTCTGTGGGGAGGTTTGACAAACACTTGTGGAGTTATTGCCTTGACAATAACAGTGGAGGGGAAAGAATGGCGACGGGAGTCTCTGAGGATACATCAGTGCAACTGTGTCAATCTGAACCGGAGTCGGACCCGGGACAAGATGACAGCTCCAACAAAATTCGATAATTAAGGCTCGATCAGGACCTTTCTGAATGGTTGGTTAACTTAATGTCACTTTGATCTATCTTTGTATGTACTGGCAGGGTACCGTTAACGTAGTGAGATAGGAATACTATGTGTTTACTGATCTATACGTTAGTTCATTGACTGATTAATGTTACAGCTAATGCCAATAAAAACATTTTTCTTTGTTGCAGTGTAATAACTGTTACAACACAATTTTTTTCTGGACAGTAACAGACACTGTTATAAACCATCTACAAAAGTAAGCTTAGTGTAGTTACCATGTTCACGATAACTTTATCACCAGCGTACAGTTTGTAATAGCACAATAACCATAACGCGTTGTTCATTTTAAACGTGGGATTATGTATTATATTGAGAACGTCATACACAGAAAGCATGCCGTAATTCAAGTTAACTTACCCTGTAAAATGTAGCCCCATTCATCGTGAAGCGTGCAAGCGTTTCAAACTACACTCACATTTTCTGGAGGTTCAGCAAGAACACGAATAGCTGGTACAGATCATTTTTTTCAGGAGCAGCTTCTTAGCCAAACCTGCTTTATACTGACCCTCGTTTATAAAGCAGTCTGGTGAGAAAGGCTTTGCGGTTCACGTAAACATAAAAGCATTGACGTTGTTCGGGGGGAATATTCCCATTGAAAACAAAACTCAGCCACTGCGTCTTCAGCGGTTCGGATTTAGAAACATCAAAACGACTGCTGTGTTCGTTATTACACCCAAGAACAGAACCCTGCAATCGCTGAGATGCCATTTTGCTACAGTGTATCAACAATGGCGGACTATGATAGCTCGCTCAGGGCGGGTCTGTGTTGAAACGCTGCTGTCAATCAACAATCGTGGGAGGGGTGTCCGACAGTGTGACGTCACATGGTCGAACGGTTTGAATTGAGACAGGGGAAAACATATAATGAGATTTAAAAAAAACACTTGATGGATTTTATCATTAGTGGATGAATGTGTAAAGACACTGCCAACACACATTTCCATACAATCAGCTTGTAAAAGTGCATGTACCATTAAATGACCCCTTTAAGTGCAGACATAAATACTTAGTGGCTTCTTTGTACCTGAATCTCAGTCACAGCAAATTCAACCTGGAACAACAGTACACTGCAGTGACCTGCAAGTCTGAGCTGCTGTACACGTTTTCTGTCACCTGAAGAGACAACAGAAGTTAATAACATTTAATTACTTTTATATATATTTTTTAAATACAAAATTGTAATAAATTATTTTATATTTAAGACCAAAATATTAAAATATGTCTGCATAACTGACAAGTTGATCTCACTTTTGTGTAACGTCTTCACAAAACACTCATTAAGAGCAATCCCATTGATTTCCGTCTGTCGTCTGAGGTCTTTTTCCAACTCTCTGACTTCCGTGTTGATTTCTGAAAGAGCATGTTTATCAGCATTTTTACCTTCTCTTTCCTCACAGACTGACTTTCTGAAAGAGAGAAAAAGTTTAAACTTTAATGTAATTAATTTAGTCCATTCCTCAAGTGAACCATTTTCAATGAAGTTATCCTACAGCGATGTACACTGCTGTATGTTATATTGATAAACAAAATCCAAGGAAGAGTGCTAACAGTTCCTCTTGTAGTCGATCTCCATGCTGAATGAAAATGGATCGTAAAGTCTCCTCCCGTTCAGCCTCCAGCATTTTAATTTCCTGCTGGAGCATCTGGATCTCTTCCTCATATTTCTCCTCCATGATCTTCCTCACTCTACTAAAAAGCAATTTATGAAAATACAAGAGAGAAAGAGAGAATAATTACATGATATATACATCTAGGGGTGGGCGATATCTCGATATTTAAAATATATCGAGATATTTTTTCAGCTCGATATGGATTTGGACATATCGTATATATCGATATATTGTTTATATTAAATTCTGATTCCGCCACTTTGCTTCCATGTGCTGTGCTCGCTCCCGCTCGCGCGCCTCCCGCCTCATTGCTTTTGTTCCCCCTCCCCTCGCGTGTAGTCTCAGTGCACACGGCTGCGTCCGCAACCAGGTGAGGATTAGTTATCATGTTGACAAGCGCGCGCGTTGTTCAGGACTCAGTTAAGAGATCACGTTTTCCTTCTAACACAACTGCTTGCTTAAATTTATAAAGAAATATTAATGTTCATCATAGTTCAAAGCGCACGTTTCACCCACAGTCAGGTGATTGACACTACTGGTGCGAGACGCACTCTCAGTCGCAATCATGCCAGTTTATGATTTGTGTCTAACTGATCGCATGGTTTTCGGTTAAAATGTCAAAATGATCGCATATCATTTGAAAACATTTAAAAAGTATTGCAATATCATTACTATGATTATTTTGTCAGCTTTATCACGGGATTATGATGAACAGGTCTATTCACGTTTTAACCAAGAGGGAAAAACGCTTCATCCCGGGTGTCCTGAGACACAGTGCTCTTCTGTCAGTTGTACTGTATCATATTATCATATAGCCTACCTTCTGACATTCATATTTCGTTCTGTAACTGGAAAAGAAGTGAAATTCAGCTCATGTGTAGCCTGCATGATCCGCATGATGAGTTTGAATTTGGTCAAACTCATGACAAACATCACTGTTTGAATTTTGATACAAATTAACAGGAAATGGTGTTATGACAAAATCCGTTTATTTATATCTCAGTCATGCCCCCATCTTTCTGCAAAATGCTTACTGTTTTACTGTTAAGTGTAAAAAAGGGAGTCTTTGATTCATCTTTTGAAAGCATGAAATAAATGAAAAGAAGGCAATATTATTTATTTTCTTTTACAGTTAAATTATTATTATTTATGTAATCAGGGAGTTTTTTTTTTTAAATGTCGCAAAAGCACTTTGTTCCTACATGAACTGACTACCTCTTTGCACTTCAATAAAAAAAGAAAAGAATTTGTGGTATTTGGCATATTTGTTTTTGCTGTAGTTTTTAGGGGGTTATTTTTCCTGTAAAGATATCGAGATATATATCGTATATCGAGATATAGCAAAATATATCGAGATATATTTTTTGCTCCATATCGCCCAGCCCTATATACATCGGTCTAATCATAAATTACATAAAAACGTCATACATAACAACATGTTCTATTTAACTAATAATTAGCCTAAATAACAACACCATTTTCATGCCAGTATCTTTAATATGAAGCAAAGATTCAAATTAATCAGCTCAAGTCGCTAAACCTTTAATTTGTATTTAATTAAAAAATTACACCGTATTTCAACAAAATATATAATTTCACTAACACTACATAACTTAACGTTACTCCTGTCATCATTACACTCTGTAGCAGGAGACAGTTCATGCCAAAAACGCTTTTATTTAATTAAGTTAGGTTACATGCAGACAGATAATCCCAAAATCTACATGTTAATTAAAAACCTGTAACGTTATATTGTACCATAGCGATGTTTTGTTGTAATAAATCATGACAGGAGCACGATAAAACAATCAAACTTTACCACCATCAATCAGAAAAAGATTCACTAAGGTAAAAAACATCAACATTCTGGTACAAATATGTTTATGGTTATGGTTTTGACACCCTATATAGAACTTATATAAATCTTAAAACCGAATGTTTAAAGGAATAAACTTACTTCAATGTTCTCCTGAAAGTAAACAGTGCGACCTGACGGATTCAACTAAATCCCGCGTCAACGCGAACATACCAAAAATGAGAACTGCAGGGGTGAACCATGTCCAAAACCAGCCTAAAACATATGCATGTTCGTCTAAATAGCATTATTATGAGGTTATGTTGTTATAAACTCATTAATCACTGCGTATAATTCATTTTATAGAGGATAATTTTGTAATTTGTCAAATACTGCCAATCATTATTCGGTTGGTCAATTTTGCAAATGGAACATTCTGTAATGATCCCAAACGGAACCAAAACAGGTCTACGGTGCACATCGGAACGGTTACAGTGTAACATCAGTACTATGTACATGTGAATCTCTGGCATTATCGTAAGTGTGTTTTGAGTTTATATTAATTCTATATTCTGCCTTGTGGAATATATTAGAAACCTTTAACTATGACATTTCAAAGTATGGCATCGTGGAAAATAAGATCAGACAGTATGTACTTCTGTAATAATCACATGTCCATGTGTCTCATGTTTTATACGTAGTTTACATAATTTGAAAGTTGCTGTAATTGTAGTTTCTACAATACAGTTAAAATATTTTCTTTTTTAATGAAAAAAATCTGTTTACGTTTGTGTACTATGCAAATTGTTATTCTGATATACATAGTTCTATTATTTACATACCTTTCAAGGTTGTTATTAAAAAGTATATGGTATTGACTCATTTATTCATAATGTTTAACACTATAATTATTATACAATATTTAAAGTAAGAGCTGTCATTACATCTTGAGCAACAGTTATTGTTTGATCCTGACAAAAAAATCCTTAGGGCAGTTCTTTTGCTCCCAGCATGCTCTGCAAGCAGGACATTTAATTTTTTCCCCCACAATGGTTATATGATATTGAATCCAGCTTTGTCACTCTCAAGTCGAGCTATGCATGTATATCTTTTAATGTCTGCCTAGATGGGGACTTCTCTAAACTTTAGTTTTGTGTGTTTTGATGGTACACAGAAAAGTTTGGCTGCATGACATCTGGCCATGAAGCGATTGTACATCGGAGGTCTCGGCCACACAGTGTCTGAGAAGGACCTCAAAGACAGATTTGGAAAATTTGGGGATGTGTCAGATGTGGAAATTATCACAAGGAAAGATGAGAACGGTAGGACTTCTGGCGAAAGCACAATCAAATTTGTCTTTTAGATTCACCTAAATGGTATAACTCATTTGGATTGTTGTTGTTTTTTGTTTGTTTGTTTTTTGTTGTGGTTTTTTTAATAAATACAATCACCATTTTACTGTTCAATTTTATTCAGGTTTTGTGCTATACCTTTGTGATCTGTTTTGCAGGATCTCCTTTAAAGACATTTGGCTACATCAACATTAACATCACAGATGCCGAATATAAAAGATGTACATGCATTTATTTAACATTAAATTTTACTTAAGTGTTTCTGTGTGATATACTGTAATTCAATCTGTGTATTGTTTTTGTTTTTTATACAGGTATAAGCATTTTAAATAAATCCACATGGAAAGGTGGAACCTTGCTCATTCAGTTGGCAAAGGAAAGTTTTCTACATAGGTAAGTGTGCATCCATGTGTGTGTGAGAGAGAAAATAATTGCTATATTATATATTTGTGAATTGCTATATATACACAGCCTGGCCCCCCCAAAAAAGTTTCTTCTTGGAATGAAATAGTCAAATGCTTAACAGTCTATGATTGAATCATTATTACAATGATTTTTATGTTTCTATGATGTTATATGTTTGGCAACCCTAATTGGAGTTTGTAGCTTTTTTGTAGCTCATTTCATAAACAACCATGTACAGGAAGACATATCATGGCAATATTCCAGGATGACAATGTCTAGATTCCTCAGGCTCAGATTGTGAGAGAATGTTTGGAAGGGAGCATGAAGAAAAATTTTCACACATGAATTGGCACCTTTGAGTCCAGACCTTAAATTCACTGAAAGTCTTTGGGATGTGCTGGAGGAGACTTTATAGAGTGCTGGACTCTTGCATTGTCAGTACAAGATCTGGATCAAAACTGTACGCTCCTCTTAATGGAAATAACATCACAACATTTAATGTCTGGACTCTTACTACATGGTTGTTTAAGAAATGAAAAGCTATGCACTCCCTCAATTAGGGTTAGCAGAACTACTTCCAAACAAATAACATTCTACAAACATAATTACTGCAAATGTGATCCAGTCAAAGACTCATATAAACACACATACACGCATTTATGTTTTTTTTTTTTTTCAGACTTGCTGAAGAACGACAGCAACTGGTTGAAAATACCAAGACCCCAAAGATCATCCCTCAGGAGAAATTAGTGGACTCCTTTAAAGCAGCAGGTGTTGAAAATTTCCACATGAAAGCTGCTGTTCCAGGAACAGAAATTCCTGGGCATAAGGTCTGTCCAAAATTTTCTTTAGCTAGGAGCTTTCGTCAATTTGTAATAATGGCCTGATGTTGATTTAACATTAGTTTTGTGTTTCTCCACTCTTTCAGGATTGGGTTGTGAGTAAATTTGGGAGGGTCCTTCCTGTCCTGAATCTCAAATCTAAAGGAAAGAACAAGATATCCTTTGTGTTACCCTTTAAGTGGTTTTAAGGAAGATTTACTTAAAAGCTGCAGTTATTCATGCATGTGTAAAAGTGCTCTTTTGCTTGGAGGAAAAACTCAAGTCCATAATCTATAACCAGCAGATGCATTTTCCAAACTATGTTTACGTTGGAGAGTGATTCTTCACATTTTCTTGTATGCTTACATTGTTTTATTTAGTGCAGTCATCTTTTTTTCTCAAATTTGTAAATCTGGGATCATAATAAAGAACATAATGTCATGGTTTCAGAATAGCTAAATTATCTTCCCTTAACTCTTGAGTACATCTTCAAGTATGATCCATCCAAACACTGCCACAACATCAAGAGACTGGAGACTGCGGACGACGTCATGTCAGTGTCCAAGTTGACATGGGAGATTGAAGGTGGAGATGATGAAATTAGTAAGAAAAGGAGAGGAGAGTTTCCAAAGCAGAAACCGTGTCCCAAAAGATCTAAAGTAGACTTGAGTTCATTTCTTAGCAATTTGGCTCAGAACAATAGAATTAATGCGACTGCCATTGGAAACAAAGACAAAATGGTGATCCAACAAAACGGACTCCCTACTACAAAGACAGGAAGACCTGTTGTTAAAAATCCAGTTTGTGTTTTGAACAGTGATGCTGACTCTGAAGATGAAATCAGGATGTTAGTTAATCAAGAATGCTCGAGGGACCCAAAACAAACCTCTACAGAGGATGACGACAACCTGGAGGTGGTGGGAGATGATTTTGTTGTTAAATCTAATGCTTTCTGGAGCGGAGCAGAACAAGATGGCGTAAAATCCCGGCTAACTTCTTCAAAAGAGGATGAGGATTATGATTCTGCAGACACTGATGAAATACTAACCCAGAGAAAGACCCAAAAAGCACAAGTTAAACAAGATTCCCCAACAAAATCCAGTAAAAAGAAATCCTCGTCTGAATCTGACGATGGTAGCGACGAGGCATCTGATGATGATGTTAGCATAGATTCTGATTATGAAGCCATGATGGGGAACTGCTCCCGCTTAGATCTCTCCCTAGCAGATTTGGAGCTGCTAGCTAAAAATGCAGAGGGGATGTCAGATAATGAAAGTGTAGAAGAACCCAAAGAAGAACCCAAGACCCCATGTGCACCACGCAAAAGTGGTAATAACCCTGAAGATATTCTAGCTTCACTTTTTAAAGGCTGCACCCCTGATAAAGAACGAAAGAATCAGGTGACCAAAGTATCCCTTCCAGCATTCATTGGAACAAAGGATCTCTTTGGAGTTCCGCAGCCCATCCAGAAAAGAGTCCCCCAGAGTATTGACTGTGAATCTCCTAAAAGACTCAAACAAGACCTGAAGTTGAAAGAACGAATCATCTCAGAAGATACAAGTCAACCACAGTCTTCAACCCGTCCATCTCAGGAGAAGCTGTCAAATTTAAAGGTACAATCAACCTTAAAGAAACTTGAAAACAAATCATCAGAAGATGATTCTTCTAGTGAATCAGAAACCAGCGAAGAAGGTGAAAGTGCACAAGTTTTCACCTTTAAAACATCTTCAGCGACGCGGTCAACCGAACTGAAGACTGTTAGCACTAACTCAAACACCCCAATCAAACCCAAGCAGACAAAGACCTCCAGATCCTCTAGTAGTGAGTCTGAAAGCAGTGAGGAAGAAGATAATGAAGATAGTGCTGACGTCTTCACTTCTAAAGCATCATCAGCGACACAATCGCTAAGAACCAAGCTTGAAACCAAACTGAAGATGATTAGCTCTAACTCAAACACCCCAATCAAACCCAAGCAGACGAAGATCTCCAGATCCTCTAGCAGTGAGTCTGAAAGTAGTGAGGAAGAAGATAATGAAGATAGTGCTGATGTGTTCACTTCTAAAACATCATCAGCGACACAATCGCTAAGAACCGTCCCTGAAACCAAACTGAAGACTGTTGGCTCCATCAACTCAAACACCCCTAACAAACCCAAAGAGAAAAATCCCTCCAGATCTTCCAGTAGTGACACTTCTAGTGAGGAATCAGAGACTAGTGATGATGAGAAGTCTAGACCTCAGCCAAAGGTTTCCAAACCTGCCGATTCAAAGAAAGTTCAGGAGAAAGTTGAGTCACATCCAACAGTTCTTCACTCAGCTGTAATAGATGCTCAGAAACAACAGAAGGACAACCAGAAACGTCTTGCGGCGCTGGAGCAACGACAGAAAGAGTCTGAACAACAGAAAAAACTAATTCAGGGGGCTCTTTCTAGCGTGGTGAGTAGAACTAGTGTATACAACTAGTCCATGTAGCGTGCGCTCTAAAATCTAAATCGTCTGAATATGCTTTATGTAAGGAACAGGAGGAACTATCTATTTTAGTTTTTTCAAATTTATTTTAATTTAGCAGACTCATTGGCAGTGCTCTGACATGTCACGTGATTGTGCTTCAGGTGACCGGAGGTCGAATCTTGGCTCATGGACCTTTCCCTGTCCCAATCATTCATTTTTGCCTGCCCCAAATTTTAGTATCATTGCCTCCCTAATTTTGAAGTCATGATTCTTTAAAAATCGAACTTGTCTGTTAGTGTTTCGCATCTTTTAGTGTCACTTACTCTAACATGATATTTTCAGGACACGATTAAAGCGGACAAAAGCAAACACATTGTGTTTGATTCTGATGATGAAGAGGACAAAACCACAAACAAACTACCAACAAGCGAGAGAAAAAGTATTTTTGAGGACAATTCAGAGTCTGATGATCAACAAACATCCACATCAAAAGAAAAGGTAGATATGGACCAAGATTGAAGTTAGAAATTGAACTCTTTGAGTTGTTCTTCATGCTCTTTTGTGCTTATTTCATCATATTCCTGCAGGAGAACAAAAAGCCAGGTGGCAACAAGCTGTTCGACAGTGAAGATGAGGATGATGGCGCTGAGGGTGATCATTTCCAGATAAAACCTCAGTTTGAGGGCAAAGCTGGACAGAAGGTTTGGATTGAGAGTCTCTTTCAGGATGGAGAGATTTAGTTTAGTTAATTTGAATTCACATTCATCATCTTTTGTTTTCAGCTAATGAAGCTGCAGGCCAGATTCGGAACTGATACGAGATTTCAGATCGATTCTAGATTTCTGGAAAGCGACGATGAGAATGAAGATCAAGGTGATTTTTGATTTATTTGAGTTTGTTCTTGGACCTAAATGTAGTTGATGCAAGAATAATTCAATTGATTCAATCTTTTAAACTTCAGATGCCGCGGCTCCAGAAAAGGATGCAGAACAACAACTTCTTGAAGAGAAAAAGAAAAGTCTAGACATCCTCCAGAGCATTTTAAAAACCAGCATACAACCGCAAAACGCCAAAAAGGGCAAGACGTTCAAGTATGGCAAATTCAGATGTTCTTTGTGCACACGTCTTGTTCTCTTCATGTGTGTTTTAAAAAGTACCTTGTTTGGCATTGCAGAGATGTTTCAAGCCTGCATTACGACCCAACTCAAGAGGAACACTCCGCTTTTGAGTCAAAGACAGAGCAGCCGCAGAAAGAAAGGTATGATATGAACTCAAATCTTATTTTAGTTAACTTGGTTCCTCATAGCGTCCTTTAACATTTGCGTTTTTGGTGTCGTGCAGCAAAGCGGCACGACGAAAAAAGCGTGAAGAGGCTGAAAAGCTTCCTGAAGTGTCTAAGGACATTTACTTTGAGGTGTCAGCGGATTTGAAGGAGGTCTTTGGGACGTCCAAAGAAAACGTGGTCGAGAAGGAGACTGTTTCATGGGACAAAGAGGCAGAGGAGACTGAAGATATAATGGTACCCATGGAAGTTTCCTTCACTTCTAATGTTGAAGCTCATGAAGACACAACAGGTGGATTCATGTTCTCGTTCTTTGGCGAGGATGCCGCTGTGGAGAAGACTGCTCAGACAGGTGCATTGATCATTTACATCAACGTCCTCTAGTTTAATTCGAGCTAGATTATTGGGTATTGTTTTTTGCCATTGGCTTATCAATCGTTTTCTTTCAAGATTGTTGTTTGTGCTTCTTTTTATTTAATTGTGTTCTGATATCACTTTTACATTATTTCCACATATAACAGTTTCATGTTCAAGTATAAAACATCTGTATTTTTTGGCCAATCAGACGAGTACAAAATAGAGACGTTAAAAGGAGCCAAGTTCTCTTGGCAAGCGGACCCTCGTTTCCAGGACAGCAGTTCAGACGAGGAAGGTGTGGATGAGGTTGAAGAGGACCAATCCAGCAAAGTCACAGAGTAAATATATTATGATTAAAACACATTTTATTATTTATTTATTTATTTATTTTTAAATGTGTGCCTTGTAGCACTAATGATTTATCAGTTAAGCTGCCTTTACACCACTAGCCACAGTGACACAATCCCATTGGTTTCAATGAAGAGCTGGTGATTTCTAGCGACATGAGCGACAATGAATGTTAGCGACAGGGTGTAGGCGTGTCCAGCCGACGACAAAGTTGAGGGAACTTTTATGCACAATTCACTTTAAAGTGTTTGAACACCGATTTGTATCCACAGTGTGTAAACAACCAGCCTATAATGGTAAAAATCCACCAACACCCTTTTTTTATCCCTGTAAATCATAAACCGTTTCTCCTAAGGAGCGTTTTTTTAAATTTCCAGAATCCCCGCACATTACTGGTAATGATCTGCCCTATTAGCATAGATATCGCTCTGTGGGCCGCAGCAGTGCGCAATTTCTGTTTCCCCGCTGTAGCAGCTGGAGATATACAATGTCTGCATCAAAAAAACATTACAAATGTGCCGACGAACATAAGAGTCTCGATAGACTCCTTGCATCTGAGCCACTGAGGTTCAATTTCATTTATGATGGAAATGTGCCGAAGAAAGTCATTAAATTGTTGTATATTTCTGCAAATCATTTTACAGTGGTCTGCTTCACAAACATGGGTCAGTTCAATGCTGGATTTGAACAAAGGTTGTTTCTGAAAGATTTTTAGATTAACATGCTAGTCGATGAGTTGAATCAACTTAACTCCACAACAGCTATATAAATGCATCCACTAATGTCCAGAAACGTTCAGTTGCATTCTAAAAGTTGTAACTTTGTCCTGAGTCTCTCTATCAGTGTCCAACTACTGATATTTTGGCTGTGTGAGTTTCGCCTGTTTTGTTGTTGCGGAAGCGCAAGCTGTAAAGGCTCCGTCCTCTTCCGGAAAGGGGGCGGGGGACAGCAGCTCATTTGCATTTAAAGGGACGAACAAATCAGCATATTTTTGCTCGCATACAAATAGGGCCAAATTCGAAACTTCAGACACATTCTAGAGAACCTGAGACTTATATTTCAATTTGTGAATGGGCATAATAGGTCCCCTTTAAAAAAAGTATGTTCTATATAGTATGAATATGGGTGGGCTACATCTGCCATGTTATTACTGTCATATGATCTTGCAGTCTTAGTTATGTCGTTTCACTTACATTCATAAATCCCTCCCCTTGGCCTCATAGGATAGTAAAGTGTCCATCCATACTACTCTTTTGGTGTACTATTTTTCACCAACTTTATAGTAGAGAAGTATCCGATTTCAGACACGTTTAACAGAGTGAACGATGCTAAACCAGCTTAAATATACTGGGTGTCTGAAGATCACGTCACAAGCTTAAATCATAAAATGATTAAAAATATTATAATAATTTAATCGTCAAATGATGTATATAACAAGAAAAAAAGCTACGTTTTACATGTATCTATATAGCAAAATATCAATATTTTATATTAATGTGTTTAACTTTCATTTATATTTTGTGCAGGGAACCAACACCATCAAAAAAGAGTTTTTTCTTTTTCTATCGAGGTGACGAACGGTTAAAAGGTGAGATTTAACTTATATTGACAACTTAAGACGTTCATGAGCAATTAAAACATTTCACAAACCATAACAGCATATTTGATTGGTTATTAATACCTGTGTATAGTGAAATTGTAATGGGCATGCTTTTTTTAAATGTATGTATATTTGTGCCTTTAAAACTGTGTATGTGTATGATTTTTTATTTATTTATTTATTTTTTATCAGAGGGGCCAGGAATGTTCTGTAGAAGTGGAAAACTAGGAGACCAGAGGGAAGCCTGGGAAGAGAAGAGGACATCACTCAGAGATGTACTTGATTTCAAATTTATATGGGGAAGATGGATAATTATAAAATATTAATTTCACTTTAACCAGCGCTAAATGTCTCCTTGTTCCCCCGCATTCAAATATTTTAAGTAAAATTTAAATGCACATTATTATATGTGCCTTTTATTTAAATGCAACATTTTATGCATGGTCTTCTAGCTTGAAAAAGACTCCTAATTTACCATATTTTAAAATAGTTATTTGTACAGTACTTTCAAATGTCATATAACCATTTGAAATGAAATACATTTTCATTTATGACACTTTTTTCACAACAGGAGTGTCGCAAGAAACACCGAGATGCCAAACGACGCCAGAGGCCGTCGCTGAAGACCTGAGCAATTTCTTGGATAAAAAAACAGACATTTCTTACGGAAAACTTTTTTCACCCGTTCATATTCTGTTTAATAGCTGTAATTTATTCTTCAAAATAACAGTATCTAATGCATATTCCCTTTGAATGATTGAGCCATGTTTTTGAGCGAATAAATGTTGGTTTGTACCACTAGAGGGTGGTGTGATGATACTTTCTTGACCATACAGCAGGCCTCAATGTTTGTTTTCATTCCTCACTCACTCTCTCCAAACCGCAGAAGCAGCCCACTAAGTTGTTTTGTCAAAAACCAACTTTATGCTTTTCACATTTGCTTGTGCCTCAAGATCATTTAGTATGCTCAGCCCAGAAGATCAGGCAAATGTTGAATCAAATGATAGGAAGCGTTCATATGGTTTAAGTCATTCTTGCATCTAGTTTCTCTGTTATCGTTTATCAGCTGCATTTTACATGTGGGAAAAACTCTTGTTTTATATGTGTGAAGGTGATTTGGAAAACTCTTCGGCCTTGTCCAAGTTACCATTTTGGCTAACGATAGTGATATTTGACCCCTAGAGTTTATTCTTACACTTATCTGCAGACTCAAGCAGTTTCTACAAACTAGTACAAAAGGGCTTTATAAAAAGATTTATAATATCTCCTTACTTTACATTTAAGTAGTTTATGTAGATTTTGGGTTAATTATAAAGGTTTTGAAAATGGATATTGAAAGATATAGTTATATTTGAACAATAATTGTGTAATTTTGACTCTTCATAGACATATGGTACTAATAAATGAAAATGCATAACTTTAATTGTAATAATTTGGGTTAAAATCTGCATATGTGGAAAAGTGAAATGATAACTATATTTGAAGTGTTGTAAATAGTCACTTTTTGGCCAATTGTAATCGCCTTTTTTGTTGCTTTATTCCAGTTAATTTAAATAAGAATGGTGTTGTGGCTGAATTATAGCATTTCACACACTTAAATCGCAATTTTAGTGCATTTATTTAGTTACACAAGCTCAGGGGAGCTGGCACTGGAAGGTGTTTAACGTCAGTCTGTGCAAAGGCCAAGAATGAATCGTTCAATGGCAAAAATCTCACACTGTTATTTTCGTCTGCTGATGAAACCATTAGTAAATAGAGGAACCATTTGGCTCTGTTCAGCTAGAGTGTGTGTATTCACAAATATCATTGTTCCATTGACTTATTATTTGTTCGAGTGACAGTGGTTTTGATCTCTATAGTCAACACACGTGTAGGTCTGAGCTATAGTCATGTACACTGTGTTCTGTGCATAAACAGGACGCTGCGGTTTCCGATTTCACTGTGACATCACAGCTGGTGTCTATAGCTTGTAAAGGAATGGAGCAGCTGTTCTGCAGTGACATAAGTCCCCCAAAACTGCCATTTTGTTTTGCTGAAGAACTAATAAGTCCTTATTTTGGCCACCAACAATTTGTACTAACTCTGGAATTTTCTCTAAAGTCGTACTGTCATGACGCTAAGATGTTTTGGTAACAGGTTTCATATGTTATTATCATTAGTTACATACATTAAGAATGAATAATACTTATACAGCATTTACTAATCTTAGTTAATGGTGATCTCTATTTACTAACACTTTACCTAGTATTCAAAAATTAATAAAGGTTAAAAAATATATTTCTCATTGTTATTTTACATTAGTTTTAACTGATGCATTAACTAATGCTAGCAAATTTAATATTTGGAATGGGACACATGAATGTATTTTACATTTTCTATCATGTCAAGTTTAAATGTTTTATATAATTATTTTATACTTTATGGGTTGTGATAGTGACATTGTGGTTGCCATGTAAATAGCCTGGATGCTAACAAGGTGTTAAATTCTTTATAAACAAATGCTAACAAATGAGACCTTATTGTAAAGTATTACAGATGTTTATTTTTAGCATGTTGCTAATGCTAAGATGTTGAATGTGGTAGTTAGTCACCAGTACGTTTCAAAAGACCACACAAAAAGTCTCTGATAGTCTGGTTTTTAGTTGTTGCTTTGTCATGTTTGTGGGATTTTTTTTACCCAAAGTAGCACACCTCTCCTTAACAAAACACAATTTGAAGAATCATTTGTATCTGTATAAAAATGTAGGCTAGGGTTCTTGAGGTGCTATAATCTTGTAGAGACTAAGTTCTTGATGTCAGATCTTCCTCAGATTAGCATTTTGCTTTCTATGCCATTTAAAGCCGCGGTAATAGACGGTTTTTGAAAGAGCTAGCAGTTCTTTGTGTAAGTTAAAATTATTCTCCAATGACATCAGGCTATATCTTTTTTGGTTCTACCTACAGTCTTTATTTTTAAGAGCTGATCTCACATAGACACTTTGGGACGCTAACTATAATGCTAATATGTGAATAGGGGAGGGTAAACCAACAACTGTTGGCCTATTCATTCTCCATTTAAACATTAATTCAGCAAAGTCTAGGTCATTTTAAAGTCCCTTGTTTTTGCATCAGTTAACTTCTGTTAGGAAAGATTAGCAAGCTGTTTGACTGATATGAATGAATTTCGTTTTTTATGATAAAGGTAAACTTATTTCTGAGTGGGGAGGTACCAGATTGTGCGATGGTTTGAAATATTTACACTTTACTTTGTAAATTCCTCTCATAGTGTGAATAACTTCCACAGTTCCCTGTTAATACGCTAGCCAGCTCGAAAAGACAGTCATGTGACTAGCCTACGTCTGACTAGAATAACAGCCCTTCCCCCAAATGACACACAGACACACATGCCTACAAGTGTAAACTGAGAGGTTTTAAACATACATTGAGCTGCTTTGGACTTTGTGTTTTATATAAACATGCATTTGAGTAGATATCTGAGTTTCTTACTGGTAAAACATCAAAATGTTAGCTTTACCCTCGCTGGAATAAAATTATTGACATTAGCTGCAGTCTGCTGCAGCAACAGATGCTATTGTGCAAGACTTTGTAATGATTCTTCATGCATTTACTCTGAGAAAAAAACTCTCAAAAGCCTGTACTTTTCCATACTTAAAGGTCTTGTGTGTTTTTCACCCCAAACACTCCTCCCTCTGTTCCTCAAATCCCACCCCGTCCTTCCCACCAACTTCTCAAAGAGGACTTGTTTGGGTCTATAACTATTACTGTTCACAACCAGCCTATAGGGCTCAGATAACATCAGCATTTTCCACGATTGGATGGGGCTAATATCATCAAAGGCCATTTCAAAGGCTACTTGCTCTCTGATTGGCTGTTGCTGTAGCTAATCAGGTTAGTGTGACAGCAAGAATGTACAGTGTTTTTGCACTGAGAGAAATCAAAATATCTCTCTTACAGCCCTCCTTATAGTTTTATGCAAACAGATTTTGGCACATAAATGAAATAGTTGAGGAGAAAATGAGAGCAAGTTCTGTCAACTGGCACTAAAATTAGTAGCATTCCAATATGCTTGTTGCAGCAAGCTGAGGTTTATTTACTCAAGGGCTTATAGTTAGTTAAGGGGTGTGTCGCAGTATGGGTGGATCCTGTTCCACACTAACACTTAGAAAAGCTGAAAATGTAAGTTTAAAGCTGTCTTTGGTTATGTGTGGGATGTAAACAGTTGTTACTTTACACCTTTACTCTTCACATTGTAAACAGCTGGTTTGTGAGCATTTTATGCACTTAAATGTATGCCAATTTACTTTGTAGACACCATCATTTTACTCTTTTGACTGACTTTAAATAATTATGATGATCACAATAAAACACCTGCTTCCTGCGGAAGAAATGACAGATGAGTTATTCAGAAAATGCCTAAAATATCCAGGAACCACTTAAAATGACATAGACATAAAGAGAAACTGCAAAACCAGTTTGTGAGCAGTAATTTGCTCTAAAAATGCACGATTATATTTAAATATGGTTTAGAGTAAATCAAACTAAATATGAGAACTAGTTATTCTCATAGTGAAATCATAGGCCACTTAACACTGCCTATAGGAAAGCACCTACAAATATTGAAGAGTCACCTAACAATGTTCATGCTGTCAGATTGTTTCCTTGGAATCATAGCGGTTCATTTATGGAAGTGAGAATCACAATATCCATTAAATGACATCAACCGTGACTGCAGCTGGGTAGAAAATCACAGAGGGAGAATCCAAAAGGGCAGCATTGCCATCAATTGTTTTGGTAAATAAACTAAAAATAAAATACAAATTATATTATTAGATTATAATATTAAATATTGTTTATAATATTATGTATTATGTTATAATATAAGATAATAGTATTAATTAATGTTATATGAAATATTTATATAAAATAATAAATTAAATTAATTAATTAATACAATTAAATTAAATAATACAATGGAATAAAATTAAAATAAACTAGAATGACAAACACTCTTAACATCATGGATAAAATACAATTGAAAATAAAAGATAATTCAAAAAATACTAAAATACTTGTATATATTCTAAGAAAAAAAATTATAAGGATTTTTCCATATTGATTTTTCACAGGTGTGTTATCTCTATATTGAGTTACGCATTGCACTGTGTTTTGAGTTTGAAGGAAATGTTAATGTTAAGTAATCGGACTACAGTTACTTTTCTGTTGATTTCATATTAGTCTCACAATGGCAGTGAATTATCCATAATTCATTGATTCTGCTTCTATTTCATGCCCCCCCCCCCCTTTTTTTTAAAGTCTGCTAATATACATTCAGAAAGAAAATGTTTAATGCACTTCATGTTGTTGATAAAAAAATTGAATATATTTTCCATTCTCTTTGTATGTTTATGTCAATGTGGTAAAAGATTGTCCTGTACAAAGTTATGTGAAAAGTAATCTAAAAGTAGTCAGAATACATTACCTAAAATGAGTAATCTAGATTACATTACATTTTGTCATGTAATTTGGAATCAGTCACTGACTAGAATTTGTAAGTATCTACCCAGAACTGCTGGTACTTTTCTGACACAATATTTTTCCACAGATTTATTTTCTTGAAGTGTATAAATAATACTGCATCAGGAAAAAATAGCCCTGTTGTAATGCTGTTTGAGTCTCTCTCTGTGTGTGTGTGTGTGTGTGTGTGTGTGTGTGTGTGTGTGTGTGTGTGTGTGTGTGTGTGTGTGTGTGTGTGTGTGTGTGTGTGTGTGTGTGTGTGTGCGTCTATGGAGAGTCCCTACAAAGATAGTGAACCAGACGTGTGTGTTCTTTGAAGTCATATATTTCTTAATTATTTGAAGTCATATATTTCTTAATCAATATACTAAACTGCCAAGGCCTACTTATGAGGATGCCCAAAGGTCAACCATTTCTTCATCTTTGACAAAGAAAAACCCTTACTTTCAAGAGCTGCTGCATTTTTGACAAAAACAGTCCTGTTGATCAAACCCAGCGCTCTAACCACTCCAGGCTGACAGAGACAGATCATCGGCATGAAGCAGGGCTGTTTGTGGCGCATGATTTGCTCTATATTGGGTGTAGGAGGCACTTTATTGTTTGAGACGTCTGTGAAGGAGAAGAGAGGATATAGAGGGAAAGGGAGGGGGCGTAAAACATGAAGTGCAGCCTTTGGGCCTGTTAGGAGATTAAGCTACGTGCGAGAGGAAGAGAGCGAGTCAGCGGGAGGGAGAGAGTCGATTGGGATTGAGTGTCCTCTTATATAATTATCTCGCTGAATAATCCTGTCTTTAGCAGCGGGGGAAGGGAACAGACTCGCATTCACAGTCTGTGGGTCATGCCTTAACCATATCTGCTGCTTGCTCAGTGCTGCTTTTGTCACTATTTTAGAAAAGTGGATGTTGTTGAGCTAAAGTCATTTACAGCTACATATATGTATTTGACAGACACTTCAATCTTAGCGACTCATGATACATTTTTAGCAGTTAGCACTGTAGCATTTGAGGCTATGCTACATTGTGAGTAATATCAGCCAAATGCTAACTACACTCTTTAGCCATAAATATGTACCTTATTACTTAAAAACTTTCTTTTCTATAAACAACATTATATCCATTTTCTAAGAAAATAAGTCTTGCTGTAACTACTGTAGCTAAACCCGCTAACTTTCTTGCTAAAGTGCTTTGTGCAC
The DNA here is from genome assembly GCF_024679245.1 of Pseudorasbora parva. NCBI lineage: Eukaryota > Metazoa > Chordata > Actinopteri > Cypriniformes > Gobionidae > Pseudorasbora > Pseudorasbora parva. The sequence continues at coordinate 15,745,293 of NC_090185.1, read as the reverse complement.
ACAGGGTGTTTCAGTCTCTGACAAATTTTGGTGGGGCAAAAACACTCCAAAATATGTCAAAACGCTAGTTGTGTGAAGTATTGATAACTTGCTCGGCAGGTCAAACAGTTGTGAGTCAAGCTGACATGCCTTTGGTCTTGCATGTCATGACATGTCATCAGAAGTATATAAGAGGACACTGCAAACAATTATTTTCTTACTCAGTATTTTTGTCGAATTAATTAGTAAATTGTATACATTTTTCAGAAAATAAGACTCAGTTTCTTAAGTAAATATCCTTCTCAAGTAAGTCTATCTTGATATCAGAATTTTTAGATATGTGAAATGGAAGAACATGATTTTTTGCAGTGGACGTTATTGTGCGTCACTTCCACCTAAAGTTTTAAACACGGGTCACAGATTTGTTTCTATAGCAAAGGCCTTTGAGAGGAACCCATCCCCCACAAAACACACACATCCCTCAACTGTAGTCAGGATCTTGAGCATTTAAAGGTATATCGCACATTTATTTTGAATGTAAGAATCCATGTAAAGATTTTTAGTTTTCTCTGAAGTATTAGCCTGTGCAGATTTTTGCATCCCCCTATCCAGACCAATGATCTGTAATTGTTTAGAGTTCATGTTTTATATGCAACCAAAAAATACAACTAATTTGGTGTCAGTCTACACAGAAGCTTATTTTGCTTTTAATTTTGTTTAAAAGTGATTTCCGCCCAGTGATTTTAATCACATACTATATATTTTGCCAGTGACAAATGTCAGATAAATGTATTTTAATGAGATATGTATATTGATTAATTCAGTCATGACCTTGAGCTTGGGAAAGGTGCTATTAATTCAACAGACACCGGGATCGGTGCAACTTATGCACCTTCTTTTTTTTTTTTTCAACGCAAAAGTAAGCTGTTTTTGGTGAATCTGCAGGACTTCCGAATCATTAGCTGCTATAGGTAAATAACTAAGAATAATAAAAGTTCAGTAAAACTATTTGCACCGTGTTTATAACTATACCACAATACATTAAATTAAATAGTAACAAATACTTTTACAAATACACTTTGCAATATCAAACAGCATAATGGACTGTTTTTGTATAGCTAAAAGAACTGGAAGCAAATTATGCAGTTTGTAATATAACAATGTGTTATATTTGTGAGTATAAAAGGTCTGCAAAGTTTTAAAGATCAAAGACAAGTTATTGTCTAAAAGAAAGAATGAATTCTGAACTGCCTAAATGAGTCGTCAGCAATTCCTGGTACACTTCCTGCATAACTGTGTAACAAATGTGTTACAATTTTGTAATAATCAACACAGACTTGGCCTTCTGACCAATCAGAGCAGAGTAGACCAATCACAACAGACTTGGTCATCTGACCAATCAGAGCAGAGTATCAGTCACAACAGACTGAGCCACCTGACCAATCAGAGCAGAGTAGACCAATCATAACATACTGGGCCGTCTGACCAATCAGAGAAGAGAAGATCAATCACAACAAACTGTAACTTCTGACCAATCAGAGCAGAGTAGGCTCTTTTAGAAGGAGGGGTTTAGAGAGACAAGATTCTTTTTAAAGTTTACAAAGACATTTTTTATTTGAATAATGTGCACTTATGAATCATACGCAATAGAGAAGTAGGTATTAAATAGGGTCATTGTTGACTTTATTAGGTATTTCACTGTAAATATTGCCTTTTATGAAAGTTAAAGAAAAGGAGAACAAGGCTCGCTTTGAGAGCCAGGTTTGACATCACTTGTGTTTACTAAAGTTCTAGCTTGACTGTTAGCCATAATTATCCTGTTTCTCCCCTCCTCCTCCTTCACTCATTGTCATATGATCAAGATCTTCTGTTTCTTTGTAACTCGAATCTTCCTTTTTTCAGTTTCAATTTGATCAGAATTCTATACTTGCTTTCAGAACGGTTGTCTAAAATGTCATTTACAGAATGTTTATGGCCCGAAAGAATCATCTTTTTCATTACCTTTTAAAAGTATTCCATGTAGTTTTTGAATCAGTATGAGGTCATAATATCAATATGAGGTCATTACGATTAACAGAAATTATACTGATGATGCAAGACACTGCTGAGGCATGTCACCTGTCTGTTTACAGTGTGGGCGTGTCCTTTCTAACAATCATCTACATGTTGTATCATTTTTTTTTTTACAAAATGAGTTTGATATTAAGCCACTTTGTTTACTGATTAACTCCTCAGCCAACCTTGATGATAAACCACAAGACACATCTGAACACCTTAAGCTCTGGTCAAAGGGCAGCTTTGCCTCATTCCACACATGTACGGCCCCGAAATCTTGTTCCTGGCATAAGGCATGTTTAATCTTGAACTGGTTGGATATTATACATGTTTGAGCAGAACAATAGATTTTTAAAGTTCTGTTTTGTTCTCTGAGAATGCTTCCAAAGTTTCACTTCAAATGTTTAAGTCTGCATTTTTAGAAGCTGATGGTCACCACATTTCCATTTTTATTAACTTACAAGAGTAAATCTGATGAAAACGATCAAAAACATGCCCATGACACATTTAGTCACAAAAACAAAAGTTATATTCTAGTTAAAGGGATAGTTCCGTATTCAACTTATGAAGAAATTTGTAACGCAGTTCAAAACGTTTACACTACGGCATCATCAACAGTTGTTTTTCATAAGTTGAATACGGAAGGTGGTCTGGCGGAAGCTATAGAAATTTTACATTGTAAGGTGTTAAATATGGATATTTTTCTTACAAAAACCATTTGGTTTACTTCAGAAGGCCTTTATTAACCCCTCAGAGCCGTGTGGATAACTTTTGTTAAAAATGTTGAAAGAGCCGGGACATTTTTTAATATAACTCTGATTGCATTTGTCTGAAAGAAAAATGTCATACACTTTTTAAGACCATTATTTGTTAATTTTTTGCTTTATTTTCATGACAGTTACAAATTCTCATTACTGTAATAGATAAAGTAATTGATACTAGTAAGATGTAAAAAAATATCTATACACTGAACAAAAAATATTTTTGCTGCTTGTCAAAATTGCTTAAAGGGGGGGTGAAACACTCAGTTTCAGTCAGTGTCATGTCAATCTTGAGTACCTATAGAGTAGCATTGCATCCTGCATATAAAAAAGTCTTTATTTTTTTAATAATTATATAAGAAAGATGCGCTGTTCCGAGTCTTTCCGAAAAAAGCCGAGCGGGTGGTGGCGTGTCGTGTGCGGAGCTAAATAATGACGTGTGCTCGCTGCTGCTATTGTGTTGAGTCGAGTGCGTCGTAAAGCTGTGTCAACAGCGGGAAAAAAACTTTATTCAAAATAAAAATATGGCTTTTAATCAGATACAGCCATACATCTATGATCCGGAATCAGACCCAGAGGCTGCAGTTGAACAGGAGCAGCAGCAAAAACGACTAGAGCAGGACGTCTATGTGGTACAAGTTATACACTAACTATATAATATGCTTAGCGGCTTGTGTTATTTACATATTTATACTTGAATTATATCGTCGTATTTTTGTCTTTGAAGGTGTACATGTGGGAAGTGCAGTTGTGCACGTGTGTTTGTGTGTTTACGCGTGGTTTGTGTAGACAGTAAGCGGACTAAAAAAAACACAGACATTTGAAGCAGTCTCACTCACGGCCTGCGGTTCTAACGTTGGGACTGCTCCATCATTCAGCATTAGGCGATTGGGAAAATCCGGCGTCGAGCTGGACCTTGTTTATGAAACAGTCGGCACCGAAATGCAGCGAACAGATATAAACATTCGCGCAACTCAGTTGCTGATCCGGAAAAGCAAATTCCATCCACTGTTGCCTTAACGCAGGGTTTTTGGCGAATCTGTGCAGGACTGTCTTGGTCTGGCAACCAAAAACGCACTTTTTTGGTGACATTGTTATGTGCACATCACCTGTCCAGCATCCTACAAGCCAGCGCTTTGATGGGCGTAGCCTGTTACTTTCGCTCTCTCCCTCTCTCTCTCTCTCTCTCTCTCTCTCACGCGCTTCCGGTAGAATTGTCCGTAAGGCCCATACAAGGAAATTCCGCCCCCATTAACGTCAAAGGGGACGCATGATCTCAAAAAACTTGCCGAAACTTATGACTAACCGGAAGTAGTATTTTTGACAAAGAAATACTCCCATCAAACGTCCACCTTAACTTTTGAAACTTTGTCTATGTTTAGGATGGGATTCCAAGTCTTTAACAGTGTAAAAAGATCAGTATGCATGAAACAGCATTTCACCCCCCCTTTAATGAAAATTAGCTAAAGATATACATTTTGTCCTAACTTAATTTGATTGGGTTCAATCCACTTAAATATATGTAAAATTGAAGTTTACTTTGTGTTGAGATTACATTTACTGAAACTGTGTGGAGGTTGTTAGTTCCCAGCATGCTTTGCATATGGCTCAATCAAGGGAGAGTAAATGTTTTACATTTTATATGTAAAAATGTTATTTTATGTATATTTTTGAGTAAGAAAATGGGGAGACTTGATAGTGTGCAATAGTGTTTAATGTTCAATTATGTTCGAATTATTAGAACAATTTCAATTACAGGTTACCATTGTGGAGAAGATTGGAGCATTTGGTTAAAGGGTGGGTTCACCCAAAAATGAACATTCGGTCATCATTTACTCTCCCTCAAGTTGTTCCAACCCTGCATGAATTTCTTTCTTCTGCTAAACAAAGGAAGAAATTTGGAAGAATGTTTGTATATTAGCAGATTTTGAGCCCAATTGACTACCATAGTAGGGGAAAAATACTATGGTAGTCAGTGGGGCTCAAAATCTGCTTCTATATAAACATTCTTCCAAATTTCTTCCTTTGTGTTCAGCAGAATAAAGAAATTCATGCAGGGTTGGAACAACTTGAGGGAGAGTAAATGACAGAATGTTCATTTTTGGGTGAACTATCCCATTAAGGCTGTGGATCGACAGCTTATGTTATACTGCTTCATTGAAGGACTGTTTAATGCTTAGCATTTAAGATGATAATGTGCTATTGCTAGCTCAACTAGCATTATTATAATTCAGTTGTGTGATATTAAAATATATGAAATTGAATTTGATATATTATTAAAGGGATCCCCTGGTGTTGAGACTTGAGACTAGCTATTTCTACCACAACACAACTCGAAAATTGTTTCAGAGTTAAACAAAATCAATGAATTGCTTTGTAAATGTACTTAAAACACACTCAAACATACATGTGCACACAAACTCACCTACACAAGTCACAAACAGATCGGCGGGCGCGCACACACACCTGACAGACTGCGCTGTCTCAATCGAGATGTTGGGCTGCTCAGTCTCCACGACAGGGGCTGAATCTGAAATCAACCCCCTATACCCTGAAATAGGACATTATTTGAAGGGACGGCCATTTGTAGTGTCCGACACCATAGGGACATGTTCGAGTGCAGTCATTCAGTCTCACGTTCTCCGCAATAACGAGTGTACAGCCGATTTACACACAACAGCTGTCCGACTTCACGCATTCATCTTCATTCACTCCTTCAAGTTGTATTAGTGAACAAAAGTAGGGAATGTTTTTCATATCTTAAAGATGAAAGTTTAAAGATTGAGGTTTTAATTTACTGAGATTGTGCTCAAACTTTAATGCACAAACCAATCCCATGCATCATCACCAAAACATCCTGCCTCTCTTCCTCACGATACCTTATCCCATGGTCCTATACCTAGATATTTCCCTCTGCTGGTCACATTAGGCATTACAGTTAATCTACTGCATATCAACAGTCTATTTACACAGGGAATAGTGATTGAGGGTTATGTATGCGCGCACGCAGTGCGTGTGTGTGTGTGTGTGTGTGTGTGTGTGTGTGTGTGTGTGTGTGTGTGTGTGTGTGTGTGTGTGTGTGTGTGTGTGTGTGTGTGTGTGTGTATGTGTGTGTGAGTCTGTGTGAGAGAGAGTTTGTGTGCACATGTATGTTTGAGTGTGTTTTAAGTACAATCACAAAGCAATTCATTGGTTTTGTTTAACTCTGAAACTATTTTCGAGTTGCGTTGTGGTAAAAATAGCTACTGGTAACGCCAGTTGATTGAGGAGTGCAACCATTCTACGTCAACAACCTAGAACGCAAACAAGATGGCGCCGCCCATGGTCCAAATATGATTGATTTTTTAAATAACGTAAATCCTTCATGGGTTTTCTACTACATATTTCAGTAAGAGACATAATTTATGTTATATTAAGTCTCAACACCAGGGGATCCCTTTAAATTCACTTTGAGACGACTTAATTTAGTCCCTTAAAAGGACTTAATTCTATGAATTTGCAGTTACATGAACAAATTGTTTGTTTCAACTTAATTGATTCATGTGGGAGGGATGTACAAGATTAAATAATGTAAATCCAACGCACTTTTTAGTGTACATATTTTCATATAGTATTTGTTATACTGTCTTTATGCATATTGAAATACAACCATTATAGTAGGCATACTGTATATACTCTAATATAGGATCCATTTCTTTTATGCAAAATATAAATACTTTTTCTTTTCTATTTTTAAAAGAAATATTGCATGTATTCCCTCAAATAATGATGTCATAAAAACCGCATGAATGTTTTTTTTTTAAGAAGCCAAACACTGCAAGACACGATCCTGCTATATCAACTACCCAGAAACGTTCCTAAAATCCGTCTGAAAGTCTCTTCCCATATCAGTGAAGTGTTTATTTCTTTTATCGCCAGTTAATAGGCTAGAAATGGAGCCAGGGGATTGAACACACAATCCTGTAGGTTTGGCTTAAGAAGTTGCACCACAATTATCTGACATGCAGTTGGCAAGCTGTGCAGGAAAGGGGCTGAACCGATGTTGATCACAACACTCAAGGCTCTATTCATGAGGAAGATTTCATCTGAGCCTTTTTGTTTCAACTTTTTGCATTTTTATTGACTAGCGGGGCTTAATAACATGTCACACACAAACACTAAAGATGATAAAAGGTCTCATTGTGTGCCTCGAAACGGAAACCCAATTAGTAACGCAGATTATACGGTTATATAGAGGCTCTTTTCCACACTGACACACACCTCGTCTCATGAGCATTGCCATTGTTCTTGTGTCAGATCTTCAAGAGCTGATTTTGAAGGGTGTGTATGCTGGAAAGAAGAAAGGCATCATATTTCTTTCACGTGTCTCCTTTCATGACCCCAAAATGTTTAGATTATTGTGCCATCCTGTAAAATGTAAAAAGACCTATAGTGATCTCGGTTTCAACAATGCTACTGTAAATGATGCAAAAGTTGTGAATAATTATCTGAAAAGTCATGTTGATATTTTTAAGTTATTATTCATTGAGCAAAGTGTATTTAGTAATAAAAGGATATAGACAATGTGTAGCAAAATGTCACTTTATTATGAAAAACATTCACATAGGTTTTACTTTTTCAGTGCAAACCGCTGCTATGTTTATCATGAGCGATCAGATGTTCTTGATGGTGATTGGCTGGCTGGTCTCACTCCTACTTTGGACCCTTTTCTCCCCCCATAACAGACCACTCGTAATACATCACAGAACAAACAAACAAAACAATGCCAACCGACAGATTTAGTTGTGGAAAAAGAGTTCAGAAACCACCGCAGTGGTGATGTAAACGTGTTACCTGTGGCAGGTGTCTAAATACATGGTGCCACAGTGTCACAGAATTCTTTGAAGTCCCTTTGCATGAAGTCTTCGCTTTGCATCACGTCGTCTTCTGATGGGAAATACTGCATGCTTTCCTCTTGATCCAAGCCGAAGAGAGAAAACGGCTGGCATTGGTTCCTCTGCCGCGCGTAAAATGTGGGTGGTGAAGGCAGATCTGGAATGTCCAACAGTGCGCCTCTAGCGTTCTCCAGCACGCCCAGGTACGAGTCCATATCCGCAAAGTCCATTTCGCAGTCGGACCCGCTATCGGTTCCAACGGAGTCTGATCGCATGTGCATCATCTGATATTTTTCATGCATGAGGAACTGGTTGGTGTTCCTGGGCGCCCTCATGCCAGGTGCGCGGTTGCCTTGAACGTTGGCAGGACGCAATGAGACCACAGTGGCGGACCACCGAGACGGTCTCGCACGATTTCTGCGGATTTCTGGACAGTGCGCCCTTCTTCCTGGCCTCCTTCCCCATTTGTGCCACTTGTGTTTACCACCTCCGCCGCTTCTCCTCGGCTCGCTCTTGTGTTTCCCCGTCTCCTTGATGGAGGGTTTGTTGCCGTAGACCTCCCATTGGCATATCATGCCCCTTCCGCACATTTTCTCAGTGTCTAGCATCAGCTGTAGGGTGCTCTCACATAATCTGGAGGGCAACAAAGGCTGTTTCTTCTCCTTGATTAAGGGGTTTTGGTTACTCGTGCCTCTACACGATTCACCCCCTCGGTCGTCTACCTTTTTACAATCTTTTCCGATTTTTTCTTTGTCACTGGCTTTAGATGGCACATAGCCTGGCGCAGTGCCCTCTGTATAGGCAGCTTGACGCTCGTGTGGTTCTGATCTGAGATCAGTCACACCCCTCTTCAGCTTTTCCGAGTAACTAGTCTTTTTTTGCCTCAGAGTAAAAGCAAAATCCTTGTCTAAATGTTAAAGAGTGTAAAAAAAGATATGTCTGTAGTTTGTTTTACTTTGGTTAAATGCCAACAAACTACGCTTTCTGCTCGCACCTGCCTAGCGATTGTCTCGAAATGACAGTTGACATCTACAAAAATCAGCGTCTAGTCTGATATTTATAGTGTTGGGGCGATTCAAACCGCGTTGAAGGCACAGGGGCGTGTCATTCTTTCATGAGGTAAACTATTTAAAATAAGACTGCTGTTTTATCTAAAAAAACATCCTATAAATGCTCATTTAGATTTACATTTTCAATATTTTAAAACAAACATTTCGTTTTACGTGAAGTGCGCCGACAACACAGTTATTTCCTATTTCGAAAACGTTACCCCTCCGCGATCAGAATGGTTTGTTCCTTCTCAGGGCGTCTTCGCAGCTGCTGTTTCAGGATCGGTTTTTCGCTGTCACATTCCGCATCTCTTTCATATATAGACAGGAACGTTCAACTGCTCCTAGGTCAGTTGAGAGACGTTTTAACGACAAAGAGAGTGTATACGTGATGTATGTGAAAGATGTGAGGACAACAAACTAATGGCTGTCTTGTGAACGGGTAGTTCTCTTTTTGGTCGTTATGTTTGTTTCTCGGTCCAGTTCGGCTACATACGAAAACACACTCTCGTTTTCCTTATTAAGATATGAAAAGCTCTATATATAGATGGATATAAACGAATTTCTGTTTATTTATCCAAATGACTAATATTTTCCATCAATGTGACATTTATTGTTTAATCGGGAGTCAGTGAACCGCCTGAAACTTACTAATTTGGGGGAGAACAATCAATTAAATGCTTTATGACCTTACGTCACACACGAACAAACACTTCTTCTTCCATCCGACCAGCCTCGGAAAAACCTTTGAATAACAAACAACGAGGAGGAAAAAGCACTTCCTTAAACATGGAGAACTAAAGCCCTGGTCGTCTGTATAAACCCACATCGAGCTCGACGAACCGCGAAAAAGATGGTTGCCTTCAGCCTGACATGAATAAATAAACAAATAAATGAACGAGTGAATGCATTCATTGCATCAATGATTTCACGAGTGAGTGAATTAATGAACTTCAGGATGAACGGACGGACGGACGGACGGACGGACGGACGGACGGAGAGAGAGATAGATAGATAGATAGATAGATAGATAGATAGATAGATAGATAGATAGATAGATAGATAGATAGATAGATAGATAGATAGATAGGAAGGAATGAATATATCAGTTTATTTTATGGCAATAAACGTGTCCCAATCACCCAGAATTCACCCCTATGCTAGCAGAATAACTTTACTAATGCTATAAAATCGATTTAAATATTTTATAATACGTTTTATTAGCTAATAAATAATGTATGCAACAGTTATTGTATTCGTTCTCTTTTTTAAATAATGTTAGCTAAACTATTATTTATTATTATTTTATTGTAAAATGAACATTGTTTTATTTTATATTATTTATTATAACAATTTACCATTATTTTTAATAAATTATGCATATAATTATAAACCATTAAATTAACTGATTAACACAATTTTAACAGAATTGTTATGATTTATAATATCATTATTTATATTTTAATAATTGTTTGATGTATTGTTTTTGCTTTTTTCCATTCTATGGTTACAACCTCTGGTTACCCATTTCTTGTCTCTGAAACCCCTAGGGTCCATTAATGAAATTGCAGGGGTTCTTGGGATTGTTATTTAGACAGACAAATGGCCATTTTTTAATTTTATTTTAATTTTATACAAATAAACATGTATTTACAAAAATAAAGTTTTTATTATTTTTGTAAGTTCTTTATTTTCTATGTAATCTATTAAAATATTACTTAACTGATATATCAAATAAGCTACAAAAAAGTCTTGTAAATGTATTGTTAAATATATTTATTGAAGATTAAGACTTAACCTTATAGGCTATGTGGTGGATATGTAAATAGGGGAATCTCATCGAATTCACCCTACTTTAGATCACTGGAGTTATTGATTATGATTGGAGTTCTGCTGACGATGTCATGCATATTTTTAGTAGTAACATATCCTCATGCGATAGGGGGCGATAAAGCTCTCTCTGTGTGTGAGCGCCGCGGAGTTTGAGAAATACGAGTAGGAGGAGCTTCACTCCGGGGTTAAACCACAACAAAGATGGAGGCGCTACATGACAGCTAGGCTTGCATTTTTCATTACGCCGCGCTCAAACTCGGGCTGAAGTGAAGATGGACGCGCCGCATCTGTCAGAGCAGAGCCCGGAGAAACGCGTCCGCATCGTGGGATCCGAGCTGGTGGAGAATTACACGGTCAGTCTGATGGCTTTTATCTGGGTCGTTTGGTCAGTGCACATTCATGATTATGCCAAAGATTTACGATTTAAATAAGTGACAATGATTTAAATTGTTATTTTAGATGCACATAGAAGTATATTTAGTTTAGATTAGATTAATATAGTACTTGTGTGACGTATGAAATAAAACAGACGCTTAATGAAAACTGTTGCATAAGAGCGGATGTTTTTTTGTTTTTTTAAAATAATACACATTTAAGGATTTGCATAAGAGTTATCATTATGGCAATAATACTTTATCAATGGTTAGAGGAATCTAAATGTTAATCATTAATAATAGCTGTTCATACAGTGTCAAAGACCACTTTAATTATTTGCATCCTCATTTGCATAATGCACAATATGAGAGATATATATGAATCTATGCAATGGATGAAAAAAAGTGGAGAGGCGTTTGTTGTTTTGCAGTGTTTAAAACGCATTAATGAGTCATTTCATTCATATTATGGAAAACAAAGTTGCAAATGTATTCCTCAACCTCCTCAGGTTTACATCATAGAGGTGAAGGTTGGAGATCACAGTTGGACTGTCAAACATCGCTACAGCGACTTTCACGATTTGCATGAAAAAGTGAGTTATGACAGATCAGATCAGACCTCAGATACTGATATTGTGTTCATAGTTCTCAGTTAGTGACTGATAAAACTGATTTATTGTTGTTGACTTTAGCTAACTGTGGAGAAGAAGACTGATAAACATCTGCTGCCGCCCAAGAAGATCATCGGCAAAAACTCCAAAAGCCTCGTTGAGAAGAGACAAAAGGAGCTGGAGGTTTATCTCCAAACGCTCCTGAGCAGATTCCCTTCGGCGACCCCTAAAGTCCTGTCGAACTTCTTGCTCTTTCACTTATATGTAAGTCTTTATGTGCTTTGTGATAAGAAGTGAAAAGCTTGCATTAATTTGATCACAAGAGAAGATTCCTTTGCCGTCACATGCTGGTTAAATATTAACCAGGGTTTGTGGGTCATCCATCCAAATCAACAGCATGCAGCTCTTGCTCTGTTGCCTTCACATCCAGTGAAGATGAATGCAGTTGCGCTGCATTCTCTCATCTCAGCCGTGTAAATGGTTCTAGGAAGAGCAGGGCCTGTTATCTGGCCACGAGCGATGTTTTCCAGCTGACAGTAGTGGTATTGATATTGATCTCTAAAGGCTTTTGTCTGGTAGAGCCATATGACCGGAGTTGTTTTGGAGAGGAGAAATGCTTTACGTTTGTTGGTTGACACTTTTGTTGGATTTGTGCCAGTGTTAATTTAGCATTGATCTATGGATGCTTGTTTTTTCATTACGGAATGGAAAAAGGAGAAAGGTAATTGTGAGTTTTTATCTGTCAGTTTTGACTTTTCCCCCCCTCACAAGTGCATGATGATATCTCACAATTCTGAGAGAAAAATGTCAGAATTGCGGGATATAAACTGGCAGTTCTGAAATATGTCACAATTCTGACACTTTTGATTGCAGTTGCGAGTTTAGATCTCGCAAGTTTGACTCAAGGGGGAACCTCCCCCAGTTTCTGTTGAAGCCAATACGGAAGTAACTTAAACTGCAATTCCTTGACTGGCCGCTAGGGACAGGCTCCAGAAGGGAGCAGAATCTCATTGAGCCCCATGTTAAAATGCCCAACTTTACAACAGATAAAAATAATGTTTACAGCCTAGTACAAATTGCAGTTTTGGTCAATATAGCCAATTTTGCCCTTCACAACAACTGTACCTTTATTAAAAAGGTAACTGCAGCTTATCTCACAAGTGTGTGTTATTTTAGGGTTGCAGAGTTATCAGAAAGTTTCCAGCATTTTTGGAAATTTTAAGTATTTTCTTTGGAACATTTTTTTTAGAAAGGTTTTGGAAAGATTCTAGAAATGTACTGAAAAATATCAGCCCCTTTGCAGCCCTAGTTTACATCTCACAATTCTGTGGGGGGGAAAGCCATAATTGCGGGATGAAAAAAGTCAGAATTGCTCAAATCTAAACCTGTAATTGTGAGAGAGAAAAAATTCTCACAATTCTAAATTCTCAATTCTAACTGTTTTCATCACAGTTGCAAGTTTATATAATTATGGGAAGTTTTTCAAAGTTGCCAGTTTATATCCCGCTATTTTTATCTTTTATATTTTTTTAATTGCGTAGCGGAAGCAAGCTTCCATATCTTTCAGATAGTATTCTAGTTTTTATTACTATTTATGTTTATATTTTCTGTTTTTATCATAATTTTAAGTTATTTTGTAATAAGTTGTCATTTTCATTAGGTTTTTTTTTTTTTAAATGTCAATATAATTTTATTCCAGTTTTATATTTTGTCATTTTTGCATATCAACTTAAACTAAATGAAAAATGTTGCCTTGCCAATAGCTGTAATAAAATTTAAGTGCAGATAACGTTTATTTTATTTCATGTAAAAATGTTATTTTTATGGTTTTAGTTACATTTAATTATAATAACCTTGATTTGTGCACATAAAAGTGTTTCAAGTCATTTCCTCAGAATATGCAGAGAAGAAAACAGACTGTAAGGAGGAAATTAAAGACGTTTCTGCATTCCTCTGGCGAAATCTTTCAGGAAATGAGTTGGAGAAGCACATGCTGATAATTAAAGCTCAATGCAGTGATGTTACTGTTTGGGTTAGTGCAGATTTCCACTTTTAACAAAAACTTCCTTATTTTCAGGAAATCAATGGAATCGCTGCTGCCTTGGCTGAAGAGCTCTTTCATAACGGTTTGTCACTTTATTTTTGAATGGCCAGTTATTACATGCTTGAAATCACAGAATAAAATGTATTGATTGATAACTGATATAATAGGCAGTTTTTAAAATCTTCAAATGAGACTTTTACATTCATCATCTATAGTCTTGCAACCTGGCATAGAATTTTTTTTTTTAAATAAGAAATAAATAAAACTTTATATTATCATTTTGCGCAATTCCTACCAATGATGATGAAAGTGCAAAAAAAGGAGCCAAATTGGCACACACATGTTTGCTGGTAAATTACTAAATGATTTATGTTCTAAAAAATCCCATTTTAAAATATTTACATGTTCATCAATATAGGGCTGTCCCCGACTAAGGATTTACACATTTGAATCAGAATTTTCGAATCTCTCTATGGTCGACCGATAGTCGAATCATCTGTGTGTGTGTGTGTGTGTGTGTGTGTGTGTGTGTGTGTGTGTGTGTGTGTGTGTGTGTGTGTGTGTGTGTGTGTGTGTGTGTGTGTAAACCATAGACCGGGAAAAAAATAAACGATATGAAAGGGTTGGGAAGGGCAGGACACTGGTCAGCAGGAGGCTAAGACTATTTTTATTTTACTTTACACAGGCACACACCCACGACTTTTAATAAAGTGATCAATACACTACACATTCGTAAATTAACCGTTCTCTCATAACATGTTAAAGCCGCGATCGAAACACAACATCACACAAATATATAAAAGAACATTTTGATAAATAAACCTAAAAAAATACCTCAACGCACACCGGACTGAAGCTCATGCCGTGTCTCAGGTATCTCACACCAGGCTGACGTGAACATTACGCGCCGCGCGCGAGGCTCAATTTTGAATCACTGCACGATGAGTGTAACTTGTAGTAGGCCTACAGGGTGAAATCAGTATATACATTCACGATTTGAGGGAAATATGCATTTAATCGCCACGGACAGGTGTCGAATGCCGCCGTCGGTGTATGTGTTCGAGTTTTAAAGGCGCGGCGCGTCCAGTGGGAAGCTCAGTGCCCTTAAAGGGGCGATCGCTCAGCGCCGCGACACGTCTTTATGACACTAATATTGAGCACACCCATATATCCAAAATGGTATGATCGTCGTTTCATAACACCTGCGAAGATTCGACCATGAGATCAGTGGTCGAATCCGGTCCTGCATATCGATGCACCGAATCTTCGACTAATAGGGGTCACCCCTAATTATTATTATTATTATTTTTTGCATGCTCTTTTGCATTATGCATAATATGAGCAGTTTTGTCACCATCTTTGCATTGCAGTATGATCTATAAAATGTGGTTGTTCTGTCTCTTCCCCCAGGTGAGCAGTTGTTGGCGGCAGGCGAGGTGTTTCTGCTCAGACCCCTCCAGCTGTACGCAGTCACGCAGCAGCTGAAACTCGCCAAGCCCACCTGTGCAAACGGAGATGCCAAAGCTGACCTCGGGCACATCCTGGACTTCACCTGCCGCCTCAAGTACCTCAAGGTCTGATTTTGTCACTTTACTGAAATGATTGAAGTTAAAACTAGTAAATAATAATTCTTAATTAATATTTAGTAATATAAATTGTGTAAATACACATATTTATTATATATTAGTGCTGTCAAATCAATATATCTGTGTATATATATTTAAAAAATTAATATATATAAAAAAAAAATATATATATATATATATATATTCAGTACACACACATACAGTGGGGCAAAAAAGTATTTAGTCAGCCACCCATTGTGAAAGTTCTTCCATTTAAATAGGAGAGAGGCCTGTCATTTTCATCATAGGTACACTTCAACTGTGAGAGACAGAATGAGAAAGAAAAAATATCCAGAAAATCACATTGTCTGATTTTTAATGAATTTATTTCCAACAAAAATGTATCTTAATACTTTGTTTTATATCCTTTGTTTGCAATGACAGAGTTCAAACATTTTCTGTAAGTCTCCACAAGGTTTTTACACACTGTTGCTGGTAGTTTGGCCCATTCCTCCATGCAGATCTCCTCTAGAGCAGTGATGTTTTGGGGCTGTCGCTGGGCAACACGGATTTTCAACTCCCTTTAAAGATTTTCAATGGTGTTAAGATCTGGAGACTGGCTAGGCCACTCCAGGACCTTGAAATGCTGCTTACAAAGCCACTCCTTCATTGCCCGGGCGGTGTGCTTTGGATCATTGTCATGCTGAAAGACCCAGCCACGTTTCATCTTCAGTGCCCTTGCTGATGGAAAGAGGTTTTTACTGAAACTCACGATACATGGCCCCATTCATTCTTTCCTTTACACGGATCGGTCGTCCTGGTCCCTTTGCAGAAAAACAGCCACAACGCATGATGTTTCCACCCCCATGCTTCACAGTAGGTATGGTGCAACTCTGCATTCTTTCTCCTCCAAACACGACAAGTTGAGTTTTTACCAAAAAATTCTATTTTGGTTTCATCTGACCATATGACATTCTCCCAATCCTCTTCTGGATCATCCAAATGCTCTCTATCAAACTTTAGACGGGCCCGGGCATGTACTGGCTTAAGCAGGAAGACACGTCTGACACTGCAGGATTTGAGTCCCTGGCGGCGTAGTGTGCTACTGATGGTAGCCTTTGTTTCTTTGATCCCAGCTCTCTGCAGGTGATTCACTAGGCCCCTCCGTGTGGTTCTGGGACTTTTGCTCATCGTTCTTGTGATCATTTTGACCCCATGGGCTGAGATCTTGCGTGGAGCCCCAGATCGAGGAAGATTATCAGTGGTCTTATATGTCTTCCATTTCCTAATAATTGTTCCCACAGTTGATTTCTTCACACCAAGCTGCTTACCTATTGCAGATTCAGTATTCCCAGCCTGGTTGCAGGTCTACAATTTTGTATCTGGTGTCCTTTGACAGCTCTTTGGTCATGGACATAGTGGAGTTTAGAGTCTGACTGTTTGAGATTGTGGACAGGTGTCTTTTATACTGATAACGAGTTCGAACAGGTGCCATTAATACAGGTAAAAAAGTGGATGAAAGAGAAACCTCTTATAGAAGTTCTTACAGGTCTGTGAGAGCCAGACATCTTGCATTTTTGTAGGTGACCAAATACTTATTTTCCACCATAATTTGCAAATAAATTCTTTAAAAATCAGACAGTGATTTTGCTCGATGTTTTTTCTCATTCTGCCTCTCATAGTTGAAGTGTACCTATGATGAAAATTACAGGGGTCTATCATCTTTTTAATTGGGAGAACTATATAATCTCCATATTGTTTTTTGCCCATTGCAAGAATTACTAACAGCTACACATTAAATCTTCATACTCAGGTCCCTGGAATGAAAGTAGCGGTGGGGACAAGTAACATCGAGGAACAGAGCCTTCCGTTTGACCTGTCCATCTTCAAAGCGTTGCTCCAGATCGAGGTGAACCTGCATTTGCATGTTGTGTTACATCGAGGGTCTGCGATGATGGATGATGATCACACTTCTTTTTTTATTTCCAGATCAGTGATTGCAATGCTGGACAGATCAAAGGTCTGCCTTCGCTAAAGCCCACGCTGGCCACGCTCAGCATACACCTCTCAGCCGGCAGTATGAAGGTACTTTAGATGCTTCTGTCTTCTGCAACAAATTTGAGGCTAGTATTTTTTGCTAGTTTCAGCCTGACGGCGTTATCATTTTCAAGTCTTGTGGCACGTTGTTTAAATAGCAAATGCACTCGCGCTCATCTGTTCGCCCATGGGCGTGCTGGACTGAAAATAAGATGTGTTCAGGCGCATTGTTGGTGCTTTGCTATTTTGAGGAACTATAAGTGACCGACCAACAAAAACCTGGTCTAGAGTCAATAGCGCAGTGTTTTTTTTGTGTTATTTAAAGGAGTGGTTGCTTGCGATTTCTCTTTGTTAACTTTAGTTAGTGTGTAATGTTGCTGCTTGAGCATAAACAGTATCTGCAAAGTTACAGCACCTGAAAGTTCAATGAAAACGGAGATATTGTCTTATAAAGTTATGGCAGTTTATTGCCTACAAAAACAGATGTTTGGACTACAATGAGCTTCTTCCCGGGTTGGTGACATCATAAACCCTTGCTAGTCACCGCAGATGTGACTTCTGCCCGTAATGGCACTTCAGCCAATAAAAATACATGAAACTACATTTGGCCATCTAACCAATCTAGACCATTGCGTTTTTCGGAGGGATGGGCTTCATAGAAGCAGGGAGCAATCGAGCCATTCAAAAGAAAGTGGAGACAGCGGTGTGGAATAAAGGTAAAATAAAAAATACGGCATTTAAAAAGAAGTATTATTAAGACATGTTATACTGCGCCCCATAAACACAACCAAGCCTAGAAAAAAAAAACCTTTAAAAGAGCGCGTTAGTAATATGTGCCTATAGGTGGGTGCACAGTGCTTTTTACGCACATAGCAGCACACAGACATTTAAATATTAAAAATGAAAAATTCCTCTCTGGAGAAACTTTCAGTCTTTCCGCTCACAAAGTCCGCCATGTAAATAGTGAATCCGCCATGGTGCAACAAAAACTGGCTTTTAAAGGGAATGGGAGATGAGACTTTGGTTGGTTTATTGCACATTATGCCCAATACACACCCATGGCTCATTAAAAGAATAGGGACAACCCTTTTGGACCATGCACCTGGCACACCGACCGTTTTTTCCATTGTTAAACATGCAAAAGTGGATTCGGGGACACCCTAAGTGCTTCAGACCATGCACTAAGATCGTTAAAATAGGGCCCCTTAAAATGCAGTAGAGCATCTCTAGATACAAAAACGTGTGGTTTTAGGGTCAGTTAAAAGGTTGCGAAGTTGGCACTGAAAGTTGTGCGAATGACAATGTACGCTCCTCCTTCGACAGGAAATCTTAGTTCCCGAAGCGTCTGAATTTGCGCACTGGGAACCTGAGGGAGTGGACACGGACTGTCCTGTGACGGCGATCATTCCCACGTGGAAGATGCTCACCACTCTGGACATGAGCCGAAACTACATACGCTGCATCGATGAGTCGGTGGTGAGTTAGCCTGCGTTATATAAAATAAATACCACTCCTTTCCTTGTTGATTATAAATTTTGTGCTTTTCTTGGTCTCTTCTTTTTCGTAGAAACTGATTCCTGAAGTGGAATTTCTTGATCTCAGCCATAATGAGTTATCTCTAGTGGAAAACCTCCAGGTGTGTCGTCTAAAAATGGACTTAATATGGAAAGAAAGTCAGTTTTTTATAAATCAATGTATTCATTTCTAAATTTTTCAATGCAGCATTTGTACAACTTGGTTCACCTGGATCTGTCGTTCAACAAACTCACTGTCCTGGAGTGTGTTCACACTAAACTCGGGAATGTCAAGACTTTGAATCTGTCTGGGAATCAGCTGGAGACGCTCTCCGGCCTCAGTAAACTTTACTCCTTGGTTAACTTGGACCTAAGCAGCAACAAATTAGCACAGGTAATTAATTATTTGCAAAATCTCATTTTGTTGATGCAATTATCTGCTTGATAGAAGCTTTCTGCTTTGCCTAGCTGGATGAAATTAAACACATTGGAACTCTTCCCTGTCTGGAGAAACTGACTCTGGCTGAAAACCCCATGTGCATCATCCCAGATTACAGGACTAAAGTTCTGGCCCAGTTCTGCGACAGGGCCTCTGAGGTATGGAGCTTCTCGTCGAAGATTACTGCAGCTTTGGGGGAGTTTGCAGGAAGAGCTCTGCTTTTCTAAGGACATTTTTCTGAATTTGTTTTTTAAGGATAGAGAAATGTAATTCACGTTTGTCCCGCAGGTGTGTTTGGATGGTACGATCACCACAGAGAAAGAGCTCGACACGGTGGAGGTGCTAAAAGCCATTCAGAAAGCCAAAGTGGCCAAAGACCGAATGGCAAACAATGGCAAAAAGGTATTTTATATTTATACATTTTTATATTAGTTTTTTTATGCAAAAATAAATTAAACAGTATAAACAGTTATTATTATAACATTATTAGTAGTATTTGAACATCTATTATAAGACTTGCTTTTTACTAGGAAAATTCCTTTTAGTACTTTTTCATGATGATAATTATTATTATTATAACATTATTACAATATATTTGTTTTTATTTAGCTATTATTATTTTAATTATAATTATATATTATAATTTAAATGTTATTATTAGACTAATAAGAGATCTTGATTATGATGATTTAACTAATAATTATATTCAAATGTATTCTCAGACTTTTGCTTTTGTTTGGTAGGAATATTTCTTTTAGTATTTTTTTCATGATGATGTCGATGACTAGATGATACTAATAATAATAATAATTTTATTTTTTACTATATAACATTATTATTTGTTTTTATTTAATTAATATTATTTTAACATTTTTATTATTAGACTTTTGCTTTTGTTCAGTAGCAATATTAATTTTAGTATTATGATTATTCTTTACTATAATAATGTTTTTTGCCTTTATTATATCATATTATTTTTTATTATTTAACATGATTATTATTTTAAACTTTATTATCAGACGTCTGCTTTTGTTAAGTAGAAATATTCCTTTTATTATTTTTTATTATTTCTATTATAATAATAATAATTTATTATTTTAATAATAGACTGTTTAGTAGAATATTCCTTTTAGTACTTTTTCATGGTCATAATAATAATAAAATAATGTTACTGTTGTTATTATTAATATTAGCATTTATTATTAGACTGTTTTGATTTTGTTCGGTAGGAACATTTAAAAAATATATATAATGATCGTTAAAGGGAAACAAATTCCAGGTAAAAGCTTTCCTAAATAAACAGTTATGTAATGGGCTCTAATGCAAACTACCGTTTCATCTGTCAGATGAAAGGTTTTCTAATGTGATTAATGTCTTTTAGGTGTGTGCTGATGGCTTTCTTTCAACTGAGTGTGACACATTATTCTCAAACAATCTTTTAGGTGCGAGTTGGGCTAACCTTGATATCCAGTCATGAGAATTCAACAAATAGATGATTCAGTGTCTGGCTTTATATGCTCACATTGATGCACGTGTGTGTCAGCATCCATTGCATAACACTTTTTCCAGTGATGAGAGAGACACACGAGTTGTGGCGCCTCCTCCTGGCCAGATTCTGATAGTGACTGGATATCACCAATGCTACACATGACTGCCGTCCTGCTAGATTATAAAGACATGAAATAAATCTGATTACTGTTGATGCATGGGCTTTTGCATGTGCTATTGTAATATTATTTTGTGCTCATGTCTCGGAATTACCATAATTATAATGGCAGAGAAATACATTAAAGCTGTTCAGTTTGTAACGAATTAGCAGTTTGGAGTCTCAGGGTTTATTTATTTTATTTGTGTAAAATAATTTAAATATTTTAAATGTTTTTCTTTCAATGTAAAAATTTGGAGGGAAATTTGTAAAATGTGTACTCTCTGACTAGCTTTTCCTGTTGAACGCTTGCAGTTTTGGTTGTTTTATGTAATCACAAAAATTTAGAGCTTTAATAAAATTAGATAAAAATTCAGTTACGGTATTTCCGAAATAACATGAACTCATTTCTTTCATGTCCTAACCAGGCATGACGCTTTGAGCAAAGTTTTTGTTCACATTGAAAGTGAAATGTGTTAAATTCACATTCAATCTGATGATATTTGGTGCAGGGTTTGGACCAATGAGATTTCTGTGTGGGTGGCATTTCTCTAAAACTCACGAATCTAACGCTTGTCGTTCTGGTTTGGACATGTTGTAAAACGTTAGGGCGTTTATGATTCCTCGCACACTTTATATCGACCTCCATGGGTCTTGGTTGTGCTTTTCGCTAAAGAGAAGCCTGATGTCATTGTTGTTAGGTGAGTGACGTCCCGGGGCAGGCCGCCGGCGGGCCGCAGTCCTCTTCGTCCTCTCTCGTCGCGCCGCCATCCTCTTCCTTCCCCTCTCTGTCCCGTTCCACCTGCTCCAGTCAAGGTAATCATGTATGTATCGCGCTGCTGGGACGAGGGGGGGAAACACAAACGGGGAGTTAAAAGTGAAGTGTGTCATTTCAAGGTTTCTCAAACACTCCTTTCTGTCATTGGTCGGCTAAACAAGTAGTCCCGCCCCAAACTTGTTTTGTCTGCATATAAAGATGTGATAGGAGATAGTACTGACATAAAATAAAATGACACACTTCACCTTTAAACCTAAAAAGCGTCCCTCTGATGGCATGACATATTACGTCATATATTTACTGTAACATTATTACACGTTTTATTATTTCAGCTCTTTAAAAAATATTTTCTTCATTGCATAATGATTTTAAATGAATAATATGATGCTACTGAATTATTATTTATAACAAAAGCCTAGTTTTCTTTGCACAAGTGATACATTTCATTGTTCAGTTACTCATGCATACTGACTTATTGCAGCTCTTCTGGTCATAATTATGTTTCGGAGATTCGGTGCGCCCGTTTCTGCACTGCAGGAAAAATAAATCAAATTTCATCAGCTTTCCTCCCTGATTTTTTCTCATAACCTTGCTTTGAATCAATATAACAGGCATCCATTTTCTTTGCTTTGCAGTGTCAGACTAGCCTAAACGCTGCATTTTGTGGTGGTTAATTTGCATTTGTTGCTCTAATACCGATTGGGCTTGATTGATAAAGCATATGATCTCCATATTTGTCTCTTGAGTGTTAGTTACCAAGCAACAGCCTCGGGTGCTTTTGATTAGACTTTCTATTTCTGCCAACGACATCTAAATATTCACGGTTACGCACTCCTTTAAAATGTGATTAAACATTGTTTTCTTAAATATTAACGGAATAATATTGTAATCTAGGATGTCGTCTTCGAAATCATCTATTCATTATCAGGACCTTTCATTTCTATTTAAAATTGTGTTTTTTGTGTGTTTTACTTTATATTTTGTTTAATTTTGGTGTTTGGTGTCTGACTCCAAATCATTAAATCAACTGCTGTCAGTTGTTGTATATATGAAAGTCTCTTGGCATCATCCTGACGCTTGCATCATTAGCGTATCAACCAATAATGATACACCATATGACTGAAAAAATACGAATCAAATTATCACCATCCATTTTCATCATTACCACATTGAATTTGTTTGCTGTGCAAATAAAACTTTAGTGACTGAAGAATAACTTTTACTTTATCTCCCTTTCAGAAATAACTACTTGTAAAGAAAAAGCTTTTATTACCAAAGAGATATTAACTCATGTGGATTCTACACTTACCCAGAGATGCTATGATGTTTACAGCTCGGCTTGTGAGGTCATCCCACAGGTTGGTTTGTGTTTTAGCACAATTAAGTAATTCATATTGTGCCAGCAAAAACAAGAACACACCACTGGTCCTTTTTTTTGCAGGTGACAACTGATTCAAGTTTGTCTTCGGACGTCATTTTTGAGAGCAGGTTAGTTCTTATAAACTTCTGTTTTGTTTCTGCTATGTCTGAAACATACTCTACGCAAACGTGCAAACGCAAACTAGATTTTAAGCTTAAAGGGATAGTTCACCCAAAAATGAAAGTTTTATGTTTATCTGCTTACCTCCAGGGCATCCAAGATGTAGGTGTCTTTGTTTCTTTAGTAGAACACAAATGAAGATGTTTAAATTCAAACGTTGCTTGTATAATGCATGTCAATGTTTGTTTGTTTTTTCCCAGAGAGCCACAATGAGAGTAAAAAACACATGCATACGAATCCATATTAAACCCGGCGGCTCGTGATGATACATTGATTACATTGATACACAAAACGATTGGTTTCTGCGAGAAACCGAACAATATTTGTTATTTTTTTGCTTCATATCAGACGAATCTCATCTAGTATTCACAACGCCATTACTTCCGCCGAATAAGGTCCAAACCCGGCGCGATCATATATATATATATAGAATCCCCATTAGTGCCTGTGCGGATCGATTGAATGAGGCATCTATGTACACATATCTAGTAATAGCGTTGGGAATACTAGATGAGATTCGTATGATATGAGGTAAAAAAATAACATAAATACTGTTCGGTTTCTCGCAGAAACCAATCGTTTGGTGTTTTAAGACATCAATGTGTTGCCACGAGCCGCAGGGTTTAATATGGATTTGTATGTTGTTTTTTTTTACTCTCAAGTAGTTGTTGCATTCTCATTGTTGCCACAAGGGGTGCTATATCAAGAGACGGTCCATTTTTTTCCCATTTGGTGCTGCATCCTGCTGCACTCGCAAGAAGAGAAATACTCTTCTTTATGATTTCTTTCTCTTTGCTCTTGGCATAAAAGCCGTCGAAACGGTAACAACCAATCAGAAAAAGGGTTGATTATAGCAGAGAGAGATTTGTGCTCGCGCATTATATTAATGTACTTTTGCGCTACAATAATGCGTTCTCGACATGTGACAGGAAAATAATGCCATATTTGAAGATAAATTTGAACATGCCTTTCTTTAAATTTGAACTTTCCTGTCTGAAAATTGTCCTATCCCTACCCCTAAACCTAACCCTACTCATAAGTTATCCCTAAAATCAGTGGGAAATAACAGACGTAAAAGCACCTAACCCTGGTTGTAAGCCTGAATTTGACAAAAACTGTATAAACTTGTCCCTCAAATCGGATTGTTTGATTGGAATGTTGTTCCAGGATCAACAAAGAAGTTGATCCTGGAACATGTTGTACTTGGTGAAATTAGGTTCTGCATCGAAATCTTTAAATTTGTTTAATTTCTCTTTAGCCCCTGTTGCTGTGAAGAGGAGTGGAAACCTTGGACCACAAGTCTTTCTAGTCTCTTCATGCCTCCTACTTTACTGTCCTACAATATCACCAACCAGGAGTTTACCAACCAACTTTCTGCTCGCATCAGCCAGGCAAAAAGAATAGAATCAACCTTGATACCTTGCAAAACCACTTGTCAGGAGGACACAGACCAAGGCAGCCCGCAGTCTGGGGATGGTTACTTTGAGATGACTCTAGATGACACTAACGAGATCGTGGTTTGTTCCTCCTCATCTACCGTTCAGGAAAAGGGATCAGATGATGTGAAGAGAGAATCTGTAGATGATCATGTAAAAATGGTGGCTTGGTCTTTTTGCATCAGTGTTGGAGAAAGTTTGAGTCAGTGGCCATCTTGTTTGGTGGCAACGGACAGCTTGCTTGTGATTTTCCGTACAAGGTCAGGAGAACCAGTTAGTAACTTGGAGGAACTAATGGAGAGCTTTGAGATAGACTTGGTTGTGCCGTACACCAACATTGAGACCTTTCAGTTTGATATTCCAGAGGTTTGTGTCTCCTTAAAGGTGAAGTCACGCAATACACAATGGTTCTTTTTCTCAGATGCCCAAAGTCTGAAGGAGATGCACTCTTGTGTTAGTCTTCATGTGGACCAAACTAATGAGCACATTTTGAACTCCTCTAACACTCAGATGTTCATCCGACAGTTTCTGAACTCTTGGGACTTTGAGGAAAGTGATGGCAGTGTAAAAGGTGGACACTTGATACATTTCCTTAATTTAGACCCATCTACCTCCGACAAAAATGTCACAAACAACCCACAATTTCCAAAGAACTCAGTATCCTCAGACGTTTTATCCCAAATTGGCCTGTTTGAAAGTGATCAGGACCAAACCTCCAATCCCATGATCCTCTTTCTTACCTCTCGTCACCTCTGTGTTCTCAAGGTAGACTTTGTCGCTCTGTCGTCCCGGGACTCTTCGGAAGTAAGCGTGATGCGGAGCTGCTCCAAAGTAACTCGTATACCGCTCTCGTTCACACTCCTTGACCCAAAGCAGGGCTGTTGTTCATGTAGGGCCGTCTCAAACTCTCGCCATTTCTACGATAACCATGTAGTGGAACTGATGGCAGGTCACGAGTGCCTGACTATTGCTTTTGCTCTTCCGCAAGACAAGTTCACCTTCCTGAGAGAGTTCATGCAGCTTCGATCCAATCTGCGGGAAATTAAGACCATCACCCTGCAGCACACTAAGAAAGGACAATTGAAAGTGCACAGTTGTCCTGCTCCGGTTACAACCACCAAAATAATACCTACCAGCAGGTAAAGGAGCTAATTTGTTGCTATTATTTTTGAAGACATGTTAGCATGGATGTCATTTTAGCCCCAGATTTAAGTTGTAGCTGGAATGTAACTATAAGGTTGTAGTTTCAAACTCTGCAAAGGCTTTCATCATTTGTGCCTTTTAGCAATACACTTTCAGCAAGAATATTCCTTGGATTGGGAATCAAAAATCCATTTCAATTCTGGAATCCAATACTTGTTATAAAATAAAATCTGCATTTTAATATGCATCCAAAACACATGCACAGAAAATGTGATTTTAGAAGACTTGCATGGTGTCATCTGTGCTGCGCTTATCCATAGAAATGGGTCGGGAAATAGTATTCTTCATTTTGTTTCGAAATTATAGCCATAGCAGTCAGCATAAGGTTGTCATGGTTCACTTGTTTCCTAACCTTGTATGTGCCAAGTTATGTATAGTCTTTCAATTTATGTCTTAACCATTTAAACCTAATTTGCAAGTATGCCAGAAGAGCAAGTAACTTAATGTTTTAACTAAGAATTATGTCTCTAACTCTTAACCAGAAGTTCTTTGGACTAGAAAAGTAATCCCACCTCAAAAGGACGATTAAGACTTAACTCTATCACTATCCCTAATCTTAACTTTACAGATTAAATGCTTTTTAATGGATAACAGAAATGCAGAAGGGGAGATGAAATGCATCTTCTAAATGACTACCCACTTCTCCTAAGGCAGCATTTGTTAATTAGAAAAACCTTATTGGTTCTTTTCACGGTAGATGCACTGCACTGCTTTTTTACAGCGTCCCCCAGGAAGTGCCAAGGCCCCATCTGACCCTGTCTCTGCTGTATCCAGCCAAATCTCTTATTCAGCAGCTGATGGAGGACAACCTATGTCCCGCGCACCTCTCCCTCTCCTCTTCATTACTCCTCATCTCATCTCTCAAGGGAGACCAGCTTGTTCACTTCTTCCACGATAATATCGCTGAGGCAAGTCGTTCGCTCATTTCACAGATTCCCATCTGATATGAAGAAATTTCCTGGATAGTTGTGTCGTAGAACTTCCTCTATGGAAGTTTCCTTCGTAGTGGTTCTGTTGTTGTCCACACACTTTATATTCCTCGATTTGTACTTCCGGTCAACCCCTCTCTTCCTGTGCGCTCTTGGCTCCCGTGAATTTGTTTATTTACTTTGACTCTGTTACATTTGGCCAGCTGCCTTGTTTTCAAAAGGCGACTATCTGAACAATTTTCCACTCATTCTCAAATGTCACTGCAATCAGTACACTGTTTTTACAGGATATCCTAGAGTTTAAACCATAAACAAACACACATTACATTTGAAGTTTGCAACATGATTAGATACCCTCACTAGAATCATTTATGCATTGGAGGTGTTTATTAGTATTTGTGCCTGTTTTCTTGGATATGTCCTCAGTTCTTCAAAACCAAATGATATCTGGCTTGGCTGAAGGTATCATTCATGTTTGCAGGATAAATTGCATGGAAGAAACAAAACCCCAACCATAAGTTTGAGCAATTGTAATGCTTGTCTAAGCAAACGCCAATAAATAAACTGCAGTATTATGTGACAAGAGACAGAAATCTAAGGGTGTTTATCTTGCTGTCGGCATGCAGGTGGAGAATGAGGAGTTGAAACACATCTTGTGGACGTCGGTGCTCTTCTACAGATCTCCTGATGTGGAGACAACTGCCTGTGTCCTGCTGTCCACTAAAGCAATCTACTTCATCCTGGATGACACGGCGTCCTCGCTCACCAACCAATCAAGTGAGCAAAACCTTACTTTACATTTACAATGACGATTCTGTTCCAATCTTCAAATATATTCAGTTCTGCATGTATATATTTCTCTATTCTGTTCTAGTCATCAATCTAGAACATTAAAATTGATTCATAAAATTGATTCATCTTGCAGTGATGTGGACCTGGCAACCGTCCGAGCATAAGGACACAGATTTCCTCA
The DNA here is from genome assembly GCF_024679245.1 of Pseudorasbora parva. Taxonomy (NCBI): domain Eukaryota; kingdom Metazoa; phylum Chordata; class Actinopteri; order Cypriniformes; family Gobionidae; genus Pseudorasbora; species Pseudorasbora parva. Next base: position 15,717,654 of record NC_090185.1, on the reverse strand, counting down.
TCTCCTTCTGCTTCACCCTCAAACTGAAGGACCTGCAGAGCGTCAACGTGGGCTTGTTCGATCAGTACTTCAGGGTTGTCGGTGAGTTGGTTGTGAACAAGATCACTACTGGTCCAATTTTCTGCCCGATAGGCATGATGTGATTGGATGAAATATTTATCAAGCTGAGACCAAGTGCAGTGATCAGCTTAAACAAAAGAAGTAGCAATACATATAAATGCATGCTGTTTAAAGTCCATATGGTTTGTTAATGTGAAATCTGTTTCATGAACTCAGTTGTGCACCAAGGAACTGCTAATATAGCATTTCATATTGCTGTTCATCCCTAGGGAAATGCCTTAGGCAAGAAGCTCACATTCTATTTTTTCTATGCTTTTTTTGCGGCAGACGGGTGCAATTAAAAACGTGTTTTGCAAGCAACACTTTTTATTTTATATATTTTGCATCTTCATTAACAGGCGATGAAGGTAAGAGTGAAAACGGATATGTTAAAGAGTTTAATCTATCTTTCTTCAAAGGGCCCTCAGCCGATCACATCATTTCCTGTCTGACCCGTGACGGTTACGGCACACATCGTTTCCTGCAGGAGCTGATGATGGTTTTGTCCCTTCTGGAGAAAGTTCCCTCTCCTGAACCTTCTGAGCTGGATTTCTACTCGCAGTTTGGAAACAAAAGCACAGGTTTGACTGCTTGGATGTCTAGAATATATTGTGGAAATCCGATAATCCGCTCATCCTTCCGGATCCTTTTTACCAATGATATTTTATTCCCTCATGAATCAGGTAAAATGGAGAACTACGAGCTGGTCCACTCTAGCAAGGTGAAGTTTGTGTACCCGAGCGAGGAAGAAATCGGAGACCTTACCTTCATCGTGGCGGGGAGAAAGACCCCGCAGGCGCCTTCTCACTCCTTCAACATCCTTTTGTACGTACTGGTGTTCCAGGTCCACGTCGTTCCGGGCCAAACCAGCCAGAACCAGACCATCCTGCAACCCAAGACTCTTATACTCACCAGCACGGATGCTTTCCTCCTGGATGAAGACCACATTAGCTACCCGCTACCTGAATTCGCAAAAGAGCCACCGCAAAGAGACAAGTACCGCCTTACGGACGCCCGGCGGATCCGCGACCTGGACCGCGTGCTGATGGGCTACCAGACTTACCCGCAAGCCCTCACGCTGGTGTTCGACGACATTCCTGGACCGGATCTTTTGTGCCACCTCACCATGGACCATTTCGCGGACGGGAAGGGTGACAGGACGCAGGGGGTCGGAGGAGCCGAGGGCGAAGTGCAGTGGTGTATTTTCGTACCCGGTGCGGACAGCAGAGAGCGGCTGATATCGCTCCTGGCTCGCCAGTGGGAGGCACTGTGTAGCCGAGAGCTGCCCGTAGAGCTAACGGGCTGAACCACGGAAAAAGCGCAGTATTTACCTACACATGGAACATTTGTTTTTACAAGCTTTTTTGTTTACTGTTTTGACACGATGCATCCTGGGAAGCTGTATTGTAGAGTCCACACGAGTGTAATATTTTTTGTCTCAGGCTTCAAACGTTGCTTTGCATTTTAGACATATTTATCTGCTGCTGTGTACAATCGGCCATGCATTATAAAATGTGAAACGTCTGCTATACAGTTTTGTGCTACAGTGTTATTTTGTTTTTTTTTGAAGTGAATTTGTCGGTTCATGACAACAAAATGATTTTACGATGATGGCTTTTAATGAACGAATAGATGTATATAGTCTTTCGTTTTTTTACGTAAATGCAGTTTTAAGGTGTTATTCCTATTTTAGAAAGTATTTCCGAGCAAAATCTGCGGAGTTATTTGTACAAATATTAAAACGGAAGACCACCGAGCATGTTTACAGAGCGCTTTGAGCTTCATGAGATTATTCACCATGGGGATTCAGACTGATCATGCACTTTGAATTTTTTTGTAATAAATGCGAGTAATTATAAATGGGTTTTCTTTTTTATTATTGTTTTTATTCTTGATTTAATGTCCAAACATTTTATTTCATCCACAAAATGAAAAATAAGAGCATTTTTGTTTATAAAAATAATCATTAATAATAATCTTTTTATATATAAACTGTATTTATATATTTATTATTGTGTATTATATATATATACACACACACACACACACTGCCATTCAAAAGTTTTTCATCTATATTTTTAATGTCACCAAGGCTGCATTTATTTTATTAAATATACAAGCAAAAAAAAAGTTATTTGTGAAATATTATTAAAATGTTAAATAACTTTTTTCTGTTTAAATCATTTATTTTAAATAGAATCTTTTGTAATATAAAATGTCTTTATTGTCACTTTAGATCAATTTAATGAATCCTTGCTGAATAAATATATAATTTATTTAATATATTTTACGTTTTTTAATATCCAAATGAATTAAGTAAATAAAATCGTACTGATCCCAAACTTTTGAACGGTAGTACAATGTTGCAAAAGCTTTATATTTTCATTCATCAAAGAATCCGGAAAAAAAATTACACAACTGTTTTCAACATTGATAATAATCATAAATGTTTCTTGAGCATCAAATCATCATTAGAATGATTTTTGAAGGATCAGTTAAAAGTTCAGCTGTAATATCAAATTATCACTTTAAAATGTTCAAATAAAAAATACACTTTTTAATAATATGTCAAAATATTACTGTTTTATTGTGTATATAAAAGAAATCTCTCTCTCTCTCTCCTCTCTCTCTCTACATATTTAATATACTTTTTTTAAACTTAAAGTAGGCGTATGTAAGATTGTGGCCAAAACTAGTACTGCAATCACTATCCCCTCTCCACCTCCCCCTGACTTTAGGTTGCCAGATACAGGATCCAGCAGGAACGTTTGTAGCTGCAGCTGTGGTAACTAGAGCAGATCTGGCAACCCGGATGCCAAAACACTACTGACTTCGTGATTGGTCGATAGGTGGAGGGCGGAGCTTCAGGCCAAAACACAACATGTTAACATCAGTTGAGGGCTGCAAGAACAACCTTTAAATGACAATATCCTGGCCGGACTGTTGCCAGTGATATAAGTATTTGAAATTAACATGATTTCTTAATGTCTAGTGACATATCAGGGCCATTTTATGATTAAATTAAATATATTTCTTAGTTCCTTTAAATATTATTATATGAATTACTTTCATATTTTTGTCTGTTTTTTGTTTTGTGCTGAAGCTAGTTAAAAGCTCTATGAAGGAATATGTCCAATTTTTGTTCATATATAATTTATTTATTGGATTTATATTTAAGAAGAGAAGCAATAAGTTCTTTGATGTGCCTGCAAACTGTAAACTACTTTCACATCTTTATGGCTATATGAATAACAAAGATTTGGACAAGCAAAAACCAAAGTGTCTCGTGACTAAAGGCCTAGTTGAGCAAACCAAAAAAACCTCTTCTTCTCTCTCCAGCCTGTGTTGTTCCCTTGAAGACTGAGAGTCAGCGATATTAGATCCTGCTTTGAAACCCAGTGACACGGGGCCTGTTGCTGAAACATTCACGGCCTGATTGACCATTATGAACATGCACACGGGGTCACGCACAACACCATGCTTCGGGGAAACTGACGCAGCTTGTCAGCGCTCTACTTTATTACACGGCATGCTGTTGGACGAGCGAGGAAGGGCAGGAAACATTTGCTCTGTGCTGTTGAGGTGTCCAGCACTGGGCATTGTCAGTCTGACCCCGTCATTTCCTGTTATTCCTTTGGCCCGGGTGAAGGTCATGCTAGATTTACTGTATACTTTGTTTCTGTGAAAAGCTAGATTTTGCTTATTAAAAGGGATAGTTCACCAAAAGTTTAAGAAAATGCTGTCATCATTTACTCACCCTCACGTTGTTCCAAACCTGTATGAGTTTCTTTCTTCTGTTGAACACAAAAGAAGATATTTGGTTAAAAAAAATGTTGGTAAACAGACAGGTTTGGGCAAACATGGGGGTGAGTAAATTCTTTTTTTTTTAAATGTGGGCCATTGACATTTTGCTTTGAGACAGTTTGTACTAGCCTTGCAGCTCAAAACAGTGTAACGTTTTCTGCACATTATGAAAGAGTTTGACTGACTGAAGCTTCTCAGAGAATTAAGCATTAATAGGATTAACTAAGAATTAATCTTAAACAGTATCATATTTCATATATATATATATATATATATATATATATATATATATATATATATATATATATATATATATATATATATATATATATATATATATATATATATATATATATATATATAGATAGATATATATATATGCTAAAGTTTTTGGTGTGGTTTAGGCTATAGTTCATTTCTGAGCAGTTGCTATGGCATTGTATGTGGTTGCAAGTGTAGTTAAGGCATGTCTATCGGTTGCTAATTGGGTGTTATGCAGTAAGGCTGGGTAAAAAAGATTGATTAATCTATTCTCATTGAACCGATTCTTAAATTCCAAGAATCGACCTGTTTTCAGTTAATGAGTGAACAAGGCATTTAGAGCGCCTCATATCTAATAAATGGCAATATAATATGAAACAAAGTCTCAGATTTCAAATTCTCTAGGCTACATTTTAATATTAAATTCAAACAGAAAATACCGTTTTGGCGCTCTTTAATCCAGCGTGAAAGCTTTTGCCGCCTCAGCGACGCCCGCCCGCGTGAACTTAACATATCTTCCAATTTAAGAGTTACACAGGAAATAAACATTCATAAACATCACAAGGTTAGTTAAAATATACTATAAAACTTACCGAAATCTGTATGATGTCTCATGTAATAAACAGCTTGTAAAATTGTCACATAATGTTACATTTACCTGAGAAAAGCCATTCAGCGAACTACGTATGTTATTCAGCTAAGATTGAACTTGCTAAATATATGCACCATATTACAATATTCGTTATATTTAACTTCTCTTCGGTATTTAATGTAAATAGATCCATTTTTATTTAAATATGTATATTTCAAAAATCCAATTGGAGTAGAAACATAGGCTATCATTTTGTATTATATATAGGCTATTTAATTTTTTTTATATATATATATATTTAACTTGTGTGTAATTTAATTGTTTGTATATATAGATGAGAAAATTTGCGGTCTGAATCGAATACCGACCACTGTGGTCCAATCTGATACCGAAAAGAATCAAATTGAATCGTGAAATTTATGCCATTACCCAGCCCTGCTACTTGCTAAATTATTCTATATAATTTTATATGGTTACTGGGGTCTTGCTATGCGGTTGCTAAGGTGTTCTTAATGTTGCCTTTCTATGTGTGGTCACTAAGGTTTTCTCTGTGAATTTGTTTTTTTTTTTTTTTTTTTTTACTCAATTACTTAGCAGTTGTGGTTCCAAGTGTTCCATGTAGTTGCAAATATATTCTCTGTTACTATGTAATTGCTAAGGTATTCTGAGTGGTGTTCGTCCATTGCTATTCAGTAACTAATTTCATTGTGGTTTTTAGTTCATTGCTGAGCACTTGTAGGTGCTTTTCAGGCTGTTTAGAGTGGATATTGGTGCATTTATACTGTCATTAAGGTGTTGCTATGCAGCTGCCAAGATGTTCTGTGGGTTTTGTTTTCATGCATTGCTATGCGGTTGCTAAGCCATTGTAGGTGGTTGTCAGGGTGTTACTATGTGGTTGCAAATGTGTTCTTAGTTTTTAGTTGTAATACCAATTTCTAAGGTATTTTGACTGTTATTAGCACAATATTATGCATTTGCTAGTGGATGGTTGCATACTAACAAAGAGCCCAACCACAAGTCTCTGTAATATTCTGGTCTCTAGATATGGCTCGGGACCCTCTTTAAAGGACCTTTTTTATCATCTGCTCTACAAAAACTGTCCAATCACTTAAAAAGTAATAAAACTGCTCTTCTCAAAAAGACGAGTCAGTGCGGGGTGTGTTACATGCCAAAGTTTAATATTCAACAAACAAAACTAATTGTTATCTTCCACAAATACCCTCAAGATATTTGGGATAAAAAAACTTTTTTACCTGACACACTAATAATTTAGTTTTCTTTACAAAGTGAAAAGTGATAAACATTTTTATCTCTGTCAATAGTATCACTATTCAGCAGACAGACACAATAGCAGGAACTCTCAAAGTCTCAAACTGATGACACAGCAGTGCTGCAGAGTGAACGCTGTTGTTTTTAACTATATTGCATGTCTGCGTTCCAATTTCAATCTAGTGAACTCAAATAGAATCTAGCTCTTTAAATTACATTTGTTTAAAAAAAATTGCAACAAGTGCTCTTAAATAAAAGTGTCAAAAGACTATTTAAAGTGAAAAAGAATAGGAGATATAAAAATGTTGGATTGTTCTAATCTCATGTCATCAATCCAGTAGCTCATAAAGTCGAGCAATGCACCGATGACTCCAAGGTCATGGGTTAAATTCCCACAGAAAACTGCAACTGATAAAATTGTTCAGATAAGCATGCTGCTAAATGCATAATTTTTCAAATAACTTGTGTTCTCGCTGGTTTCTCACTTTAAATAACAAGGCGACCCCATCTCTAACCCTAGCACTGCTGGCACTAAATATTTGTGACCCTTCGAGATAAAGAAAAATGTGATAATCCGCAATGTACTCTTTTAAAATTCTGCTGACCCCTGCAAACTTGTCAGCTGACAAGCATGGACTTCCCAAACCATCATGGAAGCGAAGCGGTGGAGGAAATCCGGTGATTTTCCTGTCAGGAAAAGATGTTTTTCTCACCCTTTCTCTTGCTTGAAGCCGCTGTGTGGTCATATTAAAACCTCTCTCACTCTGTGTCAAGCTGCTCAACATGCAAATCCTTGAAAGCACATGAGCGAGAAGGTCTGAAGAGGTTTTTCTGGAGATGTTTGAAATCGAGATATCCAGTTGTGTCCTGTGACTGGAGATTGCGGCCGGTCTCAGGAGAGGCTTTTCTGTTTGTGTTACATGTTTATCTGACAACTTTTAAGGAGTTTTTCTGGTTTTGAGGAAGCAGACATGTCTTATCTTCTCATTTTGGGACTCACGGTACTGTGGATTATACAGATTCAAGTAAGTTGCATGAAAAGTTGTTGTTCATGTCTTTAGGTAACTATTTAAAGGATTTGCTAATTTTTTGGAGCATGTACCATGGTAATACTATGGTATTAATTGAAGGAATATACTTTTTTTTTTTTAATGGACCATGGTATTATCGATTATTATGGTATTTACATGGTACTCCAAGATACTTATATAAATACCTCGGTAAACCCCATAATTTCTTTTAGTAATTGGTCAGTGTGAACTATTACATTTTTGAAAGGGTGGTATCTTTTTAATTTACAATAATTTTTAGACAAGTACTATGCTGATACTGTGGAACAACATGTAACGCTTTGTAAAGAGTTACAATACCACGGTACATTGCTGTTGCCAGATGATAATACTGTGGTACATTGATTTATAGTATTTGGGTAAGGTGTTTAAAAGTGGAGTCTAAATCTTTAAATAACTATAAATGATTTGTTAAAAGTTGTACCATGGTATTTATTGAATGACCATGTAAGTACTACACTAAATGAATATACACTTTTTAAATAGTACTATGGTCATTTTTTGTTTTTGGACCATGGTAGTACCAATTATTATTTTATTTATATGGAACTCCAAGGCACTTAATTTAATACCATGATACACCCAATTGATATTGTCATGGTACCAGATTTTTATACTTTAATGTATGAAACTGCTAAACATTTGAACTCAACATACCCAGATAGAATCCAGATGTGGGCCACTTCTGGACAAAATGAATGTGAGTCTGAGGTGGCCCACATGTAAAACAGAAAATATGTGCCAAATATCCCAAACACATGTGGGCATTTTATGCAAAGCAGCACTGCTTATGGCTGTCTGCACTCTAAAAAATGCTGGGTTTAAAACAACCCAAGTTGGGTTGAAAATGGACTAACCCAGCAATAGGGTTGTTTTAACCCAACGGTTGAGTTGTTTTAACCCCACAATTGGGTTGTTTTAACCCAGAGGTTGGGCTGAATGTTGCTTAAGACAACCCAATTGCTGGGTTAGTCCATTTTCAACCAAACTTGGGTTGTTTTTAACCCAGCATTTTTTAGAGTGTGGATGTGACCCTAAAGTGGCCCACATGGTAAATAGTGAATATGTCCCAAATCACAAAATGTTTTAAAAAAAAAACATGTTTCTTTAGAAAATTTCGAATCTGGGTGTAAACCAAAAGTTGATGTTGTAGAAAATGTGGCCCAGTTTATTAGGTCTATTTAGCTCTGATATGGTTGTTTGTAGAGCTCCTAGAGAAAACAGTTGAAAAATATAAGATTTTTTGGTGTAAATATAATTTATTATATTATATATTAGGCTATTCTAGCCTAGAAGTTTTTTTTCCCATCAGCGTTCTATCAGCATTTAAATTCTATGACATTTAAATCTAGCATATTTCGCCCATACAGTACCCTAGTGAAATACATATTTTCATGTGATTTTATTTTATTAAATATCAAAAATCGAATAGGTTTGCATCATAAACAACGCCTAGATGGACACTTTACAGTTGGTTGTATGACTGTAAGAAGTCATTCTCCTCAAATGCTATTGAAGTTAGAATCGTGTATATGAGCAATGTATGTAACTTTGGAGATGGTCCCTAAATTCGCGAATATCGAACATCCAACGTCAATCCAACTTTATGCCAGTCCCATCAGAGGTGCTGTGGTTCTGCTGTGATCTTTGTTTAAAACTATTTTCACTGATGAACAAAAGTCAATCGCTGTACGATGAAGGACTCTCCTGCGTTCATCGCACATATAGGCTTTATTTCTGCTATGTTGTTTATGATGAGAGTGCAGATGTCAGTGAGTGAGAGTCGCTCTGAACAAAACTCCAGCATTTCAGCGATGAATAATCTGAACGCCTCCGATTATTAGACATTGCATTCATAATTTTAGAAGAATCACGTGTAATTGGTTATAACACACAATGCAATTATAAGAGATGCCTTTTGAGAAGACTACAATAAAATTAAATCACTGGCGAATATATAAAAATTCAAATTTATTATTAAAAACAATGGTAATCAATGAAGGTGTGAAACATTGAAAACAACTAAGTAATCTTTTTAAAATGCTGAGATGGTTGACCAGATCTGGCAAACAGGAGTGCATTGCCAATGCAGCATTTGGTCCATATGAACATGAGGAACGTGGGAAAGTCCAGGATTAGAATAAAAATCAACCGTAACCCACATTAGAGCCAGGTCTGGTTTATTCGCATTGTTCTTGGCAGACATGTGGCTATGCTGTGATTATCTTGCGGCCCAGATCTGGCAAACAGGAGCAGTATGCCAAAGTACCATCATTCCATGCAGTATGTGGGCCGGATCTGTACCATAGCAGTTTTGCTATCTTGGTTTCAAATTTCCATTCACTATCATCATCATCAACTAAAACATGGTACTTTGTACCCCATGGAGATGATTTGCATTGAAATTGAAATTGCATTAATAAAAAATAAATTGTGTGCACTATTCTTGTTCATTGTTCATGTTTGAGCCACATTTGTGTTTCTGTCGTTCCAGGCCGCCTCGAATCGCTGCGAATCGCTTGATACAGTCCAGGTCACAACTCCCTGCACATCCTGCGCCGCCATCGCTGCTGTCGACTGCAAGCAAGGGTTCAGGAAGATCTCCAAGAGCCCCGAATCATGCAGGTGTGTGATTATTATCCATTTCTGCTTGCTCGGCATGTTTGTGTCTTATCTGCCACTGCCCTGTTTCAGATACGTGGTGGAAATCGGGGATCGTCTGGTAGAGCAGCAAGGCTGCGCTCATAGATGTCAGATGGTTACGACAGTCCAACAGTGCTGTCCGGGCTTCTGGGGGCCCTTGTGCTTGCGTGAGTTACAATGACACCCAAAAACACTTAAGATACACTAAAATAGAATGTAACAGAGCATTTTAGGCTCACCATATATCATTTTCTCCTGAACTATACTAGTCAAGTACAGTGGTATTACTTAAAGGATTTGTTCACTTTAAAATGAAAATTACACCATGAATTACTCGCCTTCAAGCCATCCTAGGTGTACATGACTTTTCTTTTTTTCTTCCGATGAACACAATTATATTATTAATAAATATCAAGTTATATTAATAAATATCCTGACGTTTCCAAGCTTTATAATGGCAGTGATGGGGTCCATTGAGTTTGAAGCTCAAAAAAGTGCATCCATCATCATAAACATACTCCACACGGCTCCGGGGGTTAATAAAGCCTTTCTGAAGCGATGTGATACATTTGTGTAAGAAAAATATCCATAATTAAATCTTTATCAAGTATAAAAGCATATAAAGCATGACTGGCGCAATGTTTGACATCGAACGTAGCATAAGCGTTTTGAATTGCGAGAGGTGTTACAGTTTTTGTGTCAATCGGAAAGTGGTCCACCGGAAGTTATATATTCACTTTATAAAGATTTATCTATGGATATTTTTTTACAAAGCCCCCTCAATTTGCTTTAGAAGGCCTTTATTTATCCCCCAGAGTGGTGTGGATTACTTTTATGATGGATGGATGCACTTTTTTGAGTTTCAAACTCAATGGACCCCGCCACTGCCATTATAAAACTTGGAAGCGTCATGATATTTATTAATATAACTCTGATGGTGTTCATCAGAAAGAAGAACGTCATGTACACCTAGAATGTCTTGAGTGTGAGAAATTCATGAGATCATTTTCATAACTTTCACCTAATCCAACTGGTGACACAAATACTGCAGGTTCTAAGTTACTTAAAGCTGCTTAGGGTAAGAAAGTATCTACTATGTGATGAATTTCCTAACCAGTGCTGTGTGTTTCTCCAGCTTGCCCGAGCTGGTCAGGAAAGGTGTGTAATGGTCATGGTACATGTGAATCTGGAGATTCAGGAAATGGCACCTGTGTTTGTGATGTAAGTGTATCTGAGTTACTACATTCATTTACTTTGATTTAAATGTTATATTACAATTTTTATGTTAAAATGTTTTATTTATTTATTTATTAAATTCAAATAAGTCTTGCTAGGGTAAGTAATAACACAAAATGAATAATAATAATAAAAAATAATAATAAAAACAAATTTAACAATAAAAATAACTATAATAAAAATTAGTTATGTTATGTTATGAGTTATGTTTGAGTTATGTTTTTCTACCTTAAAATTGTTCATTTCATAATTGTGGTTGAACATGCATTTTTGGCCAGGCTGTCATACAAAGAATTATGAAATTATGCAAACAAAAATGTAAATGTACTAGTACACTTAATAACTAACTAAATAAATAATGGTGACATGTACATGTTAATTAATATCACGTTTGAGTAAGTACAATGGCCCTCATTTTTCAATCTTGCGTAGAAACGGGCGTATATGTTGGCGTAAGATTATGCTTACACTCTCACCGCCTGATTTATGAAGCTGTGTGCACCTCTGCAATCCAGGTGTACGCAATACCTGCCCTTGATAAATGCTGTGGCTGAAAACGATCATCATTAGATTAACACGCCCCTATTCAAGTCTCCGCCTCCCCGAAGCCCTCATTTTACGCCATTGGATACACGGAAGACGGCAAAGAAGCGAAACTTCTCCGACGTGGAGATCGGGCGCGCCTCAATCATCTTACTAGTCCACTAGTCAGGGCACTGATTAGGAAATAAGTCAATGGACTGACTCCCTGATCAGTGCTCTGACTACTGAACAAGTGAGATGATTGAGAAGCGCCCATCGAGCCGATCACCAGGGAAGTGGAAAAAAGCGAAATTGTTTTATTTGGGAGTTTAAAGAGTGGGATTAAAGGCACCCACAAAAACAAAATATGGACCTTAATTACGAGTAACAGTGTGGGGGTGGAGAAGTGCACTCCAGCAGTTTAAATAGCTGTTTGGATGAGAAATTATCACAATGCATTATTTTACAGAACAATGATTTTGACATTAGCATTTAATGTCGTATCACGGCACATGTAGGTAGGCTATTGGGGTGTACGATAGTGATGATGATGTGATGTGGAGTACCATTCATTCACATTAATAATTGCATGACAATTTGTAAGATTCTTATTATTATTATGATTTTTATTATTAATGACGCTTATTGTTATTTAGAAGAAGAATGTCGTTATTATTTATTTTATTATTATTATTATTATTATTATTATTATTATTTAAAAGAAGAAGAATGTCAATTTTATTATTTCGACAGTCTGAATTATTTTCAGTCCCAGTCCGTGCGCAGCTGCCGGGCCTAACCCCGAACCATCAGGTAAAGCGCACAGGCTCGCAACTGGAGGAATACATGCCTACAAATCAAATGCTTGGTATCACACAAATTAAACATTTAAGTCCATGTTTCACAATAAGAAACACTGAAGTTTATAATTACTATGTTCTTGTTTTTTGTTTTTTTGTTTTTTTACAGTGGGTTATAATATAGGCCTAGCACATCTTGTCAGTGCGTTTTGTGGTGTTAGGAATTGTTTTCCTGCGCATTTTCCCACTAACTCAAACGTGCGTACACCACCTCCTGAGCTGGCGTAGGATTTGAGCGTGCCGTACGCCAACATCCATATTGATAAATCTCAAAGTCACCGTGGGTTTGGGTGTACGCAAGGTGTACGCTGGAAATTTGGTGTACGCACTTTTGATAAATGAGGGCCAATGTAACTACGTCACTTTAAAATAAAGTGTAACCTAAATAATCTATAGTAAATTAAAGGTACTTTTCTATGTTCTGTTCTTCTACAGCCATTTTATGTTAATTTAGTAATACTGTTTTATTTTTATTTTTATTTAAGTTTGTTGAAAATAGTTGCTTATTTGTTTGTTTTTCATTTATTTATAAGTTATAATATTATTAACGATAATAATAATCAACACTTTTACAGGAGGGATATACAGGTTTTGCGTGCCAGAACTGTTTGAATGAGAATGCCTATGGAGACAACTGCCGTTCAGGTCTGTTATTTATACAACAGTAATTTCTGATCCCATAAGCTTATAATCACCATTTTTTAAGATAAAATGGTCTAACTGTAAAACTATTCTAGTGTGCAGCTGCTCAAATGCAAAGTGTAATTCAGGACCCGACGGGGACGGCGAGTGTTACTGTCAACCGCCATTTTTAGGACCAAAGTGCCTGCAAAGTTAATCCATACATTTCTCTTGGAATACATACAATTACAATTACTATCAATATCATTATGTGGATTTTGTTAACTCACACTTTTCTTTTCCTCTGCAGCTTCTTCATCTTGTTCAAAGTGCCCAGCCTACTCGTACTGTAAACGAGACGACACAGGCATTGTGTGCGAATGTCTGAAAGGATACAAGAAGGTTGGACAAGCGTGTATAGGTACTTTCCTGATGTTTAGCTATATGCATTTTGGGCCAGATTTAGTAAACAGGCCAAATTAGCGTGAATGCGCAATTCCAAAAAAGTGCAGATGGGAGTGGAAAGTTCTGTGCGTGATCTTCTGACAACATCCATAATGACCAACACAATCTACAAAGAGCAGCTATTATCATCTGATTTAAATGTTTTAACATTTTTGGGTAAATAATGGTGCAAATACCAGTAAATTGACGAGCACAAACCTTATCAAATCACCTTGTGTGAATCATTTAAATACTCTGCTCCCATAACTTTTGCGTCTGAAAGGAAGACTCCTACAAATGCATATGCAATAAGATCAGCCAAAATATAACTGTGTCCACGCCTTTTCAGCTCTAATTTTTCCCTTTTGTGTTTTTAATAAATCCTGACTGTTGATTTTTATTGCAAAAGAGGGTTAAAGGAGCACTCCACTTTTTTTAAAAATATGCTCATTTTCCAAGTCCCTTAGAGTTGAACAGTTGAGTTTTACCGTTTTTGAATCCATTCAGCCAATCTCTGTATCTGGCAGGTTCCATTTTTAGCATAGCTTAGCATACATCATTGAATCTGATTAGGCCATTAGCATCACGCTCAAAAATGACTCCAGACTTTATTTTTTCAAAGATATTTTTCCTATTTAAAACTTGACTCTTCTGTAGTTACATCGTGTACTAAGACCACACGGAAAATGAAAAGTTGTGGTTTTTGCAGACCGATATGGTTAGGGACTTTTCTCTCGTTCCTGCGTAATAATCAGGGAACTTTGCTGCCGTTCCATGGGTGCAGCGGCGCGACGATATCACAGCGCAACTTTTAATTTTCTGTTGGTCTTAGTACACGATATAACTACAGAAGAGTCAAGTTTTAAATAGGAAAAATATTGAAAGTCTTTAGTCATTTTTTGAGCGCGATGCTAATGGTCTAATCAGATTCAATGATGTATGCTAAGCTATGCTAAAAGTGCTACAGCCAGATACCGAGATCCGCTGAAAGGATTCAAAAACGGTAAAACTAAACTGTATAACTCTAAGGGACTTGGAAAATAAGCCTATTTTCAAAAACATTGGAGTTTTCCTTTAACGCTATCGTGAGCTGATAGTTAATCATACTTAGTGTATGTTTTGTGTAATTTTAAATGTATTTTTTTTTTGTTTAATACAGCATCAATCTTCTTCCAAAACTTGTTTTTCTCTTAGCCTGACTCACTATGGTTAGCCTATTATAAGTATTTATAATTTAGACCCGTTGGGATGGTTTTTTTTGCGGGGAATTGCAAACATATGTCACTCACCTGTGAGTGTCTCATCGTCATATCGTTAAGTAGAGGAAAGTTGCTCCTGCTACTTTGCTATGTATCTAGTGTGGGAGTGAGAGGTTATTTGTCACAACGAGCAAGGGAGGTTGACATGGAGCCGCAAATCCGGAACCTCCAGGAAATCACCTGTTTTAAACAAACACCGAACAAAGGAGAGTCTGCCAGCAAAAAGAGAATGAGACAGAGCTCGTAATAAAACAAGAATCAACATAGGTTTGGCTTTTTTTTGGCTTTCAACTGTGGGATTTTAAATGTTGTAAAAGTTGCGCAGAGATGCCATTTTATTACTCAGCTGGTGACCAATCTGCATTAAAGAAAAGATTAATTGCCGTATGTAGTTCAGTGTCCATTGTAAAGCGTTATCTATTCCAGTGTTCGGAAGGTTATAAACAGTAAGATAACCATATTCATCTGCAGTCACTCAGAGCCAAAGCACAACCAAAACAATATTCTTCCGCAAAATAAATGCAGTTTTGTTTTTTAACTGCTAGAGGGCCAAAAGTTACAAATTGTACCTTTAAATACAAAATAGTCTATTTTCTATCCATCATCTCTTTCTACCCTGTTTCAGGTGTATGTTCGCCAGGAATTTGTGGCGTGAACGCTAAATGTTCATTTAGCGGTGGGAAGTTTCAATGTGAATGTGAAGAGGGATTTAAGGGTGACGGAAAACACTGCGTTCCCATCGACCCATGCGACACTAATAACGGAGGCTGTCCTGAGGAGTCCACCCTCTGTGAATTTACAGGCCCAGGGAAGGTGAGCAATGCATTGTGGGATGGAATTTGAATCTGAATCTAATGTAGAATTCAATGTTGTTTGTTATAAGAGCTTAGTGTGTGTTTCCTCCCCAGTCGAAGTGTGCGTGTTTGCCCGGGACAGAGTCAGCCGATCCATCCAAGGGCTGCACACCAAAGCCAAAGCCTGTTTGCGCACCGGGTACATGCCACAGCAGCGCCCGCTGCGAGGTTAAATTCAACAGCCCGCCCAGGTCTGTTCCGGTGCTTCCCTTAAAATAACACAGTAAAGGCAACTTTCACTTCCTTCAGTGCCACACTGTTCACTCAGAGAATCTCACGAAACCTGCCCACAACACGTTCAAGTCACATTTCACCCAAGAAAAAAATATTTAATGTTTTTAATTGTTTAAAAATGTATATACAAATATTCTGTTTCATGAAAATGAAGCATATTTTTTAGGGCATCGCAATATTTTTCACATATTTCAAGACATTTTATACCATATTTCTCATTTACTTGATGCATCTGGATGATTTAGTTAAAAATAGTGTAATATTATACATTAAAAATGAGCTTGATAAATTCCTTTTTGTATACATTTTGAAAGTTTTCATAAAAGTTAAACACTTTTCCTCCTGAATTCTCATTACCGCAATGCAAATAAATGTAATTATCATTATTTTAATATGAATGTATATATTTCAAAATGATATATATTTTTGCTTTGTCTCCATCTGTCAAAGGATATTTAAAATGTTTTATACATTGAAGTATTAATACATCATGGTAGTATTAGTCATTTTACTGTATTACAGTAATGAAAATCTAAGGATGCATAATAATTTAAAAGAAAGGAATTCAGAAGACCAAATAGTTGTAAAATAAACGTATTTACGGTAACATCCCTTGAGTCATTATATATATATATATATATATATATATATATATATATATATATATATATATATATATATATATATATATATATATATATATATATATATATATATATATATATATATATATATATATATATAATTTAGATTTTTTTAAATGATAACTCTTCTTCACATTTGGACCACGAACACACACAAAAATTGACTGGATTTTATGAGTTTTGTGGTTGAATTTAAAAAAAGTAACAAATCTGTCCCTTGTGGGTCATTTTGAACCCCTTAGGAATTAATGGTATGATGCAAAAAAATAAAATCTAAATATTTACCACAACTTTACATTACAATTGTCATTGCTGTGATGCATTTGCATGTTTTACTTTCCTCCTAAATTCTTATTACCGACTCTTCCCTGAATGTTATGAAAATGTTATATAGACATTGCATGAACTGCTCAACAGCTCCCCCTTGGGAGAATCGTTTATGCATGGCCTAACGATTAACGCAAATCTGTGTAGTAATGTACTGAATTACAGTGTTCAGTTATGTTTTCTGATATTATTGATGCATGAATTAGATTTGTAGGCCACATTGTTTCCAGTGTAAAGAAAGCCGTAGTAACGAGTGATTCTGTCACGTCATGAATAGCTGAGATGTTTCGCTCAGATGCACGCTGAAGGCCGGGGTATAAACCGAGACATTTCATTCTTTCAGATGCCGCTGCACCGCTCAGCAGATTGGCGATGGCAGACGTTGCTATGGTAACCTCATGGAAAGAGTTCTGGAGCTGGACAGAGAGGGCAGTCAGGCAGGAAACCTCACTGGAAGCATTCGCTTCTTTGGTGGGTCCTTTGAGATCACCAAACCCACTTTTCTGGGGGGGTTTCATTCAACTTTAAGTGAACACTTCAGCCTGTTTTGTCAGTTTGAAAGGAGCTAAAAGCAGTGTTAGATGTGCTTACAGTGTGTTCTGGCTTTCAGAGCAAGCGTGCGAGTTTACTCTGAGCCAACACGGCCCGTTCACTGCGTTCATTCCTGTGGGACAGACCCCATTCCAAGTGAGTTGAAGCACACTGAAAAACACAAACAGTGGCCTAGTAGATTGTGTTTCATGTCCTCATAATGTTTCCTGTTTTTTTTGTTTTTGTTTGTGACAACTTCCTGCTTGTCTCAAGCAGACACTTGTAGGAAAATCCTCCACCAACATCCTGAATGCTGTGTGCAAAAATCACCTGATCCTCGGACAGAAACTTTACAGTGATCTGGAGGGGAAAGATATGTGGATGTACGGAGGAGAAAAGATCAGATTCAAAACAAAAAAGGTATCTGTCTGTCTGTCTGTCTGTCTGTCTGTCTGTATGTCTGTCTGTCTGTCTGTCTGTCTGTCTGTCTGTCTGTCTGTCTGTCTGTCTATATGTCTGTCTGTCTGTCTGCCTGTCTGTCTGTCTATATGTCTGCCTGTCTGTCTGTCTGTCTGTCTGTCTGTCTATATGTCTATCTATATGTCTGCCTGTCTGTCTATCTATATGTCTGTCTGTCTATATGTCTATCTATATGTCTGCATGTCTGTCTATCTGTCTGTCTGTCTGTCTATCTACTGTACATGTCTGTCTGTCTATATGTCTATCTATATGTTTGCCTGTCTGTCTGTATGTATGTCTGTTTGTCTATATGTCTATCTATATGTCTGTCTGTCTGTCTGTCTAATGTCTATCTATATATCTTACTATATGTCTGTCTTCCTGTCTGTCTGTCTACATGTCTGTCTGTCTGTACAAATTGACCTAAGGTGCCGCTGAAATATATTTCTAATCAAGATTTTTTTTACAAGAAATGGCTCATTTTAAACCCACCAGCTTTTGTGATAATGTTTCAGTGAAAAACTAAACTTTCAAAAAGTATTCTAATATTCACAGCTTGGTAAAGCCCATTGAGTCAATTTTTGCAAAGACATACGTGTTGTCACCTTGTCATATGAGCTTCACCTGTGACTAATAATGGATCAATTAGGTCTCAAGTGTGTATAAAAAGAACCCCAGTACACTAGACCTTCACATCAACTGCAACTAGACCTCTGCAAACATGCCTAAGATTCACCCTGAGACTAAAGTTTTGATTATCAAGAGGCTGAAGACCAGATCCACTGCTGATGTGGCAGACACCTTCAATGTGTCTCAGCGTCAAGTACAGAGGATAAAAAAAAGGTTTGAAGAGACTGGAGACGTTTTTGACAAGCCTAGGTCAGGCAGACCCCGCAAGACAACTGCTCGAGAGGACCGTTTGTTGGCTCGAAAATCCAAGGCCAGCCCATTTTCCACTGCAGCAGAGCTCCACGAGACCTGGTCACCTGAAGTCCCTGTGTCAACCAGAACAGTTTGTCGGATTCTGTCTCGAAATGGCCTCCATGGTCGAATCAGTGCCCAGAAGCCAGCACTAAACAAAAGACAACTGAAAAACCATGTGGCATTTGCCAAGGCCCACCGCCTGCTAAAAGGATGGATTCTGGAAAAGTGGCAGAAGGTGGATTTTTCAGATGAATCTTCTGTTGAATTACACCACAGTCGCCGCAAATATTGCAGGAGACCTACTGGAGCCAGAATGGATCCGAGATTCACCCAGAAAACAGTGAAGTTTGGTGGCGGAAAAATCATGGTCTGGGGTTACATCCAGTATGGGGGTGTGCGAGAGATCTGCAGGGTGGAAGGCAACATCAATAGTCTAAAATACCAAGAAATCTTAGCTATCTCTTATATTCCCAACCATAAAAGAGGCCAAATTCTGCAGCAGGACGGTGCTCCATCGTCAAGGCGAAGAAGATCAAGATCCTCCAGGATTGGCCAGCCCAGTCACCAGACATGAACATCATTGAGCATATGTGGGGTAGGATGAAAGAGGACGCATGGAAGACGAAACCAAAGAATATTGATGAACTCTGGGAGGCATGCAAGACTGCTTTCTTAGCTATTCCTGATGACTTCATCAATAAATTGTATGAATCCTTGCCAAACCGCATGGATGCAGTCCTTCAAGCTCATGGAAGTCATACAAGATATTAAATTTGGATCTCACAGCACCACAACTTAATTTGCTGACATATTTTTGTATTTGCAGTAAATTTGTTCAATTTCTGTATAGGCGACACAACTTTTGTCTTGCCAAAATTTGACCTTTCTGTCTTGATTAATTGATAAATATTTTTTCTGTGAAAATAATTTTTTCAGTGCATTAAACATCATTTGGGAGGGTTTTGACTTTTCATATGAGCTATTTCTAACACCAATTAATTAATTAAAAGTCAGGTTAATATCAGGTATTTCTAGAAAATAGATAAGCGACAAGACTTTTGTCAGGGACTGTATATGTCCATTTATATGTCTCACTGTCTGTCTGTCTGTCTGTCTGTCTATATCTCCATTTATATGTCTGACTGTCTGTCTGTCTGTCTGTCTGTCTGTCTGTCTGTCTGTCTGTCTGTCTGTCTATATCTCCATTTATATGTCTGACTGTCTGTCTGTCTTTCTGTCTGTTTATCTGTCTCTCTATATGTCTGTCTGTCTATCTATATGTCTGTCTGTCTGTCCGTCTGTCTATTTGTCCATTTATCTGTCTGTCTGTCTGTCTGTCTGTCTGTCTGTCTGTCTGTCTGTCTGTCTGTCTGTCTGTCTATCTATCTATCTATCTATCTATCTATCTATCTATCTATCTATCTATCTATCTATCTATCTATCTATCTATCTATCTATCTATCTATCTATCTATCTATCTATCTATCTGAACCTACCTTTCTATCGGTTTCTCTGTCTAGTTGCTCTGCTGATTTTTGCATGTATCTTCAGCACTTCATCCTGATGAGGGATCCAGACGTATTGTTTACTATACTTGAGAGTGACATCCCAGCATCCAACGGAATAATTCATTTTATTGACAAGCCCTTTACTCTTACTCATATTGAATCTTCAAACAACAACATGGAGGTAAAGTTGTTCCAACTATTTCACAACCAACTGATCTAGTAATACCTGATAAATAATAAACATCACCAACAGCAGCACCCTCTAATGTAGATGTTCTTTTCTGCAACCTCAAGTTCTCCTCCAGGACCATCGGGGAGATTTTCAGAGAGGATGAAAGGTTCAATCGATTCCTGTCTCTGGTTGATGTGAGTGATCTCCTATCATGCTTGTGTTCTGCACTTCTGCACTGAACCCAAGCATTCATAATATTTTGTCTCTTTCTGCTGCAGAATTGTGGAGCCCTGTTACCCATTAGAGGAGCAGGTCCTCTTACAGTGCTTGTTCCAACCAACAAAGCCATAGACAAATTCAGAGATGGAAGTCTTATGTACATGCTGAATGATGTGAGCTGCCAATATGTGTTTCTGCCTCTAATGAAGTTAGATATGTATAATCAAATTATTTGCATCCCATTTTTACTCATTGTTTTAATCAAACCAAGGTGAAAAAGACATACTATTAAATGTATTAAAAGTGTACTTAAGTATGTGTTTAGTACAATTTAAATATAATACATACTATACTACTTACATTTCAAGTGCATTTTTAATACATTTAATAGGACATCCTTTTCAACCTGGGAAATCCATAGGGCATTTTTATATTCATTCATAACACATACTGATTTTTCATCTCTTTTTTATAAAGGCCAAACCAAAGCTTCAGACGCTTCTGAAACACCATATGTTCTCCCTGGCTGCCGTAAGTTTCTCTTTAACCTCTGAAATCATATATTAAATGCTTTCCCACAGTTATTTTTACATTAAAATTAGGCATTTATGTACATCACTTTGGAGAACTTATGAAATGGTTCAACGGATGCTTTTTTCCTGAAATGTGAAGCACATATTAGTTTTTTAATAGTTTTTATAGTCTTTAATTTGTCATTGCATAAAAATGCTAATGCAAATGCTAATGATAGTCATTTGTGAGTTATATTAGCAGATGAGACATTCTAATTGTAGAAAGCATTAAATTGGAGGAAAATGTATACGCGCCTGAGCAGAGGAATTTGGTGTATTTGTGGGATGTATCTAGATGGTTAACCTCTTAAGAGATTAGCATTTGCTGCCTCCAAGGTTAAGACTATTGCTTCGAGACTCAAAATAAACACTACGTACGTAGAAATGTCGTGTCATATTTTTTGTCAGAACAGGGGTTTAGACAGCCATACTTTTAGTCCATTTTCTAACTGCTCAAATGCTGCTGTCAATAGAGGGTATGCACGTGACGTCACCACCGTCCGGAGTCGCTGCGGTTACACCCACTGAGTGGCAAAAAGACTGAGAGGCAGCGTTGGTTTTCTGCATGAATTATGTGAAATGCACATAAAACCAGGAAGGCAGACTTAAAGGCCCACTGAAGTGCTTTGGAACGCGTCGCATTATTCAATGTGTTGATGTAATTTCCTCTGAATCGGGTCCAGCTGTTAGCAGCTTCTCCCCTTTTTTGAAATAGCCAATAGCGTTTCGTTAATATACAGTTTGAATAGAGCGCAAGAGCAGAACTTTCTCTGTTTAGTAAAGCCAGCAGTTTCCTCTAACTGTTTACCATCATAATCTCTTTCATATCGCTTTTGAAATGCAGCATTCTGTGCAGAATTCAAATGGGTCGATATGTTTGTTGTCTGTGCGGACTCGCGCATATGATCCGCGCTGCACTCTCATGTCTTTGGTCTAAATTTAGACCAGAGCTGTTGGGGTGTGTGCGCTGAGGCTGTGCGTGAAACTAACGTGAAAACAGACTTTATTCGCCTCAAATGAAAGCATATTTACACTGAATCATTCCCTATCACATATATAGTGTGCTATGTGCCTTTCACCATGTAGAAATTAGTAAATGTGTGTTAACAACTGACCGATTTCAGCCACAGCTTCAGCAGTGTAGGGGGCGGGCTTTATATTCTAGAGAGCATTTTGATTGGACAGAAGATTTGACGAGAAAGTGAAGTCTGCGTAGCCTGACAAGCCAGACCCACATCAAGATGTTTGGTCTGGAAACTTACCATAGACAGGGCTCAATCAGAGGGGCGGGATAAACGGTTGTCTTTCAAACTCCCTCTGCACGCGATAGGATAGCACTACCACCAACCAGAGCAACGAAGGTGAAACAGAGCTCGCTGACAGATTAAACATTCGCCATATCCGGTCGGCAAAACTCAGAACACATCTTCCCTTTTTAAGAATGACTCCAGTGCCGTTCTTTGTTCTTTTCTCAGAGAAAAGCTTAACTCCAAGTCTTCCAGAGTCGCGGTCAGAGCTGATTCGAAAGACCGCCGTTCGCCAGTTTCTGTGTTTACTAGAAGCACACAAACACAACTCGGCCGTCGTCATTATGGCCCTGCCCACCAACTCTATACATGATGTGATTGGCCCGGCAAGAGTTAGGCGAATACAGCTCAGAAGCGTATTGAGAGTTGCTAGACGACACTTGCGGGCAGATTAAATTTGCTGCTGCTAGGGTGCGTCTAGATTTCTAGGCTAAAGTCTGCGTTGATGTCACCAAAATCTGAGATTGGTTTTAAAGGAAGTGGGAGACTGTAAATTTTGAATGCTTATATCTCCTAAATGCAAATTTTGTCATAGTTTTGGAACACACCAGCTTATTCATAACTTTAAGGCTAACACAGTCATACTAAAAGCTAAAAAACTTCAATTTTGATTTCAGTGGACCTTTAATATTAGCGTGTAATTTTCTTACTTAAACCACTGCCGCCTGCTGCTTCTGCTACTGACTGCTTTTAGATGGAAAAGCTGCCCATAACTGCTGGTCTAGGATCTGTTTTCTTCGTAATAATAGCATATTATTAGCGCAAAAGAGCTGGCTAAAAATCCAGTGCGTGTCTTTATTTGCACTCAGTCAAATAATTACATTGCCAACGTGTTTTTGCTTCGGTGAGTAATTTAGCCAATCACAGACATGTTTGTTGATTTCTTGAACGTAATGGCCAATCACGGGTGTTGAAGATAGAATTCACTTGCCACTCGAGTGTTTGTCCAGTGCTGGGTTCCGCACGCGCGCAAATCCTCTCTAACAAAGTGTAGACATTATGTAAATAAGAGATTCAGTGTGCAGTAAGGCTGCACGATTAATCGCAATTTACATGAAATCGAGCACATCACAATTTGAAAAAGGACTGCGAAAAAAAGCAACATGCGTCAAACATCTGGCTTACAGATTCACTCTCGAAATTGCGATGACTGACAGTGATAAATATTTATGATTTACGAAATCAGGCTCATGAAAATGTCAGGAAAACACAATTCCTGGCTGCATGTATATCCACGGATCACTGGATCTTTGATAAGTTGTAAGGAACACTATATCGGGCACATCCTTCAGTTTAAAATGATAATTGTTTGCTCTACTCGCATTTTCCTCTATTAACTCCAGTCATGCAGCAGCTCTTCTGCCACTCAGTGGGGCTGAGGGTGCGTGTTCCGAAAGGAAAGCAACGTCGATGCATACCGTCTATTTAAATACACCATTTGTCAATGTCAGTACACTAGCAGATAGCCTCAAAGCTAACAGACATGAACTAAAATCTTCACATTTGGATTTAATGATTTTATGAAAACTGTAGCTGTGAACCATTTATGCAATGGATAACATAGTATATCACATCACATATCTTTTGCTTAGATCACTGTGGACCAGCTTGCCAGCATGTCTGCGATTATGACCATGGCCAATGAGATCTTAATGATCAATGCCTCTGAGGATGTAAGTGACTGTCCTTCATTGATTGCATTGGCTGTAACTTCGGATGGAAATTAGATATTTCTTATCAAATTTGGTGCAAACGTGTTGGGCCTAATTCTGTGTAAAATAAAATAAAACAAAAATTTAAAAAAATGGTGACTTAGTGGCAGTATAATAAGAGAATTGAAAATTATGGGACTGTTGTTCTTACATTCTCTCAATCGATCCACAGGGAAGAGTCTTTCTGGGTGATAAAGGAATACTTCTCGAAACGAAAGACATTGTCGCGTCTAATGGAATCATTCACCTGATTGATGGAGTCCTGGTACCTTCGTCCATAGTTCCCATAATGCCCCATCGTTGTGACATTAATGGGAGCGTTATCAAGACTGTAGGTTCCCTTTAATGGGTATTATGTAATGTGTGTCGACATCATTCTTGTATGTGTAGCCAGCAAATCAACTGATCAATAACAGCATCTTCTCTAGAACAAAGCACTAAATAATAAGCAAAATTAATTAATAAAATCATTAGTTATTATAGTCATCCTACCTTATAATTCTGCCTTATAAGTCTGAATAAACTGGTCACAATATTTCAAAATGTTTTGCTTCTCTCCGTAGGGTCCCTGTGTCCCATGTAGCCATCTCCATGAGTCACAATGTCCACCTGGAACTGTTGAGCTGGTATTTGTTGTTTTCTGTTATTTATGAACCATATCAGACATCTTTAATCAATACGCAGTTGTTAAAAGTCGTTTTGAATGAATGTGTTTTCATTCAACATTGCACAATCAGAACAGCAGCAGTGCTGGCCATAATTTATTGAAAAGAAAGCTGCATTTGGCCATTTTTATTTCCCTTTGATAGACAAGTCATCTTACATATTGCCATCCATTTACTGATCCCAAATTGGAATGGTTGGACGCGGGAGGCTGTGCCAAATACTGCAACGTTACTCAGATGGTATGAAAACGAGGTCCCAGATCACACAGTGTTCATAGTTCCTTCAAATGCATTGACTATTAAATATTCTGAATTGTTTCTAATGACTAATCTGTGAGGTGTTTGCCGTCTTGTCTGCAGACACCAGAGTGTTGCAGTGGTTTTTATGGGCCGGACTGTAAGCCGTGCATTGGAGGTTTCCAGCACCCGTGTTATGATAAAGGGACTGTAAGTGCACCGTAAAAAATTATTTATTCAGTTTACTTAATTAAATTGTGCAAACTCGTTGCCTTAATTCAATAAAGGAAGCATTACTTAATTCCATTAAGTTGTTCTTACTTAAACCATTTAAGTTTAGCCAACTTAATTCTATCTGTGATCTGAGGAAGTGTACTCCCAGAGTGGATAGCGGCATGAATACATAAATTGTTTCATTTTTACTATTTTTGGCTTTATTTTACCATTTGTCTTTTGTCAGTATAACCCCAATAACAACAACAAATAAAATTTTAAAGGTCTTATTAATAATAATAAAAAATTAATTAATTAAAAAAAAATCCTTGTTACCATTGTTGTGTTTTGCACGCTGAATGTTGAAGTCTGTGTGTGACACACACATGGTCAACTGCTATTCTCACACATATAGAGGGATTATATCGACCCAATTAAAAGTTAGTGCGATAAATATTATCAAAACATTTTAAAAATATCATTATTTGACATGAAATAGTTTATATATCTATTATATATATTACTTCCCTTCCTTTGAAATCAGATACCTGTGAAACGAATCACAATTATGGTGAGAGGAATTGGAGGATATGAGTTAAAAGTCTATTAAAAATTGCCCGCCCAGCCACTTGGTAATTTTTTTGGTTTGGCAAAATGGTACTCAAACCAGTCAAGTGAAGTTTACTTGGGTTTTCTAAGTAACAAAGGCATAGCATGCAAATAGTTCAGATTACTAGATTGTTTTAAGTAAATTCAACAAATTACTGGACATTCAGTAAAGCTTACTAAACAGTTTTAGTAAGAACAGCTGTTGGATTTTACAGTGATGAACTCAACATGAACATGACATCAGCTGAAGGAAGTGCTGGTGTTTATTAGTCATGTCTCTGTCTGTAGTGTTTCGACGGCATCAATGGAAACGGCTCCTGTAAGTGTGAACCAGCGTTTAAGGGCGTAGCGTGCCACCTCTGCTCAGACCCCAACAAACATGGAGAAAACTGTGATGAAGGTGACGTTATGTACCTTATATGCTTTTTGTTTACCAGTTTCCCTTTTCAAAGTACCTCCTTCTGTCTTTTTGTCCAAACCGTGACCCGCCGCTGATACAGCACCAGCGTTCGTGACCTTCTCCTCTCCTCACGCTCTGTTTGGTCCTGTAGATTGCCGCTGTGTCCACGGTGTCTGTGATAACAGGCCTGGCAGTATGGGGCTGTGTAGGAAAGGATCCTGTCAGGACGGGTTTTCAGGGGACCTTTGTGACCAGACCGCCACCCCCTGCAACTCAGACGGTGTCCTTGCACAATGCCACCTTCACGCCAAATGTGTCTTCATCAATGAACAAACCATGTTAGTGTCACTTGAGCATGGTGTATTGATCAATATAGATTGCCCATATTTTATTTTATTTTATTTATTTTACAGCTATTTTATTTTATTTTATTTATTTGAATATTTGTAAAATATTTGGCTTTTTTTAACAAACGAATCCTTTTAACTTGCAACACCCTTTATTATTTTATATTTTATTTATTTACCTATTTGAGTTATTTTATTTTATTTTAGACAACATATTTGCCCATTTAAAAAAAAAAATTGTTCTTCTTATTATTTATTTGTATTTAATTTTTTTTTTTTTTAAATTCTCATTTTGTAAAACATTTTTTACAACCCAATTCAATGCCCATTATTATTTTACATTATTTTAATTTAAAAAATAATAATAATTTTACGTTTATTTTTACACTCAGTTATTTTTATTATTTTAGACAACATTTTTGTCAAATATTTGGCAATTATTTTTTACAACCCAATACAATGCCCAGTATTATTTTACAATATTTTTTTATTTTTTATTTTTTATTAAACAGTTGTTTTATTTTTAGACAATATTTTTGCCCATTGTTTTATTTTATTTTATTTCATTTTTCATTTTTTTCCAATTTAATTTATTTTACGCTCAGGGTTTTATTTGATTTTTGTAAAATATTTGTTATTTTTATTTTATTATTACTATTTTTACAGTCAGATTTATTTTATTTTATTTTAGACAACATTTTTGGCAAACATTTGGCAAACATTTTTTCCAACCCAATACAATGCCCATTATTATTTTATATTATTTTATTTTTACAGTTATTTTATTTTAGACAAAAAGTTTGTCAAATATAGGCGTATTTTTTAGGAAAACCAATACTTTTATGCAATGGTTTGTTTTTTATTTTGTTTTTTTTTTATTAAAAACTGTTTTTACAGCATTTTATTTTAACAACATTTGTGGCAAATATTGGGACTTTTTTTTTTTACAACCAGATACTTTTACTCTGCAGTGCCCATTGAAGCAAGCATCTTAGCAGTGTCAGTGTTATTGTGTGTAACTTTTGTAATGTGTCGACTTGTTAATTGGCATCTGTCTTTGGCATGTTATTGATCTATTGTACATTGTGCTGTAGGTGTGCTTGTTTGCCTGGATATGAAGGGGATGGTTACACCTGCACTGAATCCAATCTCTGCCTCCAGCCTCAGAGAGGAGGCTGCGACGTCAATGTGAGACAGATGTATTTCCCTTTTCCAGCGGTTTCCCTTTAGCCCTCAGATGCTGAGCGAGTCTAAAGTGTAATAATCTGCCCTGCTTTCACTAGTGCATCAGCTGCAGTGATTCAAAGTCACCCTTTGATTCAAACTGACACATGGAAATGATGTCAAGCATTGGCCAGGGTTGACTTTTGAAGCGTTTACAAAATTATAACATAAGTCTATGTATAACAAGACATACAAAGTTGAAATTGATTGAACATTTGTATGCCTAATTTCAACTTTTTGTTCATAATTACGATTTACTAAATACATGTTTTTCTTACAGTATGTGGAGGAAATGGGCTTCCATAGCAACTCCTATATTGTGAAATGTGTTTCAGTGATGAATCAGACAGCTATTACTCCACAACATCGCTACTTGTAAAAGTACTTTGTGAATGTACTTTCTCTCGCCAACCTTACTTACATCAGCTGAAATGTTATGAAAACCAGCAGAAATAGTATAAAAGCCAACTTATATGACACGCTGCTCAATCATGCTTGATATGACCATGTTACTTTATTTAAGTCAGTTTTGATATCACGTTTACCTTAATTCCGTTTTTTGTGATTGTGTTTAATAGGCTTTGTGTACGTACGATGCGGGAAAGGTGAACTGTGTCTGTATGGAAGGATGGACAGGTGATGGAAGCTTGTGTGTGGAGATCAATAACTGCCTGCTGGAGAGTCGTGGTGGATGTCATAAAAATGCAGACTGCACCTCCACTGCACCAGGACAGGTAACGATCCTGATACCATAACCTAGATTAGTAAATAACCTGTGAGGATACAGTTAAAGGAACTGTGTGTAAAAATATGTATTTCAATTGATCATAAAATGGCCCTGATATGTCACTAGACATTAAGAAGTCATGTTTATTTCAAATACTTACATCACTGACAACAGTCTGGCCAGGATATTGTCTAAAAGTTGTTGTTGCAGCCCTCAACTGATGTTGATGTTGACATGTTGTGTTTTGGTCTGAAGCTCCACCCTCCTCCTATCGACCAATCACAAAGTCAGTAGTGTTTCTGCATCTGGGTTGCCAGTTCTGCTCTAGTTACCACAGCTTCAGCTACAAACGTTCCTTCTGGATCCTGCAGCTTATCTGGCAACCTCGAGTCAGAGGGAGGGGGAGAGGGGATACACCGCTCTACAGTCATTTGAAAGTGATTGCAGTTCCAGATTTGGCCACAATCTTACATACACTTCCTTTAACCTTTAGGACAGAAAAACACAAAAACATATCTCTTTAATATCTCAATTGTCTCTCACATCATCAAATTTGAAAGTATTTTGCATCTACATGTCTTCTCTAGTCCATAAATTATGTTCCGGGTCAATTTGACCCGAACACATTTTTGAGTTGAGGTCTGAGTTGCTATCCACATTTATTTTAGAACTCTGTACTTCTTATTGTATTACAACTATTGTCTGATTTATGCAAGTTTGCAATTCTCCAAAGGAATTTTAAGGGGGAAAAAATATACAAAACTGAAGAAATGAGCTATGAAAGAAAAAAAACGTTGTACACCCAGACCTGAGTTTTGTTCAACTCGTTTTTCTGTTCAGAATGAATGTAGCTGCAAGAAAGGCTACATGGGAGATGGCATGGCCTGTGAAATCGTCAACCCCTGTTTGTCAGATAACGGAGGCTGTCATTCTCTGGTCTGTACAACACAAATAACTTGTCAAAATGGCTGATTCTGGTGAAATTGTATTTAAGGCTTAAACTCCTTTATGCTAGCATGTAATGTGGCGGAATTGCTCAATAATGTTTCCAGGCCACATGTAAATTGAAGAGTCCTGGATTACGCGAGTGCACGTGCCCAAGCGAATACGAAGGCGATGGACTCGTGTGTTATGGAAACATGCTCGTGGTAAGATGACGCATTCATTTAATCCCGAGCTTTTAAATCGGATGTCAACATAATGGACACAAGAGATTTGTTGCTAAAAACTGGTTTAAGTTTTAAAAATAAATGTGTTAAGTTTTTCATTTTTTTTATTCATGTTTTTATTTTCAGGAGCTAGATGGAAATTCTGTGTTTTACAATTTCAATCGCTTCCTTCAAGTAAGTACATCTTTACTCAAATTGTCGATTTTTATAAGTGACGTAATTAAAAGAAAAAAAGTAATATTTACCACATAAATATTATTCTACAACATTTCTGTGTTTATCTGCAGAGGCACAAAGTGATTGAGAGTGACAGCAGAGTCACAGCTTTGGTTCCATCTAAAGCTGCTTTCAGGAACCTCAGCGATTCAGACGAGTCTTTTTGGTTTGATTATTACAGGATGCCTCACCTTCTAAAGTATGTGTTTTGTTCAACATTGAGAGCTGGTTTATGAGATTTTCAAAAGAGAGTAAATGTCATGTAATCATTTTCTGTACGTGATTTCTGTCTAGAGTTCATTTTTTAGATGGGATCTACACCTCTGAAGACTTACAGCAGCAAGTTGGTAAAACAATTCAGACTATAGGAAAGACTAAATGGGAGGTCCAAAGCAACGGCAGGGTAACTGTCAGACAAAACCCCACCCCTTGGATAAACAACAGCCTTAAATTGGTCATCTTTCACTGCTGTAATGTGATCTGTTCACACTTGTGTCCCTAGGACCTCATGATCGGCAATGCTACTATTCTTGTTCCGGACCTCAAGGCAATTAATGGGTGCATTCACATTATTGACACGGTAATTCAACTTTGCGAAGATGTTGTCTGGTTAAAATACCAAACCAGAAGTATTAAACTTCAGTGTATCCCACACTGTTTGTGCTACAAATGTACAATAATGAGATAATGGGATTTCCCATTGACTTACATGGACCAGAACAACTGCATAGCAACACCCTAGTATCCACTAAAAATACATATACATTACTGCATAGCAATGCCTTAGCAACTACTCAGAATACCCAGCAACATTAGAGAAATGCCCTAAACACACATAGAGCACCCTTGTAATTACCTAAAAACTCCCCAACAATAGCAAAGCAAGGCCCAAAACACGCTTATAACACTTTATGAATGGTTTAGCAACACCCTATCAATAACGAGGCAATGCCCTAAACACCTTTAAGGCACTCACAAATGCTGACAAATGGCAATAGACGCTGCACTGGGTTTTGTTGGATCAGTGTGTTGCCCCCGTCTGCATCTGTTGGCAGCTGTTGAAGCTTGTTTTCACCTATTGAACAAGCTGAAACTGTGCTTGTTGGGTTTTGGAATGTCTGAGAAGTGACGTACTTTAATCAGGTTATTGTCCACAGTTACGACGTCTGTCGGTAGAGTGTGAATTGGCTTTTAGAACACTTAAGTTATGGCATAGCAATGCCTAAGCTACCCAAAATCCATTAGCAACAACCTAAACACATCACCCTAAACACAAGTAGCAATTTCCTAGCAACACTCTAGCAAAAAAATAGCAATGTTCTAAACACACATAGAACACCTAATGACTGCATAGCAACAACCTTTAACACCCTAGCAACAACATAGCAATTCCCTAAACACACTTAGAACACCTTATCAAATGCATAGCACCACCCTAGCAACTGTCAAAAACACGTAGAACGCATAAGTGTCTGCAAAGAAATGCCCTAGCAACTACCCAAAACACCCTAGCAACAACATGGCAATCCTCTAAACACACTCAGAACACTGTAGAAATTGCATAGTAACACCCTAGCAACAACATAGGAATGTTCTAAACACACATATAACACTTTATCAACTGCATAGCAACACCCTAGCACCAGTCTAAAACATGGAAAACACATAAGCCACTGCATGGCAATGCCCTAGCAAATACCTAAAACGAACTAGCAAAAATATAAGCACTCCCCTAAACACACTCAGTACACCATAGCAACTGCATAGCAACAAAATAACAACTATCAAAAACATGTAAACACATTAGCAACTGCACAGAAATGCCCTAGCAACTAACCAAAACACCCTAGCAACAACATAGTAATCCTCTAAACACACTCAGAACCCTGTAGCACCTGCATAGCAATGCCCTATCAACAACCCAAATTGCCCTAACATCATAGTAATGCTTAAACACACTACAACAACCTTATAAATTGCATAGAAACACCCAAGCAACAACACAGGAATGTTCTAAACACAACACCTTATAAACTTAGACACACTTAGAACACCTTATCAGCTGCATAACAACACCCTAGCAACACCCTAAAACATTAAGAACACCTTAACACCGCCTAGGCAACCTAGCTTTGTGGTGCCAGTTTTCTTATTAGTCATTCAGATCTAGTTTGGCCATATTATTCACACCATTCTGTGAAATATGACAATTAAAATTGCACATTTTCATACATAGCAAATCTGTTTTTCTCTTAGGTTCTTAAACCCGCTCTATCTGATTTACCTCCACCACCTCCCACTTTGATGAAATTCCTGAACAACACACCAGAATTCAGCCTTTTCAGGCAGGCGGCACTGGTGTGTTTCTGCCATTCACCTAGAGATATAACTTACTCAATATTTTCAGATAGAGTACCATAATAACTGGATACTGATTTTGTTACATAAGCATAGTTGTTTCTATTTTTTAGCTTTACAACTTGGAAAGCCTTATCCCAACTAGAGATTACACCATTTTTGTCCCGTATGACAGTGCCATACAAGAGTACCTGAATGAAACAAACTCTACACAACTGGTGAGTGAATCTTTTCGAAACAATGTTAGATTGTGTGTCTAAATCATAAATTTGACAAATTGACGCTTTTCAACAGAGCAAAGACATCGTACAATATCATGTGATTATAAACGAGCAACTCTTTCCTGAACACTTGGGCGATGGACTCTTCAAGAACACGTTTTTGGGAAATGGCACCCAGATCATGTTTTATGTGGACAATGAAAATCAGGTATTGCACAACTGGCAACAACTCACATTCTATGCTTAGATGAAAATATTTATTAGTAGATTAACTATTCCTAACCTCCAGATAATGGCCAATGACGTTCCCATAAACGCAAGCTTCACTGAGACAAGGCATGGCACAGTATTCGGAATCCCACGTGTCTTAGACCTCCACAAGAATCACTGCAGTAATGACGTGATTTTAAAGATTTCTGTAAGTTTCTGCTGGCACTTTTGAGGTTAACCTCCAAGTGGTTTATCTAACAAAGTTAAGAAACGTTTGCTCTCTTTGCAGGGCCGCTGTGGAGATTGCAATGCTGCACCAAAATGCCTCTATAATGCCAAACCTGTAAGATAGGTCTACTGTTGTTTTAGTTTGTTCTTAATTTTCATGTGATTAATAATGGTAAAAGTAAGGAAAGGAATTGTATGATTCGTCCTTCTTCTCATTTCCTCAGATACAGCCAAAGTTCCCTCAAAATATGAAGTCAAACTGTAAATACAGGACAAGAGTTGGAAGAAAGAGAACAATGGTGCCGGGCTGTCAAATAGACTGTTTGAGAACAACAAAGGTACTAAACAAATATGCGAACTCAGACGTGACTGATTGCTTTGAAGGTGCACATTCCTGTTGTATGTACTTGAATGCACTTAGACTTGAGGTTATGCTGCAGATCCAGTGATTTCAATAGGGTTGGTGCAAGGGTCAGCTCGCCCAACAATTTAAATTGCGTCTTCACTTACCCTCGTTACAAACCCATAAGGCTTTGGTTCATCTTTGAAACACAAATTAGGATTATTTAATAAAATCTGAGAGGTTTCTGTGAATAAAAGCCAAATATTAATCTGCAATTGTATATCTTCATAAGACTCTAATTAAAGTGCTTGGGATCGCCGGGGAGCGATTGGGGGTTAGGTGCCTTGCTCAAGGGCAACTACGTTTTTTCCTGCTTTGATTGAGAATCGAACCCGTGACCTTCGGGTTAAAAGTCCAACTCTCTAACCATTAGTTGGAGAGTTCTAACCACAACTGCCCTCATGGATTTGTTTTATAATACCTTTATGACTTTTTTAGATTTTCTAAGTTTTGTTTACATGGACTTTTAATGGAAGGACAGAAACATTGCAGGTTTCATTAAAGGGGTCATGAAATGCGTTGTTTTATTGGTTCATGTTTCCTAGGGTCCACTTGTAATGCTAGAATGCTCGAAAATTGTCATAATTTAAAAATAAAAGTCATTTTTCCTACACTGATTTTACCCCATTGCTCTAAATGCCCTGTTTTATGAGGCGTGTCTGCTGGGAAACTTCCGTGTAAACACCCGCTGCTGTGATTGGCTAACGTCTTTCCATTTGAAATAGCTAAATATCTTTCTTTTAGCGGGTTTACTGTTACAGCTCTCATTGTTAACTAATCGTGAAAATGTTGCATTAAATATGGATCTATGGCATTATATTAAGATCGTGGCATGAATGGTTGCAGTGATGATCATTGTATCTGATTAGTTTCTGTACACTAATGAATGCTTCATCTTCACTAACAGTGCAAACGCGATTTAGTTGAGAGATTTGTTGAATAAAACGGGGGCCACTGATAAACTCTCCATTTGATTGACAGCTACAGCGCGTGCTGCTCCTAGCTGCTCCTACCAAGTTGATGTTTAGTCACTGGTTTGATTTACTGACACACAGACAAAGGTCATCTGACTGTACATGAATCATTCCATTTCAGATCAGGCATTACCGTCAAGTCCAGGCAGTATCCTCAACGGCATGTTTATTGCTTGGTAACTCGATCTGGTTTAACACCACGTAGGCCTATGTTAGTTAGGCTACCTATTTTATTGCATGTAATTCGTGAAGCCCCGGTGGGCGGGGCTAAACAGGCAGGGATGAAGTAGGCGTTGATATTCTTCTGATATTGATATTCTTCTGCAGAGATGGCGCTTGCCTCCCTTTGACGTCATAGATCCCCACTCTGAAAAACCTGTCATTTGCTGCGCCTGGTGTCAATAAAAGCTTTTATTGGGCTAACAAGGAAGTTTTCAGTTCTGAAACTTACAGGATATTCTTATAGCATGATTACCTCTAAATGACCTCATGATGATGTCAAAAGCTCAAGGAAAATTTTTATTTCTCAGTTCATGACCCCTTTAAAAATGTCTTATTTTGTGTTTTGAGGATGAGTCTTATAGGTTTGGAATGACATTAGGGTGAGTAAATGATGACTAATATTTTTTTGGTGAACTTGAGGAAGGATGTACTGCTTTGCGCAATTGACACTTCAAAAGTAAGGACATTTTTCATAGAAATGGTTCCAGTTGTTCATTAAATCTGTTATATTCCTACATTATTTCAAACTGAACTATAAACTATATGTTGATAGTTTAACTAACTTTGACTGACTTGCTCTTCAAGATTTCCTTCAAACTGTTGCTCTGCTCTGCTTGTGTCATTGACCTGAAAGTGAAAACTAACCATAAAAGTAGAGTTATAATAATCTCTGCTACACTGCCCACTTAGGGCAACAGTGGATATGCAAGTTATACTTTAGTTTGAACCCATTTTGGAACAATACAATTTGTGATTTACAAGCTTGCATTTCTTGGGCCGGAGTATTGTGTGCTGGTTGGGTTTACACTTTTAAATTCAA
Organism: Pseudorasbora parva; assembly: GCF_024679245.1. Classification (NCBI taxonomy): domain Eukaryota; kingdom Metazoa; phylum Chordata; class Actinopteri; order Cypriniformes; family Gobionidae; genus Pseudorasbora; species Pseudorasbora parva. The sequence continues at coordinate 15,682,268 of NC_090185.1, read as the reverse complement.
CTTCGAAGCTGATTCAGACCTCATAACTTTCCTTCCAGGACCACTCCTGCTGTCCAGGATACTTTGGGCATGATTGCTCCAAATGTCCTGGGACTGTGGATAACTGGTGCTCCAACAACGGACAATGCAAGGATGGGCTTTTCGGCAGCGGGGAGTGTCTCTGTAAAGAGGGCTTCCATGGAACGGCCTGCGAAATGTGTGAACCTGGGAGATATGGAAAAGACTGCAAGTCAGGTAACATCTACAAGCAATTTACTATTCTACCATCTTGGAATTCTGTCAATGTTGTTCAAACATTTTCGAACGAACCCTTGTAAAGCAATGGTTTTCATTTGGCAGAATGTCACTGTGAACATGGCAAATGTTTGGACGGTATGGAGGGAAATGGGTATTGCATTTGTTACAAAGGTTGGAAGGGAGAGCATTGCTCTGTTGGTCAGTATTAAGGTCAAACTGCAACATTTTGTTTAAGATAACACGTCTTACCTTAATGAACTTGTTGTCATAAAAATGTGTGTTTTGCAGCGGTTGTTAATGATGCCTGTGGTGGAGTTTGTGATGTCAATGCTAAGTAAGTATGTCAAATTTACCCGTGAGGCACTTTATATGTTTTTTCTTCATCAGTGTTTATAGTAAACAAAAATTCTGCCAGCTGTATCTCAGGAGGTTCAGGGACTCCTCCAACGTGTTCCTGCACAGCTGGTTATCAGGGTAACGGGACTTTTTGCAAAGGTTCGTCTGTGTTTCATTGCTAAGTTTGTCATTTAAGTGTTCTTTCTCACTGACAGTGAAATCCCTGTTCACCTTGTTTACTTTGTTATAACACATTTGGTCTTATTTTGAATGCTTTGCATATGCTTTTCACAGAATTTGACCCATGTGCCTCAAACAATGGAGGGTGTTCCATAAATGCAAACTGCACAAAAACATCACCTGGTGAAAGGATCTGCACATGTAAAGCCAGCTACATTGGTGATGGGGTTATATGTCTCGGTAAAAGAGTGATTCACTTCTTGTAATATCTAAATGGATGGCATGGATCCAATCGTTTAGCATTTAATATTCGAGTGTTTTTGTTGTGTAGTGGGTCTTGCTCTGCTGGCTATGGTTTCTTTGATGTTAGTTTAGTATTATAATCAGCTTTGATTATGAATTTTGTTACCATTTCATGTAAATGTGATATTTGCTGCTTAGGGTGTGCCTCAAGGCTCTGTATTGGGCTCAATTAGTTTTGCATCGTCTGTAAGCGTTTACTTTTTAAAGCGGTGTAATTGTGTTTTCCCTACAGAAATGGATGCCTGCTTAGTGAACAATGGAGGATGTGACAAAAATTCTTTATGCATGAAAACTGGACCAAACAGGGTTTGTGTCACCTTTTTTAGTTCATGCTTAACAAATGTTAATGTTAAGAAGTCAACAATAAGATGTTGAGCATTATGTTTGTTCCAGGTTGCATGTGCATGCAAGCCTGGTTTTATTTCCCAAGGTCATAGATGTCTGGCAGTTAATCCTTGCCGGAAGGTAACAGATTTCAAAGACAGTATCATGGCAAATTATTTCAAATCTATAAGCTATTTTTGTATGCAATCATTTTTATTTTATTATAGGATAATGGCGGATGCAGTGTTAATGCTCTTTGCAGATACACTGGTGATGGGGAACGTAATTGCACATGCTATATTGGCTACAAAGGAGATGGTTTGAACTGTGCAGGGACTGTCAGTAGAGTTAGTATCATTTAAGATACATTTTAGGTTAATTAGAATGATTGATCAAACATTAGAAACAACAACTTCTGCTTTTCAAATGTATGCTATCATTGTTTTATTGCAGGAGCTTCTTCGCATTCCAGAGGCAGCATGGTTGCGAATAAATTTAGGTGTAAGTGCATGTTCAAACATGTAAATTTCTTGATATTTTAAAAATATATTTACAATAATAATGTGAAATATGTGTATGTTATAGGTAAAGAGAGTCCGAGATTTGTACACTCAAGGCCCCTTCTCTGTCTTTGTTCCTCATGCAGATTATGTCGCTAATTTTTCGGTATGCTGTGCTCACACAAACTGCATCACACAAAAACATTATAACATAATAAATCAATTCATATCACCTGATATTCAGGAAGGCCAAAGTTAAGAAGAAACATACAGTGGCAAGAAAACCGCTTGCAGAATCTGTGAAAATGTGAATAATTTTAACAAAATAAGAGATCATAAATTTTTTTACATAAAAGATGTTTACATTTGGTCCATCAGACAAAAAAATAGCTGAATTTATTAAAATGACCCTGTTCAAAACTTTATGAACCATCGATTTCTTAATACTGTGTTGTTCCCTGCATGATCCACAGCTGTTTTTTAGCTTTGTGATGGTTTTCCTGAGCAGTTAAACGGCCAAATGTTCTATTTAGAAAAAACCTCCAGCTCCTGCAAATTCAAAATTTGCTAAATTTTCAGCATCTTTTGCATATTTGAACCCTCTCCAGCAGTGACTGTATTATTTAGAGATCCATCTTTTCAGGACAATCGAGGGACTCAAACACAACTATCACAAAATGTTGAAGTGTTCACTGGTGCTCCCGAAGAAAAAACACCACGCATCAACGCATGAAAACTTTTTGAATTTAAAGATCAAGGTAAATTGTACTTAATTTGTCTTCCAGGAAACATGTAAATATCTCCGGTTGCTTCCGAAGGGCGGTACTAAATGAAACAAATTGATATATAAACAAAATAAAACATCTTCATCCTGGTCAAAGGTTTTCACCCCTAGTTCTTAATGCACCGTGTTTCTGTCTGGAGCATTAGTGAATGTTTGAAACTTTTTTAATAGTTGTGTTTGAGTCCTTAGATTGTCCTCAGTGTGAAAAGATGGATCTCAAAATAATACAGTCACTGCTGGAAAGGTTTCAAATATGCAAAAGATGCTAATCTGAAGAATTTACAGGAACTGGAGGTTTTTTCTGAAGAACATTGGTCAGTTTAACTGCTCAGGACAAACAAGGGACTCCAGAACAACCATCACAAAACCAAAAAACAGACATGGATCATGCAGGGAACGACACAGTATTAAGAATCAATGGTTCATAAACTTTTGAACATTTTAACAAATGCAGATTTTTTTGTGTTGTGGACTAAATCTATTTTTTTTACGTAAAATATCCTATTCAAGATAGTAATAAGTAAAAATAAAACATTTTGTATGATCCCTCTTATTTTCTTAAAATGATTTCAATTTTCACAGATTCTGTAAGTGATTGACTTTTGCTGTGTTAAATATTGATATGTATGTATGTATGTATGTATGTATGTATGTATGTATATATATATATATATATATATATATATATATATATATATATATATATATATATATATATATATTGATTGGATTTTGCTGTGTTAAAAGTTAAAATGATTAACCTTTTTTAATTTAATATCATTTACAGAATCGCATGGATGACGCATGGATGAACACAAGTCGCAGCTTAGACCTGTTGCGTTACCACATTGTCAGTTGTGAAGAATTGCGTGAATCAGACCTCAAATCTGTTAAAGAGGTTGTCACCAGTAGCGGATATAAATTACGCTTCAGCGTTAGAGATGTGAGTACTTGAAGTTTCAAACACATGTAATATTTTCAATACAGAATTTTTATCTGAATCAGGGTCAGAAATGATTGGTGGCTTGGGCCGATGAACAAAAATGGCTTTCAAATTCAAAATATCGGGGCGAGAAACAATTCTTAAGCATACGGTAAATGCCATGACAGATTCAGTTTCTGTGACACCTTTGTAGTGTAAAGATGGCTTTTGTTGTTTTTTTTAAATTGGTAACAGCCTCATATAGTATGATTGATAAATTGAATACATTTAATAATGTGACATATAAATGACAACACAGATACATTTAGTTAGGTAATTATAAAAAGTGCCCTTACAAAGATGAAAAATGCAAATCAATTCCCCTCCCTGAAAAAGTTCATTTCTGACCTTTATCTGAACCATCTGTTTTTGTCTCTCAGGGTGTTGTGTACATCAACGACAATACAAAGATCCTCACCAGTGACATTGAGTGCTCCAATGGAGTCATACATTTGATAGACAAGGTCCTCTTTCCGTACGAACTAAAGGGGAAGGCAGATATCAACACTGATGTATGTAACTCAACCAATGGCTCCACTTTTTGAATTGTCAAAAATACATAAAAATAGCAATCTACAAAAAACAAAACAAATTGTGTTGCAGTTAAACATTACAGAAGCTGCTGAACAATATGGCTTCAAAATCTTCAGCAAGCTCCTGCAGGTAATATTCAGATTTTTGGGGGGTTATCAGACCAGATGCATTATTCTTACAAAAGCATCATGCCTGTGTCTTTATCTAAACAGGATGCGGAATTGATGCATGTGGTCCAACACACCCCCTTTTACCCATTCACCATGTTCTGGCCAACGGATGATGTTTTCAACAGACTCCCTGAGGATAGAAAGACATGGCTGTACAGTGAAGACCATCGGGATAAGCTACAAGCCTATCTCAAAGCTCACATAGTCCGCGACCAGAGGGTATGTGAACCTACAATAAATTCAGTGAAATGATTTAAAACATTTAATGAAATCAAATAAGTATGATGGTGTTTCTATTTGATAGCATCACTGTACAATGATGCTGCCATAAGTACAATGATGCATACCATGTTTTGGTGGTATGTTTCCAGGTAGTTGCTGTTGCTCTTCCTGCTGAGAAAAGCATGAAAACGTTGTTTGGATCCGAGCTCACCTTTAGATGCAACAGAGATTTAACTGTAAGTATTTTGAATGTTTATAAATATCACTAAATTTAAGTCTTTTATATAGTAATGTACCTTTTTTTTTGTTTCTGGAATGAACATTTGTGGAACAAAATATGTATTATTATAAATATTAATACTTTTATTGTGTCTTTGTGGAAAGCCTAATTAATTTCTCTTTCGTTGAATATTTAATACCTAAAAAAAGCCTGAAATGTGAGATTAGAAACTACCTCATGCACTGTAAAAAAAAAAAAAACAATTGTTGGTTTTTGTTGGTTTAACTTAAAAAAGTAAGTAACCTGGTTGCCTTAACATTTTGAGTTTATTGAAATAAAAAATTTGAGTTGATACAATGAAGGAAATTTGTTTAATAGATAGAAACTCAAAATATTATTGTATCTGAACCACATACATTTTTTTTGATAAATTATGAAAATAGCACAATTTGGCATGTTTCACTGCGTCATCAGAAATAAAACACACACAATTACCCAATATGCTTACAAAGTCTTTTAATAATATTTTAATAAAGGTTGTCAAATCTCAAAAAATGTTCATTGTATTAACTCGAAATTTTAAATCATTTTTCTAAATAATTTTTTACAGTGTGCTCCATTGTGAATTAATTTGATGTGTTTTATTGTAAGACATTTGCTTGTAAATTTGCTCATGTCTCATGGACTGATTTTCAGGGCGACATCTTAATCAATGGAAACAACGGCAGAATTGTAGTGCGAAACATGCTGTTCAGTTCAGGAATCGCTCATGGTATTGATCAGCTTCTGGAGCCGCCGAGCATTGGCGCTCGCTGTGATGACTTCTCAAATGTGGAGATAAAGGTACATAAGTTGTTGTTGATTTGAAACTGAGATAATGCTGATGCTCTTACATATTTAAATAAGATTGAAGAAAATGAAACTGAAAAAAAGCTTTAAAAAATGTGTTCTTAAAGGGACTCTGTAGTACTTGCGGTATGTCACCCCGTTGTCCCCTCGGATCACAAGACACAGTGAGTGTATCTGTATATTGTTGATTTGTGGTTCTGTTGCGTTGACTTAACATCAGCAGACAGCACTTTATTGACTTACTTTTTGTTATTCCTTGGTTTTGTTGTTTTAGCAAAACTTAAGCAGTCAGCGCTTTATTGATTTACTTTTTTTATTGTTGGTTTTGTTGCTTTATCCAGAGGCATACCAATAGGGCAGGGAATTGCTGATCATTTAAACAGTCGGAAATGTTAATACAAACACGCAGCAACATCTCTGCACCCCCCTTTCTCTCATTACACTGGTTATGCTTTTGCCGCCTTTACATGCCAAATGTGTGCTATTATTAGGAGCTTATTCAAGTGTGCGGAGTGTGGAAACTGAATGCCGCCTTTTTCTGCATGTAGGTGCCGGTGCGATCACTTGCGTTTTTTCCCTGATAACCGAAAAAAAACCCCACTTAAAATACTTCATTTTTGGTCATATGCTTCATTCGAACTGTGTTAATTTTATTTGTGTGAACTCCCAATAACAAAAAAAAGCAGTTTTGTACAATAAAGAAAACAAGCAGGGTGTGCTTTCTGCTGTCTCGGTCACTGTGACCTGGGGCGCATCACAAAAATGAACCGAAACTCAGCATATACTTGCCTCACAGACATGAAATTTGAATGAATAAATAAATAAATAAATAAATAAATAAAAAAAACTATAGATAGACTGCAGATATGATAAATCAGCATCGTCAACTTCATCTTAGCAGCCAACACTGACTCGGAAAACACTAGTTTATTAATAAACAATTAAAATGTTTCCTTGTTATTTTATACGTGCAGGAGCATTGTTGTTACCACCACACAAAGCACCATAATTCAGTTGAGAATATATTATAAATATAAAGATTGTACTGTATCTTGAAGTTTGTATTATATTGTATCGATTATAAAGATGAAGACTAAGATTTTGTACATCTTATTAAAAAATAAGTTAAAAAATCAGCAATTTATATTCTGTTAGATGTGTTTTGAGTACTTTTTGAATATTGTATAATTATATCTCTGGGTTACTAAAAAATATATTAACAAAAACATATTTTAGAAGGGCCTCATTGATTCATTTTGCCTCGGGCCCCCACCTAATGTAGGTTTGCCTCTGGCTTTAGCAAAACTTTAGCAGTCAGCACTTTATTGACATACTTTTTGATACTTTTAGTTTTTTTTTGCATTAACACAACTTTAGTTGTCTATACTGTATTGACTTACTTTTTGATACATTTTTTTGCTGTTTCATTAACCAAACTTTAGCAGTCAGCACTTTATTGACTTGCTTTTTGTTATCTATTTAACCAAGCCAAATGTATTGTTTGTGGTAATCGGTTGCAAAATGTAAAATGCATTGATCCAGACTGATGTCTTCTTACAGAACAGAACTAGCATATGTAGACGCCCTTATTCACCTTACATGTACAGACGGCCCAGTTATTATGGTTTGTACTCGTACGGTTACGGATACAACTCCTACAGAGATTGGCTTGGCTGTAATCGGGTATGCACGAAAATGACGTGGGATGCCAAGTGCTGTAAAAACCACTTCGGAAGAGACTGTCAAGGTGAGGATTTAACAAACAAGGAACAAGAGGTTAATTAAATGTTGCTTGAAATGATGCAGCCAGAATGTGTTAAACTGTGTGTTGGTTTGTGGTTTAGTGTGTCCTGGTGGTCTCGAGGCGCCATGTGGAGAACATGGAGACTGCGATGACGGGCGCACCGGCACAGGGCTGTGTAAATGTCACAAAGGTTTTGTAGGCACAGGCTGTGAGCTGTGTGAAAAGAATCATTTCGGACCAAACTGCACAGGTAATCCATTCAGCCCTGTTTTAAAACCGTGAACAATTCCTAAATAGTCCAGTTCCTAAATAGTCCAATTCCTTACCCACAGGCATTGGTGAAAAAAAGTGAATGAGACAATAATTATGCAGAGTACTACATAATATGCAGGAACCAGGTCTAAATTTAACAGAATTGCCAGAAGAAATTGGCTTTTGGAAGGAGCTAAAATTGATCTACTAGCCAGTTGTCTGATACCAATTTAATTGCAAATAATAAACCCATCTAAGAATTATTTTCAGTTGTTCTTTCTTAAATTTTTTGCATTAATCTAACAAAATATAATGAGGTTTATGCTTTAAAGAAGAAAATTACAGATTGTGCCAGCCAAAAGGCAAAGAAAAATAAACTTACATTTTCTCAGTCCATGATGTATTGGAGACTGATCACTTTTTATATTGAAATATAGTTTTATGTTAGTAGTACTTTGTGTTAACAGCTATAATTCACAATTCATCAATCTTTTCTCACAGCGTGTAACTGCACCAGCAATGGCAAGTGTGGTGACGGTCTGGACGGTGATGGCAGCTGTTTCTGTCAAGAGGGGTGGACTGGTAAATACTGTGAATCAAAAATCGGTAAGAGCAGGCTTCACATGGAAAACTCTATTGGATGATTAAGATATGTTTAGGGTTAAATACAAGACAAAATCTGTGTAGCTTACCATGAAAAAAATATTTTTGACTTGTTCAACAATGAAAAGAAATAAATTGTTGACCATTATCAACATGGTGCCCCTAAGGAAGCTTCCTTCACGGTGAAGGGAAAGAATATGAGATGAGACGAAAAATTGTCGAGATTTTGCGTTTTCTCGCAAATGTTGTGCATTCCCCCAAAAAACATTTCCCCTTCAAACTTTGTGTATGCTCGCAAAATGTTTGCATTTCCCCGAGAAACTTTGTGTTTGCTCGAAAATTTTTTGCATTCCCTTAAGAAACTTTACGTTTACTTGCAAAATGTTTGAGTATCCCCTTCAAACTTTACGTTCACTCGCAAAATATTTGCATTTCCCAGACAAACTTTGTGTTCGCTCGCAAAATGTTTTCATTTCACCTAGAAACTTTAATTTCGCTACCAAAATGTTTTTTGTTTCCCTAAAGCCCCTTTCACACTGCACGTCGGACCCGCAATATTCCCGGAACATTACTGGGTCGCCTTCTGTGTGAAAGCAACCACGTCCCGGAATTGATTACCGAATTGAACCCGGGTCGGGGACCTAGTAACATTGCGGTATTCGACCCGGGATGAGCGCTGTGTGAACAAAAGCCAAAACTAATGCCGCAACGTGTACGTAGTTATCGTGCGACTCCTAGAGCTTGTTTTTCCAATAATACAACCCTGCAGTGCCAGAAGAGCTAGTCGATGTTTTAAATGCAGAGAGTGTTCGTATACAAAAGAAACTAAAATTAAACGAGCAGAAATGTGCGCAAACTGGACACAAGTCGAGAACACGGAGCTCCTTACTATCCGCGCTGAAGCTGAGATCACTCGCCGTTATACGTCACATCAGGATGTCACGTGTCAACTCGACCCGGGACCATTAAGCGTTGTGCGTGAAAGCGCACATATTACGGTATTTCGCTGGCTGTGTGAATGGACCAAATCTAGCGACCCGGGAACAAATGCCGGGTCGCATTATCCGTGTATTTGCCGGAATTGCAGTGTGAAAGAGGCTTAAGAAACTTAATGCTTGCTCGCAAAATATTTGCATTTCACAAACTTTGTGTTCGCTCACAAAATGTTTGCATTTCCCCAAGAAACTTTAAATTTGCTCCCAAAATGTTTTGTTTCCCCAAGAAACTTTACACTTGCTCGCAAAATATTTGTATTTCACTGAGAAACTTTACATTCGCTTGCAAAATATTTGCGCTTCCCCACAAAACTTTGCATTCACTTGCAAAATATTAGTATCCCAGAGAAATTGAGAAGTTTTCTATCAAGTGAATTATTTAGTCTTTTTAAAGCATTTATTTAACCAACACTCTCTTTTGCATTTTATTCAACAGAAGTCAAGCCGGTCTGCTCTCCCACATGTGATATCAATGCAGTATGCCTCCCTAACAATCGGTGTGAATGTGTGCCGCCCTATGGCGGAAATGGCATCAACTGCACAGGTGGGTTATGAATTGTGTGGGAACAATTGTAAGAATGAGTTGTATTAAGAACAAGAATGATAACTATAAAAACACACAATATTACTTGTCTGTCACTTTAAATGCTCAAGCTCTTTAAAATATTTTAGATTCTGATTGGCTATCATTTATTAGCTCATTATAAAAACTTGATTCCAATAATATTGTTTTTTTTTGTGATCATTATAGTTGTGGTGTGAATGATAAACTTTATACTAATTGATTGATGTCTCAATCTCAAACTTGAACTCACTTAAGAGTTTAACTCACTTGAGTCTTACTGCAAGTGTTGTTTTACAGAAAAAAATTATTCATACAAATTTTCCTTACTTTCCTTCCATCATTTTCCTTCTCAAGTAATTTATCTTGATTTAAGAATTTTCAGATATTTGCAATGTAAAACAAGAAGAGCATACATTTGTAGTTTTATTGTGGATGATTCCCAGTGGATAGGGTTGCCAACTTTCTGAAATGGTGTGTTGTTATTTTTGGTGTATTTATTTTCTACACCAAGGTAGCTATATTAAATATCATCTTTTAAAAATTATTTAAAAAAAAGGTTTTTTTTATCTTTTTTTTTTTTTGGTCAGGAAGATGCATAGATAGCCATATGTAAAGAATATAACTGAACATCTTTGAAATTTCAGCCTGTAATTTTTGTATTTATTTTTTTACACAATGGCACTTACATTTTTTTTTAACAAAATTTTGTTGCAACCATGTATGAATAAATAAAAATGCATATTTTTCAGTTAAACATTTGAATATGCTACAAGTTACGTAAACATAAAATATGTTTGAACAATAATCACGTTGTTTGTATCCGCCCAAACTGATTTACCAAAATCAAACTGCGAACAGTGAAGGGGATTTGCCGTTAGCACGCGAGCCACGCGCTGTGAAGCCGGCAACGGTAGAGGATTCTGATGGGTCTTAAAGCCTTCCGCGAACGAATATGTCCACAAATCAAACAATTTTTTATCTCAAAGGAATGATTCATTTTCAATTTAGTGCATATGTCATGAAAGGCATACGGAACGCTTCATTGATGCCTTAAATATGGGACGATTCCCTATTATACGGAATGGTTGGCAACCCTACCAGTGGATAAAATCACATTTCGGCCTAAATTGTGTTTTTGTTTTTTAGCTCCGGATCTTTGCAGTGAATATAACGGAGGCTGCCATGAAGAAGCAGACTGTTTGCAGACTGGTGTCAGCGTTAACTGCTCCTGTCGTACCGGATACTCTGGAGACGGACGCATCTGCTTGCCCATTAACCGATGTGTAGAGGAGGTGAACGGTGGCTGCAGCGATTTCGCAGAATGCATTTTCACTGGACCTGTATGTGAAACTACTACTTTTCATTGTTGTTATTTGGTGAGAGCTGTGAAGGTATGTAAAATGTGTAACATTTACCTTATGACAGAGCGAAAGGCGCTGCGAATGTCTCACGGGCTACGTGGGAAATGGAATTCAGTGCTTGGAGAAAGTGGTGCCCCCTGTTGACCGCTGTCTGGAGGATAACGGCGGCTGCGACCCCAAAGCGATGTGCAAAGACCTTCATTTCCACAGTACGATTTCAAAAAAAAAAAGTCTTAGTATTTAAGGCAAGAAGCAAAGTTTTAGTGGTACTGCTGAAGTGGAGATTTCAGACTCACCACTTTTATAGATGTGTATTGTAATCGAAAACTATAGAATCAAATAGATAAAGTGTAATAAACACTGGATGTTTAAATTCCACTGGTCTGAAAATGGTCCGAATAGCCTAAAATTCTGTAGTGTCTTGCCTTAAAAACAAAAGCTTTCATTCTTGTGTTTCAGCAAAAACAGCAGGTGTTTTTCATCTGCGCTCATCTGAGGGGAAGTATAAACTCAATTTCAGCCGAGCACAGGAAGCTTGTAAGGCCGAGGGAGCCACTCTTGCTACGTTCTCGCAGCTCTCTGATGCGCAACAGGTGACTATTTGACCCCAATTTAAGAGTGCACATATCTTGCATTTAAGGTGTCGAAACAGCAAAGCTTTTCAGCTTAAGGTGCTAAAAAATATTGATGCCCAATTTTCCAGTAAAAAAAATCGAAATATTTATTAGATCATAAATTTACACGAAGAGAAAAACTTCACCACTAGCCACTTGTTTTCCCCCAAAAAATCACATAACATTTTGTTAAATTCAACTGTTTATGAATGGACATTATAAAATAAAACTTTTACTTTTTATTCATCAAAGAATCCTGGAAAAAAATGATCACGTTCCACAAAAAGGTTAATACTGTTTTCAACATTGATAATGACAAATTTTTCTTGAGCACTAAATCATATTAGAATGATTTCTGAAGGATTATGTGACTGAAGACTGGAGTCATGGCTGGCTAATTTACGTTATAAAATAAAGCTTTTCTTCTTTTTCCAGTTGGGAATGCATCTATGTGTGGCAGGATGGATAGACGGGAAGAAAGTGGGCTATCCGATCCGGTTTCCTTCTGCTAAATGTGGTGACAATCATGTTGGTATTGTGTTGTACAAAGAGCCAGTCAATGCCAGTTGGCCGTATGATGCGTACTGCTACAGGATGAATGGTATGACTGTCAGGAAATGCTTCTCTTTAACATTTTACAATATCTAAACATCTTGATGTCAAATGACAGACATTTTTCTCTTTTACAGAGGTTTCTTGTGAATGTGGACCTGGATACATTGGAAGTGGGGAATTCTGTAATGGAGACTTGGCTTCAGTTGTTGCCTCCAGTTCCAATTTTTCAGTGTTTTACACAGTAAGTGGCCTTAAACCACAGAAAATAATGTCTGTATTTACAGTGTTTACTGTAAACATGTGCTATGCATTACAGTAAACTCAAATATATATAGTAGACCTGTAAATTGTTCAAAAGTTTGGGGTTTTCTGACTGAAATTAATACATTTATTCAGTAATGACACATTAAATGTATCAAAAGAGACCATAAAGACATTTATAATGTGTCAAACGATTTTTATTTAAAATATATTCTGTTATTTAGACATTTCTGTTTATCAAGGATTCCTGCATTTTTTATTATTATCATGGTTTCCTTAAAAATGCTAATCAGCACATAATAACGTCTCAGTTACTTATGGTAACACTGAAGGAGGAAATGGAGAAGTCATGTCACAGCGCGGGTATAAACACGGAAGCAGATGCATATCTTTGCTTTTCACCAGCCAAGCTGGTGAACCGGTCGCAGCAAAGATATAGCTGCTAGTGCAACGGGACATGACGTCTCCATTCTCTCCTTCAGGGGACGAGGGTTACCATACGTAACCGAGGTGTTCCCTTTCAGTTAGTCACTCTCATCATCACGTCAGAGATGACCCGATGAATTGGTATTCCTAAATAAATGCCATGCTTTGGGCCCTTTCAGCGCCCTGGGGGATATGCTTATGCAGAGAAAGTCAACACTGCTGTTTCTGCATGACCCACCCAGCGAGACTATTGGATAACGCTAGGAAAGCATGCCCCTTCTAGCGGAAAGGGAATGCTGCAGAAGCCACGGTAACTATGTGGAAGTTACACATATGGACTGCCGGTTAGGGTAGTACAATATATGGAATGTCTCTAAAGTGGCTCCAGCCTAATTAGGGGGAGACAACACTGGCAGAGACGACAGAGCTTGCTCTGTCAAGGGAAAGACACTGGCTAGCCGACAGGGTAGCGATACCGTAGAAGAATACACATATGGGGTCGCACTAGCAGCCTAGGACAGGTTCCTTAATGCATACGAGTGTTAAGCCTGGCACCAGATGCTCCACCACGTCTGACTGCCGGGGGTGACAGAGGAACTCAACAGGGTTAGCCGTTTCTGGGTTCACCTTCTTGAGCAATTAGTGCATGTATCTAGCCAACCAAGCAAGAATGGCGCAGCAAGCCAACACTTGAGCAATTTCACCACACTGTTGTGTCTACACGAAGGCTATAGAATCTAGTGAACATATTAGGTGTCGCCCAGTCCGCAGCTCTACTAATATCTGTTAGCGATGCGCCTTGAGCCAATGTCCAGGAGAAAGCAACACTTCTAGTAGAGTGTCCTCTCAACCTGAATGGACAAGGCACATCTTGGGTTTGGTACACCAAGACAATAGCATCCAATCTAGTGGGGTAACCTCTTCTGATATGGGATCATAGGAAAGCACAACTCTGACTGGGCATTTTCTGGGGTTTTCCTGGCAGAAAGAACACCTCTCAACGAACAGGTTCCACTTCAATGCATAGATGCGCCTCATAGAGGACACTCTAGCGGAAGTGATGGTGTCTACCATGACTGGAGTAAACCACCTAGAACCTTCACATCCCATCCAGGGACCAGACATGGACTTTCCAGAGGTCTGGATGGGGGTAACATTGGGTTCTTTGTCTCTAAGAAAATGGATCCTTCCTCAGAGGAATGAGCCAGAGAGGTGCTGTCGAGAGGAGCATCAGTTCTGGGAACCAGGTCTGGTTGGGCCAATACTGCACAATTATGAAGACCTGCTTCTCGTCCTCCCTGACTTTGCACAATGTCTGTGCAAGAAGGCTCACTGGAGGAATTGCATACTTGCATAGGCCTCAGGGCAAGCTGTGTGCTAGCGCATCTATACCAAAAGGGAATAGAACAACTGGCAATGGGACAAATCCGGAGAGGCAAACATGTCTACCTGTGTGACTCCAAAGTTATGCCATATCAGCTAGACCACCTGGGGATGGAGTCACCACTCTCCCGGAAGCACAGGCTGTCCTGAGAGCATGTCAACTGCACAATTGAGAAGGCCTAGGATATGAATGGCACGAAGGAACCTCAGATCCTTCTGACTCCAAAGAGGAGATGGCGGATGAGTTACCACATGTGACGGGAGTGTAGACCAACTTGATGGTTGATGTACGCAACGGTCAGAGTGCTGTCCATATGGACAAGTACGTGCTTGCCCTGTAGCAGGCCTTTTAGGTGACTCGGCTCAAATTGCACTTCCAGCAACTTAAGGCAAATGATATGCCAATGCAGTTGAGGCCCTGTCCACAGACCTAAAACTGCATGCCCGTTGTATGGTGGCAGAGGCATCCGTGGGAACCACAGCATGTTTGGACACTTGTTCTAAGGGAACTCCTGCCCAAAAGAAACAAAAGGTCTAACCACAGCTGTTAGTTTGGCAAGGTTTTTCAGGTGAGCTGTCTGGTTGACTGAGTCCAGCTCCATACTGAGATAAGAGATCCTCTGCACAGGGGAGAATTAGCTCTTGTCCCAGTTGATCCGAGGACCCAACAGACTGAGATGCCTGAGCCCCATATTCCTGTGTTCACTCAAGTCTTTTCACGAGTGGGCAAGAAGGATTTTTTCGTTGAGGTAGTTAGGGATGCGAATGCCAAGTTCTCTCAGGAGAACAATGGCCGCCTCTGCAACCTTCGTAAAAACACAAGACGACAGGGCCAGCCCGAAGGGCAAGACTCTGTACTGATATGCCCGACCCTCGAAAGCAAAACCTGTGTTGAGGAAGAATCGAGACATGAAAGTACACATTCTTCAAGCCAATCACTGCAAAACACACTTGGGAATAAATGCATTTGAAAATGTGTTTCTATGTTAACATCTTGAACATCTTGAGCATTTGAAGGGCCCAGTTCAAGAGACACAGGTCCATCCCACCGTAACCCATCACCTTTTTTAATAAAATGAAGCAGTACCAGCCATACCAGTGGGACCAGGGACAGGTGGAGGGCAGGGACCCGACTCGAGAGGCATAGTGTCCCGATGTGGGGTCTGAGTGCGCAATGTGTGCGTGAGAACGCTTGCTTGCATTTTCGAGCATTGCACACTGTCTTCCTCACCTCTTTGCTTGTGAAGACAGGAACAAAAGCGGTGAGGCATAGCTTCGCAGGCTGTTATTCCCGAACTCACAAGACCCAGAGATGTTAGAAAATACTTTTTTACTGAAGTTTTTGGGTTCGTAAAGAAAACAAAACAAAATATTTTCCACATGGCCCTCCTTCATGGAGGGAGTTGAGCAGTCACCATCTCCCGGGGAGCAGTTTCTTCCTCCTCTGGGTCACCTGTCTTAGGGCCGCTTGCGTTTCCTCTTACCAGCAAATTTACCTGGGGCTTGGACAGGCTGGGAGCTTCTCTTGCGGGTGGCCCTCTGCTGCCTAGGTGCAGGCTGCTGCTGTGGCTGAGCAAGGACGGAGGTGGCAGTTGACCGATTGGGCAGGATGTGCTTGATGGCCTCTGTCTGCTTTTGGGCTGCAGAGAACTGCTTAATGCTTAAACACAAGAGACAGCGATCATGATCATCCACCTGAGGCAGATATTGACCAAATCCAGAAACGTGTGGGAGGAATGTCATCTTGAAAAAGATGCAGCGTCACACCCGTGTTGCTCTTTTAGAGATTTTGCGCTCTCTAGTGCTGAAGCATGCAGGGGATGACCACGGCACACCAACAGGACGAAAGGTGCAAGCCTGTTGTGTGCACTCCACTCTCGTTGAAGGCGCTCACTCTTACCAGCTTTCAAACAGCCCTTGAACACTCTCTCACAGCGCACACACCAGCTGTAAAAACAGCTCTCTGTGCACTCTCACAGCTCACATATCAGCTGTGAGAACAGCTTTGAGATTGGGGTCACCACTGCAAATGCCTTCACACCAGCACCAATAAGAGACAAGCTCTCTGAAAACAGCAGATGACTTGTATCAGCAACAGAAAATAGAGCTGAACACATCTGCTCACCTCCGAAGCAAAATGCAAAGATATGCAGCATCCGCTTCCGTATTTATACCCGCGCTGCAGGGGGCAGAACGCGTGATGCAAAGTTTCATCCCAAAGTTCATTGGCTCGTTTAGTTAAACTTGAAAAGGATCCCTTGCGTGATCCCAATTTGTGACCGACTGGAATGGAACCAGAATTTGCTTTTTTGAGCAGCAAATTCAGCATGTTAGAATGTTTTCTAAATGATCATGTGACACTGAAGACTGGAGTAATTATGCTGAAAATTCAGCTTTGATCAGAGGAATAAATTACATTTTCAAAGCTGCAAGCAGTAATAAATGAAATGGCCCTTGCACCCATGCAACCTCCACCTCTTAGCACTTAGCCAAGTGTTTCATGATTTAATGTTTTTATGATTTTGCATAGAAAATTCAAAATTTTCTTCCTGTTGGGTTTTCAGATTTTGCTCCCTGGGACTTTTTTGTAGGTATTGGGCAGTTGTGTCTACAAAATTTCATATTTGTACGTGAAACGTAGCACAAATAGCACTTACCTTAATCTAAATTTTGTGTTTGGCGCTATCGAGCCATTTTATGCTCGATATGGTTCTGAAAACCATATCAGACTTAAATGTTAACCACTTCTGACGTGTGTGCAAAGTTTAATACATTTTCGAGTACGTTCACTCTCAACCGTCAATCACTAAAAATGTGATACTTTTCGGAGAACATTAATAATGGACCGAGCAGTTAAAATAGAGTCACAATCGTTGCTCTGGCTCTAAATATGTACAAATAGAAAACTGTTATTTTAAATTATACTACATAATATTTTACTGTAATTTGGATAAAATAAATGAAACCTTGGTGTGCACAAGACGTCTTTTAAAAAAAAAAACGTAAAAAAATATTACTGACCACAAATTCTAAAATATATTCTTGTTAGTCACTTAAAAATTGTTATTTTAATAAAAAATGACAAATTATACCTGTTGATTATTTATACAATGTCAAGAAAATTAAACGGATGGAAATAAAGTACTCAAGTTAGTAAAAGAGGAATTTGATCAAAAAAGGATTGTTTTAGAAACCAGCTAACACCTCAAAGCATCCCAGAATTGATTGAATCCTAGATGTTTGTGCTGTTTCCCTCCAAAAATAATGCCTCTTCCTGGAGGATGATGTCATCAAAGAACTGGCCTTTCTAATTAAAACCATAAGACTAACAGGATGGAAAGAGTGGGCACAGGAAAAACTGACTAATATAAACTAACACATTCCAAAATAATTTAGTTAATCATTTTAATTAAAGAAAAAAAAAACGAAGCAATAAAAATCAACTGTGGTAAATAGATTTGTGTCACTTAATTAATGCCAATAGAAATTAAGTCATGTTCAACCAGGATTATTCTAATTTCATAACAATGGAGTCACGTTACTGTTGGTTTCCTTCTACAGACTTTACTGAAATATGCAGAGGATGGAGAAGAGGGCAAGAACCTGCTGAAGTCCTTGTCCGACAAATCATTAAACATTACAGTTTTCGTACCACATAACGGTGGTTTCACTGCAAACAAGGTGATTATCAATATAAGCCAAAAAATAATTTTCATATGAACAAGTGTGGATGAGTCAGAGAAAACTGAGCGGAAGAGAACTAACAAAGACAAGAGGAATCAGTAGGACACGCTCTCTTTCACTGCTGGCCTTGATTCAGTTTATTTCCTTTTTCAGACTTTATCATGGAGGGATTTGCTGTATCATATATCCAGCATCAATAGTCTTCAATACTACGAGGACATGAAGCACAACACAGTAATCCAGTCTCGCCTGGGCTCCGACCTCATTGTAACAATTCCCTCCAATTCCACCAGTCAGGCTGAGGTAAACAAACCTCAGCAACTTTACACCGCTTAGAGGTCAATTGGTAGACAATGTCAAGCAATCTGTGTGCTTTATTGGTTTCCACAGAACTCTCAACCCCCAAAACTGGTGAATAATAAGGTTATATTGGACTGGAACATTCCAGCCATCAATGGTCTAATCCATGTCATTGATGGGCCTTTGAGAGCACCTTCTGTTCCAGTAAGTGGCCACTTTTGTATTTGTACAGTGGAGTATATTGGAGAACTGCTTTGCTTTATGGATGTACAGGCAGAATTTATTAGAGAGGATCATAGATAATTGCACTGATGGTTTAGATTGCAGCAGTTATGCTTTGCACTTTTCATCTATCCACCGATGCATCCATCCATCCACCCACTCATACATCAATCTATCCACCCACTCATGCATCCATCTATCCATCCAAATGCATCCATCCACCCACCCACGTATCGAATCCAACCATTGATCGATTGATCCACTAACCCATACATCTATCCACCCACTCGTGCATCCATCTATCCATCCAAATGCATCCATCCACCCACCCACGCATCCATCCAACCATTGATCGATCGATCCACTAACCCATGCATCCATCCACCCACTCGTGCATCCATCTATCCATCCAAATGCATCCATGCATGCACCCATCTATCCATCCACCCACATCCCCTTGCATCCATCCACCTAAGCATCCATCCAACCACCTACCCACTCCAAAATGTAATCTCAACATATTTGAAATTTCGGTAACACTTTAGTATGGGGAACATATATTCACTATTAACAACGACTTTTGCCTCAATAAACTCCTAATTTACTGCTTATTAATAGTTAGTAAGATTTTTCTTCGTTTTTCTAGCATTTAAAGTTTAGGTATTGGGTAGGATTAAGGGATCTATACACATAAATTCAAAATTTTAATTATTATTCATAAAAGTAAGTTACATATAGTGAAATGTACAATCTAATTTTTAGGTGCCAGCAGTCCTTCCAATCTCACAGTCCAGCGGCATCGCAGTGACCACTGTGTTGATTGTCATCGCCATTGTTTGTATTATCGCCGGGCTCGCATACTATGTCCTTAAGCACAAGAATGATGCCTTTCGCTTCCAGTATTTCAAGGTAAATTGAAATCTCTGTCTGTCTCAAAATATAATCTCAGAATTTCAATGACAAACTTCTTTTTCCAGCCCCAATGTTCTGAATTTGTTCTGAATTGTCTTAACATTTGAGTCTTATACAAATCATTACTGGTTACACCATATTCCTAAAAACATTTTCTTCTAATATTTTTGATTAACAGTACATTATGGAACTTTTGGCACTCTAGCAATTAAAACAACCTCAAAATTGCAATTGAATTTTGCAGAAGAATATTGTTTTGTTTGTGCTTTGGCTATGTGCGGATGAATTTGACCCTTCACAATAGATAATGCTTTACAATGAACTCTGTTAGAGAGCTACATACAACAATTTATCAGTTCAATAAAACACCAGTTGAGTAATAAAAATTACATTTATATTCCTCAGTTCTTGCCATCTCTGAAAAGCCAAGTCTATGTTGATTCTTGTTTTATTACTATCTCTGTCTTGCTCTCTTTTGGCCAGCAGACTCGGGATAAAAAGCAATGAAAACCAACTGAAGTGAAATCATTTAAAATGATAACCCAGAAAACGAAATAACTTCATTTATGATGAGAATTTTTTTTTTTTTTTTTAAAGATAAATGAATGTAATGTCTTATTTATTGTTCAACAGAATGATGATGAAGATGGTGCTTCCACAAACCCTGCTTTAGTATCCATCCCAAACCCTTTATACAGTGGCCACAGGGCGTTTGCAGAACCATTTGGGGTAAATATAGAAAGTCCTATGTACTTGGAATTTTAACAAATTACAATTTTTTCTACTGGTCAAACACATTTGTAGGTGATTCTTCTCATCCAATTTGTTTGTTTCAGGAATCAGCTGCTACAGACACACCCAACCTCCTTGACTAGCACAGACAGCAGCGTTGAACTCCTCTCTCTTTGTTTACCTGCAATCAGCTAACTACTACAGAGAACCTGGCCTCAACACTTTTGTATAGGGTTGAACCTAAAAATAAAAGACCCTAATTAAGTCCTAGACAACATCAACCTACCATGGTGCTTTCAGTTCAATAAAGACATCTGCTAAAAACATTGGTTACATTTGTTTACCTGTTGTTTTTGAGAGGGTTCTTGGCCAATTGTAAAGGAAATCAGCTGTCCAGGGACTAAAACCTGGGGTCTCATTAATATATCCAACTGCAATGCATAATCCCAAAGGTCTCGTTGATATAATAGAAGGGTATTTTTGTCTTGTTCAGTCGTAATGCAGTCAACTGAAGCATAACGCAGGAGGGAGAAGAGTGCAAATTCCCCAGAGGAACAAGACCACCTGTTCATACTACTTGATAGGAAGACAACATCCTTTATTTTTGACCTGCAATAGATTTAAAAAAGATAAAATATTAAAGAAATACAGTGCCTTGCGAAAGTATTCGGCCCCCTTGAACTTTGCGACCTTTTGCCACATTTCAGGCTTCAAACATAATGATATGAAACTGCAGTGTTGGGCAGTAGCGTCGCTACAAGTAGTGACGCTACTAGCTTAACTACATTTTCAATAGCGTGGTGGTAGCGTCGCTGTTTTCTCAATGAAATAGCTTTTCAGTAGCGAAGCTCTTCTGTTGATCAAGTAGTGCGGTAGCGTCCACACAAGCTAACGTTACATTTTCCCAAGCATTTCTGAGGATCAAGCTCAAATTGAAAACACAACTGATAAGAACGTGGATATACTTCACTTTGTACGTTCCTTTCTGCCTCGCGCAGACGCGCACAGATAATAATGCGAGCCTTTCAAAATACTCCTTTGGCAGTGAGCGCGTAAAGACGGGATAGGCGCGTGCACATTCGCACTATCTAGTTGACGGGTTTTTTTCTCCTAGCGCTCAATTCGCTGTTGCATGCGCATCGTCCGCGCGCTGACAAAAGAGAAACTGCAAAGTTTTAAAATCTATTGTGTCTCTTGAATAAACTCTTGTTAAAAGTATCGGGGTCCAGCCTGGCCACCTCTTGATATGAATGAATGAATGAATGAAACTTGTTTCATGTGTGTGGGAGACACACACACACACACAGGTTGTTTTTGTTTTTTGCCATGTTGGTACTGTTTGGAGCAGGGCTTAATTATTTTGCTACTGTACTTTCTGGACTGGACTTTTTTTGTACAAGTTGAGTTGTAAATTAAATTACAGTTTGTCCTGCAAAAGTGCCCAAGTCTAAATTGCGCATAAATGCAAACACACAGTTGTGTATGCATATCATACACATACAGATGAACACACACACACACACACACACACACACACACACACACACACACACACACACTCGACACCAGGGGCCTATTGCACAATACTAGGATAAGGGATGAAGCTGGGATATTTTGGTGATCCTGGCTCAATTTATCCACTAATAAGCAGTTATCTTTCATTATCGTTATCGTTCTTGGCATGAGTTTGCCTTCAGGGTATGTTTACATGACAGCTGTGTACTAAATTTTGCATAAAAATGACAAGATCACCAAGATATCCCGGCTTAATCCCTTATCCTAGTTTTGTGCAATAGGCCCCTGGTTTTGTTAATATTTTTGATCACATGTTTTTGTTGCCGAATTGATTTCGGACAGTTTTATGAATAACTTAAAAAAATGTGTGTCTATATGCTTGACTTTTATTGATCACTGAAATAGCATTGATTGGAATGAAGTGGGTTCAATATAAAATTAAATAAATAAAAAGTAGCTTAGATGTAGTAAACTACTTTTATCAAGTTGCTGTAGCTTAGCTTGCTACATTTCCCAGGGGGTTAGCTTCAGTGTAGTGAAGCTTAATTTAATGTAGAGTAACTGGTAGCTTAGCTCACTACATTTTCCAAGTAGCTTGCCCAACACTGTGAAACTGTATTTTTTTTGTGAAGAGTCAACAAGTGGTACACAATCATGAAGTGGTACGAAATTTATTGGATATTTCAAACTTTTTTTTAACAAATCAAAAACTGAAAAATTGGGAGTGCAAAATTATTCGGCCCCTTTACTTTCTGTGCAGCAAACTCTCTCCAGAAGTTCAGTGAGGATCTCTGAATGATCCAATGTTGACCTAAATGACTAATGATGATAAATAGAATCCACCTGTGTGTAATCAAGTTTCCGTATAAATGCACCTGCACTGTGATAGTCTCAGAGGTCCGTTTAAAGCGCAGAGAGCATCATGAAGAACAAGGAACACACCAGGCAGGTCCAAGATACTGTTGTGGAGAAGTTTAAAGCTGGATTTGGATACAAAAAGATTTCCCAAGCTTTAAACATCCCAAGGAGCACTGTGCAAGCGATAATATTGAAATGGAAGGAGTATTAGACCACTGCAAATCTACCAAGACCTGGCCGTCCCTCTAAACTTTCAGATCATACAAGGAGAAGACTGTTCAGAGATGCAGCCAATAGGCCCATGATCACTCTGGATGAACTGCAGAGATCCACAGCTGAGGTGGGAGACTCTGTCCATAGGACAACAATCAGTCGTATACTGCACAAATCTGGCCTTTATGGAAGAGTGGCAAGAAGAAAAAAGTGTTGTTTAAAGTTTGCCACAAGCCATCTGGGAGACACACTAAACATGTGGAAGAAGGTGCTCTGGTCAGATGAAACCAAAATTGAACTTTTTGACAACAATGCAAAACGTTATGTTTGGCGTAAAAGCAACACAGTTCATCGCCCTGAACACACCATCCCTACTGTCAAATATGGTGGTGGCAGCATCATAGTTTGGTGGTGGCAGCATCATACTGATTATCTGACGACGAGGTTTAGGTCTTATTAAGCTTTTATGTGAAGGACGTTATCCAGTGGGAACTGTAAAGTTGCACCAAGCAGAGGGTTTGTTCTTCTTTTTGATATATTGCACATTCAGATTTTCATACAACTAAATATTCTGGGGGGCATGAAACTTTTGTGAAAATTATTTAAAAATATTGCCGCAGGGTGGGGAAAGAGTTAAAAGGACTGCATGTTAAGCGGTTCAAGCTGAATTAATCATAAAAAAATCGTAAAGAAGATAATGTTTGATTAATTGTAAGGATGATATGTTTGATTAATATCAATGCAGCTCTGCCTTGCAAATACTGAAGTAATAATTTGGTACATCAATCATTAGCAGTAAGCGTGTTAGGCCTCATACAGGAAGCTCTTTTTGGCTAGCAAAAACAGACCTAACAGCTATAAGCAGTCTTTAATGGACTGTGGTGATATACAACTTCAAAAAGATCATCCAATAATGCATTGACCATTCTGAGGTACATTTTCTTTACTAATTTCTGTGATTTGGGGAATATCCCGAGGGCTTTAGGACCCAGGGCTAATGAGGACTGCAGTGTATTCATAGCATGGGCTTTTCCTCCGCCATTCTTCCAGTTCCCCTCATTTCCCATCCCCCCATTTTCATCACGCTCTTCCGCAACAAAGCAGCGACACCCATCCCCACTCTAGACAGAGAGGCTTCTGGGTCACACACAAATCTGTCGTGTCACACCTTTCATTGTGCTTGCTTTGAAATGTATGAAAGGAGGAGACTACAACGTAGTCAAGGAGGCATGTGGTGTTTGTCTGTGAGAACTAACACATTTTAAAGTAAATGTGGAGAGGGGGTCAAGTATTGAGGAAGAAATCTGACTGAGTAGGATAAATAAAAAATGCACCTGTTGTGAAGCAAGCAAATATCAAGTTTGGACAACAAAACAAAATGACAAAATAAGAGTTATGTAGAGGTCTGGGCACCACATTGACCGAAGAGGTTTTAAAAAAAACAACAACTTGCATCTACAAAATCATGCAGGTGATGATCAATATTGTTTGCAAACCAACAGACAAGAACTGTAATGTAAAAAGCTGAACTGCATTTGTTGTTACAGTGTCAAACCATTCTTGCACTTAGCCATCAGATTCTATGAATGTGGCTAGAATTGGCTGTCCACCAAAACCACATGCCCAGAACAGACATCCCTGAGGCTTTCGGGAGCCACCAAGAGGCGTACGTAAGCGCCAAAGAAGTTGCAGTCCTTTCAATAATTCAGCAATCTGTAGTTGTGTCATGCCAGACAGAGTTCCTCAAATGCCAAAGAATGAATGTGGTGATGAGACCACAGAAGATTAGGATTGGCCTTGTGTTGGTTTGGTGTCTTTGGTTCAGTTTCTACATATTTAGTACGTGACAGTGTTAAACTGTTATTGTTAGAACTTCAAGAATGAGGTGTTAAAACCCAGGATTTATCTTTTATTATCCGTCTAGCCGAAAACCCATCTTTGAGTCCACACAATAAGTCCTAAAGACAGAAAATGTGTCACGCCCCAAATGGGAATGCAAGTGCTTATTTTTACTTTTGCGAAATAAACTAAATAAACTGTCCAAACCAGTTAAGTGTAGTAACTGAATCACAAAACCCAACCCTAACCTAAACCCAAACGTTAACCCTAATATCACTGTAAAAAGTTGTTTCAACTTAAAGTGTTCATGTTGCCAACAAGTTGTCAACTCAAATATCCAACTTGTCACTTACTATTTCACATTTCAAGCTGACTAAACTTACATTTTTAATGTACATTTTTGTATCAGCTATCACATAACAGACAGGTGATAATGGATTTCATTTGTAAACAAAATCAAGCAGTGGGTTGGGGTTTGCGCTTAACTGGTTTGGGAAAATAGTCATCTAAATAGTTGCTGGTTTCCTGACTGGAATGACACCAGCGCAGGAAGATTAAACCGGACTACATATAAGGGTAAGGCTACTATTATGGCTATAACTTAAATGGAATGAGTTATTTTCATAAACTTTGGTACACCCAAGGAAGTTCCAGTTTCTTGGTTCCAGAGGGATAAAATGTGCTAAAAACAATCTATCAAAGTGAGGCACTATCATGTGTTTCATGCACAGTCTTAAAGTAGATAAACAGCTCTGGAAAAAATTGAGATCACAGCAAAATTAGTTTCTCTGGATTTACTATTTATAGGTTTGAGTAAAATTAACATTTGAGCTTTATATTATTGACTACTGACAACATTTTGTTTTCACTTTGAGTAAAGCAAAGAAAGGACAATACTGATGTTTTTACTTAGGAAGAGTTCAAAAATAAATATTTGGTGGAAAAACTCAAGATTTCCAATCACAGCTTTCATGCGTCTTGGCATGCTCTCTATCAGTCGGTCACATTGCTGTTGGGCGACTTTATGGCAATCCTGGCGTGAAAACCCAAGCAGCTTGGCTGCGTTTGATGACTTTGATCCCTCTTGATCCCATTCCAAAGGTTTTATAGTGAGGTTCAGGTCTGGAGTTTGGGCTGGCCATAATAGGGTCTTGATCTGGTGGTTCTCCATCCACAATTTGATTGGCCTGTGTGGCATGGATCATTGTGAAACTTAGTGGAGGACTGGTAATGATCTGGGGTTCTTCAGTAAGGCTGGAATCGGGCAGATCCGTTTTTGTGAAGAACGCATGACTCAAGCCACGTAAAAGAATCGTTCATCCTGGAAGAAAAATTGCTTCCTTCTGCTCTGACAATGTTCCCCAACATAAAGGATTGTTTTTTCCCGCAGGACAATGCTCAATGCTCAATACCACCAATGCCACACAGCCAGGACATTCAAGGTGTGGATGGAGGACCCCAAGATCAAGACCCTGTCATGGCCATTGCAATCTCCAGACCTGAAGCCCACTGGAATGAGAGAAAGATGAAAGGCCATCAAACAAGCTAAGCTACTTCATTGTTTTTTTTTTGTTTAGTTTTTTCCCCCACTCAAATTATTTTATCTTATTTTGCAGCAGTCTCTTACACTTTTTCAGAGCTTTATATTCCACAGTGTATAATACTGAGACATAGCAATTCATATTATTCTCGTTCCAAACAACTTTTTCTCAATTACTATAAGGTGTTCATCAAATGATTCCTTTTGCATCTTGTATTATATGCCACAATGTACAATGATAAACATTGAAATGTTCTGCTTCTTTCCTTTCACAAACCTTCAGTTGTTACAAAAATATGGCTTTAAAGACAATTCAGTGATTTTCAATTATTGCTTTTTGCAGCTTTGTTTTAATCTGGCCAGACTGGCATTTCTCCAAAATCACATGCCCAGACCAGAAAAGCTGGGGAAATAGAGGCCACCAAGAGGCCTATGGCAACTTCAAAGACACCGTAGTCCTCCATGACAGATGGTTGAAATGGTACACGAGGCAACAGACACCCTACACATTTCACAAATGTAGAAGAAAGCCTTTATAGAAACATCGCATCATGGGGGGAATTTGCCCAATGGCATACTAAAGATTCAACAATCTGAGTTTGTCATTCAAGCTGAACAATTTGATAACTAAAATGTTAAACAAAGACTTAATGGTGTAATGAGACCAGACCTTTCAAAACATTCATGCTTTGATGGCAAACACTATGTCGGCTGACTTTGTGAAAGAATAGCGGTAGGAGCATCATGCTTTATAGATGGTTCCCTTTCGCAAGGCTGTAAAATGGTTGGAAGAACAGAAAAACTCTGGTGAATATGTTTTTTTTTTTTTTTTTTTTTACAAAAGTACTAATAAGGAGAAGAGTTTCTAACATAAATTCCATCTCCGTGTTTGAGATTTATTGTAAAAGAATTACAAAAAATCCAATACATTTTTTGGACTTTTTATTAGGTGGCCTTACCTGCTATGAACCAACACTGAAATTAATAATTTGTTACAATTTACTTACTACGTACACAATGTTTTTTTTTACATTGTACTTGTATAAAAATAACAATTAACCCTACCCTTAAACTTACCAATACCACCACACCTGTCCCCAACTTTACCCTTAAACTTACCCACACCACCACATCCCTCCTTAAACTTAACCATACCCCCACAACTGTCCCTAACTTTACCCTTAAACTTACCCACACCACACCACACCTGTCCCTAACCCTACCCTTAAACTTACCCACACCACCACACCCATACCACCACACCTGTCCTTAACCCTACCCTTAAACTTACCCATACCACCACAACTGTCCTTAACTCTACCCTTAAACTTACCCACACCACCACACCTGTCCCTAACCCTACCCTTAAACTCACCCATTCCACCACACCCATCCCTAACCCTACCCCTAAACTCAACCATACCACCACACCTGTCCCTAACTTTACCCTTAAACTTACCCACACCACCACATCCCTCCTTAAACTTAACCATACCCCCACAACTGTCCCTAACTTTACCCTTAAACTTACCCACACCACACCACACCTGTCCCTAACCCTACCCTTAAACTTACCCACACCACCACATCCCTCCTTAAACCTACCCTTAAACTCACCCATACCACCACACCTGTCCTTAACCCTACCCTTAAACTTACCCATACCACCACAACTGTCCTTAACTCTACCCTTAAACTTACCCACACCACCACACCTGTCCCTAACCCTACCCTTAAACTCACCCATTCCACCACACCCATCCCTAACCCTACCCCTAAACTCAACCATACCACCACACCTGTCCCTAACTTTACCCTTAAACTTACCCATACCACCACACCTGTCCCTAACCCTACCCTTAAACTTACCCATACCACCACACCAGTCCCTAACCCTACCCTTAAACTTACCCATACCACCACACCAGTCCCTAACCCTACCCTTAAACTTACCCATAGCACCACACCTACCCTTAAATTCACCCATACCACCACACCACACCTGTCCCTAAACCTACACTTAAACTTACCCACACCATCACATCCATAGTTAAAGGCTGCAACATATTCAGCAAGCAAAAAAGTTCTCGCTCCTAGGGCTGCGAGAACAAAATGACGTCAGTTTGTTCTCACAGCCCTGGTTTGGGAGTTCTCGCAGCTTGTTCTCGACACATCGTCTAAGCAGAACTATTTTCTTGCGGGTGTCTGAGAACTATTGTGTGATTGGTCATATATTTAAAGTGGGTGTGGTTAATGCAGAGAAATGCAGATGATTGACACCTGCTTTTCTCATGAAGTATGGAATGTACTGGCCAGAACGAACTTTAGCCCCGTTTCCGCCAAAATTACCCGGAACAATTTGTACCAGGAACTTTTTTACAGGAACTTTTCTCCCCCTCAGACCTGCAGCTGTCTGCGTTTCGACCGCGATCTAAAGTTCCGAGAAGATTAGGCAAATTAGTCCGGTGATGTAGGACTGCGCGCGACTGAGACGTTATCTAAACCGATCTGGTGTTTACATGTGATGACTTTCAATCACAATCATTTTGTCACATGCAGTTTGTCTGCCGCATCAAAAATGTCGACGCTGTTTTCTCCAGCAGCTGGAATGTGTTAACTGAGGCCATAGCAACTTTTAATGGCATTATACAAGCTATTTATTTGTTGTAAAGTGTAATAATCATCTCAGAAAAAAAAAGTTATTCTGTCAGGCGCAGTTAAAGTAAAAACTGCCTGGGGCAATATACGCTGTGTCATTACTCCAACATTATTTTCATAACTTACGAAATAAAAAGTTTACCCCTCAGAAAAATGAGCTTTCCTCTCTTGTCAACATGAGCGCGGCGCGGCGCGCGCTGTCTCGTCATGTAAGGACGCACACTTAAAAGTAATCGGTCAGGTCGTTTACATGGTGAAAAAAAATCAATAACGAGTATGGAAGAGATTGAAGCTGTGCTGGTTTTGCTGGTTATGTATAGGTTTACGAGGTAATTAACAACCACAGAAAAGAGCACTATATGCAGATTCAGCAGCATATTCAGAAAGCTTGTAAAGCTAGATTTAAAATGACAATGTATATTATCAGCTATTACGGACATTGAACGTGAGATGGCTTAGACGAACGCGCGCCATCAGACAGAGAGCAAGACTGATATTTACTGAACGAGACCGAACGTCGCAAAAGACTTTTAAAAATGCCTGTTGAAATAAAATGCTGCGTGAGCTAAACCAATCAGCATGTTCAGCGCCCAAGTCCCGCCCTCGAAAGTTCCTGAACTTTGAAGAAGTACTACCCCGCGAGCAGGGCCGTTTGGAGGGGGAAATATTTACCCGGAACTTCATTTAGACCCTGGTTCCTGCGGTCTAAACACACCGAGTACCACCCAAAGTTCCTGGTTCCTGGGTAAAGTTCCTGTGGTGGAAACGCGGCTTTTGTTCTTGTTCTTGCCACCTTGAGAAAACGAACAAATTTCTTTTTTCTTGCAGAGTATGTTCCAAGCTTAACCCTACCCTTAAACTCACCCATACCACCACACCTGTCCGTAACATAACCCTTAAAGGACAACTCTGTTGAGAAATGAACCTAGGGGTAATTAACAGATGGTTACCGAGTAGGTCATTCTCTGCGAAGTGTTTTCATGAAAATTGAATGTAAAGAGTTCTATCCCTAAAAAAATTCCTATTGTCCAGCTCACTTAGAACAGTGTTCGTCACTCGACTAGTCGAGACTGTTTTCCAAGAAAGCACCTGACCGTGAACACGTAATGCACTGTCTTTATAAAGTATTGTTTTATTAAACTGTTTGTACAGTTCTCAATGCTTCGGTTTGCATGTAGGGACCCTCATTATGCTAACTTACCCACACCACCTGTCGCTAACCCTACCCTTAAACTTACCCACACACCACACCTGTCGCTAACCCTACCCTTAAACTTAAGCCGGGTGCACAGTGCGAATTTGCCCACGATTTGGCCGTCTGAGACAAGTTTAGCAAATCCTAAAAGATTCCTCAGATCCTAGGCTAAAATCTGACGTCTTTGGTCGTTAGTTTTACATGTTCACCGGCAGTGGATTAATGAGCGCTGCGATCAAATTTTACCTCAGACAAAATTCTGGCAGTGTCAGAAGATTTGGCACACAATCCTGCAGTGTGACTTCTCCTACGAGCATTTCAGTCCCGCATGTAATGCAGCTCACTGTCACCCAACGCATCATTCATTGATGATATAAAACTCCGGGTGAGTTTTCTTGCGCGCGTCCGTTTTTAGTGCGCCTTAACTATCGTGCAGTCTGACATTAATGCCAACTGAGATCTTAGTGTGACATGGCTTACATCGGGGATCATGTTCGTACAGTCTGACAAGGGACATTCGCAAAGGATTTGGAAAAATCGCAGTGTGCAGGACCCATTACCCACACCACACCACCTGTCCCTAACCCTCCCCTTAAACTTACCCATAGCACCACACCACCTGTCCCTAACCCTCCCCTTAAACTTACCCACACCACACCACCTGTCCCTAACCCTACCCTTAAACTTACCCACACCACCTGTCCCTAACCCTACCCTTAAACTTACCCATAGCACCACACATGTCCCTAACATTACCCGTATCCCACCTCAATATCAGCAAGTGTTTTGCAATACAATATGAACACAAATACATTCTTCTTTCTTTTTTTTGTTTTGTCAAGGCCACCTAATATAAAGACCACTTTTTTTTTTTACTTTCAATGGATTGGGTGGATTTATCTATTTTACTGTGGCAGCAACATCAATAAGGCAAAAAATATATATATTTTACTACTAATAATAATTACAATAAACAATTAATCTGCCAAGTTCATTAGATAAATGCTAAGTAGTTAAGGTTGCCAAGCAACTTGGAACAGTAAAATCAAATTCAATGTGCGGTTTTCTGGTGTTTATATTAGTATTGAACATAGCAGCTTTTACAGAAAGAACTACTTATTCTGTTGATTTGTCATTAACCATAACAATATGCATCCATTCCAAGCCTAATAAAACAGCTAATGGAGATGTCACTGTACCATACAAAAATATATATGTACTTTTGATTAGATGTTGCCTGTTCTTTTAAAAAAGGACACACTGAGACCCCAGCAATCCACACCAAACATTTCTCAAACATATTTTAATTCACAACTCGATAACAGTAACTAAAGATACAACACTGACATTTACAGCTTCTGAGTGTCACAGATTCAACTGGATGGAAATAAAAACTGAATAACAGGAAAATAAATTCTGCTTTATTTTGCATGTGGATGAAAGATTTTAAACAGGACCCATATGTTGGTTAACTCACAACTTAAATTTCTAACAAGTTTGAAACGCTTGCCTTGTGGCACCAATAAACTGCTGCATTGCCATCAATCTACTAGCTTGGGAAGAAGGAAAAAAAACTTTATAAACCAAAGGCCTTAGGCTGAATGCTAACAAATCTCACCTATCTCTTCCTCCTCTTGTGGACAAAAAGGACATTTCCATCCTGTCGTGCCTTGCTCTATGCACATATATCATGAACATCCTCAACAAATGAAACCTGGCGAGACAGAAAATTGACATTAATGAAATATCTTTGAGCAAGACCTAATGGACAACCTGAATGAGTTTTTCAATTTCCAATAAGATACTACCATCAGAAGTCGCCTTAATTACTGCTGGATCAAGACCACCATACTGAAGATCAGTTTATACTTTTCAGAATCTGGTTAAACGTGTGTAGAAGGCAATCAAGATAGCAAAGATTCATCAAACAGAAACATAGACTAACCAACTCTTGGATGTATGGAATGAACAATATACACAATTAACTACAGGATTAATGACAACATTATCCCATTCAAGTGTTTGAGGTACGTTCAATCAATGGACAGGCAAGTCCACTGCTTGACAGGATGCTGAGAACTCATAAAATGAAGCAATTTAATTTTTTTGCAATTCCTTGTGGTCATGGCACCAACAAAACTTTAAAGAAATTCAATACCAGAGTTGGCACATTTAAAGAAATTTGAGGAATTTATGAGAAGTGGATTGCAGAATGAAACAAGTACAACGAGAAGGAAAGAGTACAAAGATTCAGTTATTTTTCACTCTTCTCAAAGAATAAGGCCATTTATTTTGCCCTGAAATTAAATTAAATATGCAAAAAGTGCCC
The DNA here is from genome assembly GCF_024679245.1 of Pseudorasbora parva. Classification (NCBI taxonomy): domain Eukaryota; kingdom Metazoa; phylum Chordata; class Actinopteri; order Cypriniformes; family Gobionidae; genus Pseudorasbora; species Pseudorasbora parva. The sequence goes on along the minus strand of NC_090185.1, from coordinate 15,649,871 downwards.
CCAAATTGAACATGTTAGAACCTAAACAAAAATATCATATGCAGTCTATACCGGCAGACTAACATATTACAAACGGGTGATGTCAAAAAAAACAAAAAACTGGGCAACATTGACAACAGGATCCAGGGATGTAGAAAACCACAAAGACCAAATTAGGTTAGGCTATCATTGTCTTTTCAAGCAGTAGCATGTAATAAATCACTCTACAAATTCAGTCTGTTCCCATGATCCAGTAAGACAGCAGTCCATGCCCACAGTATTCCAACAAAAGGAGCATTCTGGGAACTGCATAGTCATAAATAAGGGTTTGTTCATCAGTCCTTTCCTTCAGAAGTTTAATAAAAAATAAAATAAAAAACGTAGGTTGGGATGTGTCATGGAAACAAAATACTGTGAGAGCAGGAAAAAAAGCATCCCATCTTTGGATTATGATGTCAGTAACTACTTGACGATAATGCAAAATTTGGAGGTAACTGTAATGCTCCCATCCAGAGTTAACCTAGGGTTTGTTTCCAAAACACGAAACTCTGCAAAACAAGAAAACTTAACAAAAACATCCCCAAGAGTCTATACAGAGTCGAGAAGGGGATGGATCTGTATCACAGGTGACAAGTTAACTTGCAAGATTTTCTGTGCCTTCCTCCTCACCTCCTCATCTGTGACAGACTCGTCGACCTTTATAACCTTCCACTCGAGACCATTGCCATTCAGTCTAGAAACGTCTTGTCCATTGGTGAGTGTTGACTGGGACCAGTTGAAGCTTTGGAAATGGAGTCTCCTCACTGAACCATTGTCTAGACCACTGGCCATCACGTCAGGTTTACCTGATACCATTTCAATGTTCTTATAAATGCTACCATCTTTAAGACCAAACCCATTTTGACAGACTACTGGGGCAGAGTCTCCAATAAGGGCATCGTCTACTTTGAAAGGACACGACAAAACACGTTTGTTGTCTAAGGCAACAACGTTTGATGTCTGACTCCCATTTTCCGTGAGAGAGTGCGGAATTCCAGAGCGATCCGATGGCCGCCCCACAGCATAACTGGGTGCGTTTTTCGAATCAGCACCAAAGTGAATTTGCAACCTTGCTGTGTGGCCTCCGGTTAACCCTTTTATATTTGTCAGCTTGAGGCACTGCTGCGCTTGAACAGAACGTTTATCTAGCATTGCCGATGCAACATTCTGCTTAAGACGGTCCACCGAGAGATTGGTAAGCAGGATCTTGGGTTGGTTTTGGAGAATGTCCTTTGCTGCTCTACTGAGCATCGAGTAATTCACATCCTTGGACTTGCCCAAACCTTTCCGTCCTCGCTTCTTGCAAGGTTTCTGCACTTTCTGAACCTTGCTGCCAATCTTGGAAGTGATTGGCTCTGTGGTGCAAGACGTGTATCCATACACATCTTTGCTCTTCAAAATCACAGGCTTGGCTCCTTCTTTCCTCAGCTCTTGAAGAAAGGACATCATTTGTCTCTCAGTGTTCGACAGATCCTTGGACATGGGGTTAAAGACCCTCAGGGCCTCTTCAAGGGCAGTTTGTCCAGCTGGGGCAAATCTGGCCCAGGAATGGACTACCCTCCCCATGCCCTGCTCTTCAAAATTCATGGTGCACCTTCACAGCTGGTATGCATAAGGACTTCAGGTGTCTGTGAAAACGAAAAGGATATTAGGGTAATGATTTATAGATGCACATATGAATTACAGTTTATAGAAAATTGTATAAAAAAACAGCATTAGTGTAAATTCTGTAACACTTGCAGCAAATGAATTGGCAAATGACTGTCTGTTGATTCCAACTGCAGTGCCATCACAAACACACAGCATTGGTTGAGAAATGTTGATATGTTGGGGCAGGCTAAGCAAACAAAGAACAGTTAACATTCTTCTGTAATACAGCAACACATTTTTAGCAGTTTCTGCACATAAAAAATTAAGTGCGTTTTATTACAACACTAGAAGTACAACTAGGTTGGCCAACATAAAACCAGCAGACATTTCAGAAAAAACAAGCAGTTGTGATTGTATCTTTATAGATCTAGATTTCAACTACTCCCTCTAAAACATCCAACTCAGGTCTTGGCTGATGTAGTTTGATAAAACAATATTTTTTCATTGTCTGCTTTAGGTCTAAACAGTACCATCACTCAGAGTCCTGCAACGGGTCGGGTATCCGCGGGTACCCGCATAAAAGTGGTTAAAACGGGTGGAGTGAGACATTTATAAAATTCACGGACGGGGATGTGGGCAGATAATTAACTGATGAAACTGATGAAAAATAGGCCTGTGCGCAATATTTCTGTGGCGAGGTGAACGAGAAAGAGAGAGCGAGCGAGACCGGGGCGTGATTGTGAATGTCCGTCACCTGCAAGCCACACCGAGTCCTCTGAGGGAGCTCGGAGGCATATCATGGGATGAGAGAACACCAGACCTGGATTTGACGTTGAGTTGTGTTTACCTTTTATTATGTGTGAGCGTGGCAGATGTCCGTGAGGGGCTACGTTACTTTCGTTTTGTTTGGTTAAAGTCTTTTAAATGTTCGCCGGTTCCCGCCTCCTTCTTCCCCCCTCGAACATATTGTAGGCTATTACAATTTCTATGTCCAAATTACCATTACACATACACACAACAACGATATGCCATTTGACCCATCACATCACCACCACTGCGACATTGAAACTTTTGTTGATGCCTCTTGTAACCCAGAAGGAGCGAGCGTTGCAGGAGTAGCATGGATGAAGTAAAAGTAAAGTTGGTGAGTGGAGTATATGAAATTGTTGACAACGAGTTTCAAAAAAAGCCCATTCATGACGCTGTTGTGATGTTGAGAGAGGTGCAGGATAAAAAAAAGCATTTTAATTTTAATGATTTTAGCGTGTGATTTATCACAGGCACGGGTCGGGTAACGGGCCAAATATTAACGGGTCTGGGCGGGTGCGGATTTCATTTTGAAATTTTCACGGGTCACGGGTCGGATCTGGTGCTAACCTTGCGGGTACAGGCTCCTAAAATGGACCCGTGCAGGACTCTGCCATGACTAAACTAGATCCCAACATCCTGGTTATGCAGTTTGGACATATTGAAAAAAAACTAAACATTAATTATTATTCAGAAGTGCTCTACACAACTATATAATAAAAGTGGTTTTAATAATGAATAAAAAATAATAATAATTGCAAAACAAAATTCTATAATTAATTGCTATAAAAAAAATCAGTTTTTACATGATGTCATTTCACAGTTACTCTCTAAATTAATTTAGAAACAAATTGAAGACGGACATATATATTTATAATATATATTTGTTGTAATCTTTAAAAAAATTACATTTTAATTTAAGCAAACTTAAAACAATCTTAAAACCCATTATAATTAATGTCATATTTACATGTGGCCTTGCTATGTCTAACAGCGTATCTTCTGTTAGACACATCTTCTTACAACACTAAGTTAAGACGTTATTTAACTATGACGAAAAATGTATGTTGACAACTAGGACTGGGCGATATGGCCAAAATTTCATATCCCGGTATAGCTCATTTGATATCCCGATAACGATATACATAACGATATAGCAATTTTTCTGTTAATTCAGTTTATGAATAGTCTATACAAAATTGCAATTTGTAAATGCAGTTTGAAATGATATACAAAACAAATTAGGTAGTATGGACTACATTTTTATTTTATTTAGAACCTTTTTTTCCAGCAAGACTGTTGGTAAAGTTAACACCTGCCTATAGGGATGTTAACCGATGACCGTTTGACGGATGGTTGACCATATCAACGTTAACCGATCAAAGTTGTCGGTAAAAAAAAAAAAAAAAAAAAATAGTGATCTCTAAATTCGGCTATTATACAGTGGACTAAACGCTACTACAATTAGACATCTCATTCCAAAATCTTTTTGTGTGAAGTGAACATATCCCTCGCACTCAATTTTTCATAACTCGCCTGTTTGTACTTAATAAACCAATAAAAACATATGCCGCGAGGTCACCGCGTTTGGGTTTGCGCACTCACAAGGTTTGCAAAAAGTAAACACTCGAGGTTAGAGCCAGGGCAGACGACAGTATGAAGCGTGCATTCCGCATAAGATGGGCTTACATTTGGAAATATATTACATCTACATTACAGTGGTAACACATAAGGTGTTGATCGTCTTTTCTTTATTATTGTTAGCACTAACGTTACCTCGAACTAAAGCAGCGTCTCTTCGGAGCTGTCATTTTCTTAAATGAGCCGCGGCAATGTTTCAAATGAGCTTCTTACGCTAGACAAATGCCTTTATTTTCAACGTGATCACCTTGTACCCAAACCATTTTGAAACTAAGGAGCCATTGTCCTCAGATTACAAACAAGCTCCTCGGCGGCGCATTTGCGGGACTCGTGTTTCGCGCTGTGGGGGACTTAAAAAAAGTGACGTGAGTGGAAGGGAGGCGGCAGCGCTAGGACTGTGTGTGTGTGTGTGTGTGTGTGTGTGTGTGTGTGTGTGTGTGTGTGTGTGTGTGAGTGAGTGAGTGAGTGAGTGAGTGAGTGAGTGAGTGAGTGAGTGAGTGAGTGAGTGAGTGAGTGAGTGAGTGAGTGAGTGAGTGCGGCTGTTATTTCAAATAGCGCAGCATATTTTAAACTAATCGGTTAACCGGTTTCAACCGGCTAATGAGGCTCGGTGGTCGGTCAAGAAAATGTTTAGTTTTCGCCATTCCTACACCTGCCATTAAAATATTTCAAAATATGGCTATATGGTGTGCCACGCGTAAAAGCCCGTTGGAGCGTCTGTGTCTGAAGTTTGTTTTGAGCGCTTATGCCACCACTCTGGCATAATTACTCTGAGAATTACCCTGGTCTGAACCGCGTCTACTACCGTCTTCCTCCATGTTTGTTTATGTATTGCAGCGTGCATGGGCATGCATTGGCGTGAGGTGCATCTTGACGTAAAATTCTGCCGTAAACGCCTTATCGTGGCGTTAGCGATAGAGCCTTATATAAAACGATAGACATTTTCTATCGTCCAGACGATATATTTCGTCATATCGCCCAGCCCTATTGACAACATTTTTTCCATGACTAAGTCTAGATTAAGACGAGATGACAAACGTCATTAAACAATAACTGACTATATCAGCATGTAATATTGTTGATGAAAAAAAGTAAACTAAAATGTAGTTCAAAAAATAAAAACTTGCCACTAAGACTGAGGCCACTGACTAAATTAACACCAGTCAGGACATTCACAGACTGCACATTCTCTTTCGCTTTGTCACGCTTGAATGGTTTAAAACATTTGCATTTAAAATTATTAATGGCATAAATTTCAGGGATTTTGAAATGTCAATGTATGTAAGCATGTTTAAATGAGTTAACATGGAAAATGTGACAAAACAAAATACAAAATTTTGACAGTTACACCAAACGGGTAAATTGCAATCAAGGATTTTTTTAAATCGAGTACTCAAGTTTAAATTGAGGAATCATGACAGCCCTTCTTCAGATAATAGGTGGATTCATGTATAATGGGATCAAAGTGGTGTAGATGGGCAAGACATGTAATGCCAGAATAAAGGCTAATAATTGCTGAATACAAACAAAATGATTTAAAAAAATAATGAAGATTAGGTTTCATACCCAGCAGAGGTGTGAAAGGTTTGTCTAGCGAGAACAATAGAAACATGAATGGGGCAGTTCACCAGACATAATATGCAATAGAGTGCAAGTAGGAGTTTATAGGGCAATCAAATATTGTATTAGCACCTTACCGGCCTCTAAAAACTCACATGTTCTTAGATAACGTTTATTTAAAATCAGTTTCAGAGATAATTAATTTGATTAATCAATTCTCATTTTTACAAAACAATATCGATTCTTAAATCACAAGAATCGGTTAGTCATCCTGTTTTCAGTTAATGAATGAAATAAACATTGTAGCGTGCCTCCCATCCAATAAATCGCAATATTTTTTGTGCTTTATTACTATTAATGTGATAGAAGAACAACTTTGACTGAAATAACCACTCGTTACAACTGAGGGATGCAGCAAAGCAATTGTTAAGCCACAACACGCACAACCTTGAGGCGGATGGGCTACAACAACAGAAGACCCCACCGGGTACCACACATCTCCACTACAAATAGGAAAAAGAGGCTAGTTTGCACAAGATCACCAAAATTGGACATATGAAGACTGGAAAAATGTTGCCTGGTCTGATGAGTCTCGTTTCTGTTGAGACATTCAGATGGTAGAGTCAGAATTTGGCATAAACAGAATGAGAACATGGATTCATCATGCCTTGTTACATTGTGCAGGCTGGTGGTGGTGTAATGGTGTGGGGGATGTTTTCTTGGCACACTTTAGGCCCCTTAGTGCCAATTGGGCATCTTTTAAATGTCACAGCCTACCTGAGCATTGTTTCTGACCATGTCCATCCCTTTATGACCACCATGTACCCATCCATTGATGGCTACTTCCAGCAGGATAATGCATCATGTCACAAAGCCCGAATCATTTCAAATTGGTTTCTTGAACAGTTCACTGTACTAAAATGACCCTGACAGTCACCTGGGGCCCGTTCTTCGTACCTCGCTTAATACATCTGAGATGATTTGACAGATCCCCAATCTTTTAATCCTGATAACTGATCTCTGGCTAATTTGGTTTTTCAAACGAATTTGGGATTGGATTAAAATATCTGGATTAAATTATCTGAGATCACTGCTCGTCCCTGTGTTCCCTGAAGAGGGCAGATAGCCTAGAAATCTAGACGCAACCTAGCGGGAGCAAATTTAATTTGCCCGCAAGTGTCGTCTAGGCACTCTCAATACCCATCTGAGCTGTATTCCTCAGAATCTGGACGGCTCAATAACATCGTGTATAGAGTCGGCGGGCGGGGCCATAATGACGACGGCCGAGTTGCGCTTGCGTGCTTCTAGTAAACATAGAAACTGGCAAACGGCGGCGGTCTTTCGAATCAGCTGCATGCATCGATACTTGAAACCACGATCAGCAATGCAGCGACTGGCTGGCGTCAAGACCTAGCAAAAAACTTGTCAAAGAAAAAAAAGAAAGAAGAAGCCACACAAATTTTTGGACCTTTATAAGGAAACGACCAAAGATAAATATACATACATAAAAGTTAGATAAATTAAATGTGCACTGTTTTGATGAACATGATTCCCAATTATTTTTATTCACGATTTTATAATATTTGTACACTTTACATTTTTATTTTAAGTTTAATTTCATTTTTAATTCAATTTGAAGCAGATTTGTTATGTGACAATATTAATTAAAGTTTCTTAACAGTCAAGATCAAATTATCTGCATCTCTTGCGGTGCATCAAGCCACTCCCATATTATCCGTCATCACTCACATTAATGCACAACAAAGATTAACTGCACAATGTGTGTAAACCTCCAATACAACTATAAAGTAATCATTCCATCACAATTCACAAATAAATCTCTCAATCAAGTGACTGTGTCTTTAGTATTATACACAATTTTTACACATTAAAATATTTTCAAATAAACTTTTATATTTATTATCATTTTAAATTATTATTGCCCCTGGTTCAGTAATGAACTCTTGTAATAAAGTAGCAGTGGCTGGGACAGATTTTAATATCACCTCAAGATGCAATCTAATCCTGTTTACATGAAATAAGCCTGCTCCCGAGCAGGTTTAAGCTTACAGGCCTGTTGCTATGACAGCAAGTCCAGGATGAGCTTCGAAGAACCAAACAATCCGAGATCAAGCCAAATCGTCAACAATCAAATCCAGCTAACTGAGTTAGCGACGTACGAAGAACAGGCTCCAGATCTCAACCCAATAGAGCATCTTTGGGATGTGGTGGAACGGGAGCTTTGTGCCCTGGATGTGCATCCCACAAATCTCCATCAACTGCAAGATGCTATCCTATCAATATGGGCCAATCTAAAAAATGCTTTCAGCACCTTGTTGAATAAATGTCACGTAGAATTAAGGCAGCTCTTAAGTCGAAAGGGGGTCAAACACATTATTATTTTGGTATTCCTAATAATCCTTTAGGTGAGTGTATTCAAAATAGTTAATATTGAATTAAAGCAAATCGAAAGCTTGTGAATTGAAATCTAATTGATTTGTGTCAATACTTAGCCCTAATTACCAGACTTGTGGCTTCAGCTTCATTGTGTTTCTACAATTTGTACAGTACAGCTGCATCATATTTTTATACTAAAACCACATTCTTAATATTTGTATTTTTATGTTTGAGAATATAATACCTCCATATTTATAACTGTCTGAGTAATTCCGAGTCTGGAACTATAAACTCAAATGTTGGCTTTCTAAATATATGTTGGTTGTGTGTCTATTTTGAATGATTTATGAGCAGCAATCTGTTTATTTTGGGGACGTAATTTATACCCCACTTGCTAAAATGGGGGGAGTTGGAGAAGGGGTTAACAGACTTTCACTGGACCATTTGTTCTGGCTCTTACATTTTACCAAATTAGTAGGCATGTAACAATACACAAAAAAGAAGGTTCGTTAAGCACCTTGGTTTTGAAGTCACGGTTTGTTATGTTTTCAGTACCGCAACAGTGCCAAAAAAAATGTAGGTTTATGATTAACTTTGAAGCACTTTTGCTGCATTCACGTGGGGCAGCCGTGTTAATGCTTCTCATGCCGTTGCCGAACTTAATTGTGGGTTCCATTGCATCGCTTCAGAAGTTGAAGATTTCTCAAAGCAGGCATCATCCAATCACATCGCCCAATGCAAATACCCTACAGCAGACTCTAGCCAATTGCATCACTGCAACCTAGGGCTGGGCGATAAAACGATAACGATAATTATCACGATATAATTTTCCTCGATAAAGCGATAACAACAGGTCGATAAATTCTCGATATAATGCTTACACGCTATGCGTAATGCTGCGCATGCGTATTGCAGACCGGGAGTCTGCTTGCTGCACGCGGTAATGTTTACAGTCTGTGGCTGACAGGCTTGGAGGATCGGAGATAAGTGGAGCGTTAAAAATGAGCAATAGTGAAGAAAATGCAGCGCTCACGGCCAGCTCGGGGGACACAGATATCGTTGACAAGTTAGTTCGCTCAACTTCAGTGGTTTGGAGATATTTTAGCGATCCCATCCGACATAAAACAGAGCGACGTGCGTGGACTGCTTATCATAGGTTCACGTTCACCACACGGAATTTGATTATTAAATTATCGTGTTTCTTCAAAGTCCTTCCATATAACATGATGCAGCCCAACACAGCGGTGAATCTACATTAACTACATTCACACACCGGCTTATTACCTTGTTAGCTGTAGTGGGTGACTTATTTACAACAGGCTAACGTTACCAAACTATAATCACTAAAACATCGGACTTACATCGCTATCATAAATGTTTGTCTTTGGTGATGTATTAATGACTCCGCATTGCCTGTATCAAAAGAGAAATAATGTCATCTGGTGTTTAGAATTAATAAAATAGACTAGACAGCCCTTACTGGAGATCCACAAATACTGAACTTTTCTCTCTCCCGACCAGCCCACTGTCGGTGAGGTGTGTTTGTGTGTGTGTCGGTGAGATGCACGGTGGACCAATCCACTGTGAGGCAAGAGAAGGGGCCTCAAAATGTTTCTTAAAACGCTTTTTTTGACCATTTGCGTTTTTAGTGTTTTACTTACACAATTAAATATATATGATGCAATATTGAGCGTTTTTTTTCTATTTAAGCTGCGAAAATCGTTCACAGCAGAACCGCAACGCGTCTCACAGCAACGTGGGTAAATGAACGATTCAGTGTTTGAATGAATCGTTTGAATGAACGACTCAATGACTCGCTCATTAAGACGGCCACCTGCTGCCACCTACTGGTGGTTTAATTTGATCTTTAAACATACTTTCCAACATGTCTTATTTGTCTATTGAAAAATACAAATCTCAAAACATTATTTAATGCTGTTGTAATTTTTCAGTGTAAATTATTTAATTTGATTGGTAACAGCCCTTATAGTGTTTTATTTTAATTAAATGTATTGATCAAAATTACACATATAAAATGAAACATGAAGCTTAGCCTATATTTAATAAGATTAAGGGAAAATGCCCTTTATAAAAGGTGAAAATATCACAAATTTGAAATGATGCAGATTTAAATATGTCAAAGCTGAGTGAACACTGGTGAGAATATTGCTTCAGAATAAATTATATTTACAACACACAAACACAAACACACACACACACTTTTCCAGACAAGCTAATTTTTTACTTGGACAAGCTTAAACGATGTACTTGTTCGAAGGACAAGCACATGAACATGCTTAATGTCAAGCCCTGTATAATGATATATTATTGATATATAGTGTTGAGTAAAAAAATGCTGGCCACAGTTAAGATTTTAATAAATAAATCTACCTCAGTTTAAATAAATTGTTCACTTGTTTGGGAAGTGTTTGTCATGTTTTGACAATAAAGGATAGTTTAAAAACCACAGCTAACTGTTTGTTTTCTACATATTTCACTCAGGAGCAAAAATATGCCTTTAAACTTTAAAGAAATAAACATTTCACATTTATCGTGATATTTATCGATATCGACTGATATGCTAAATTATATCGTGATAATTTTTTTGGGCCATATCGCCCAGCCCTACTGCAACCCTAGAGCAGACGTGTGATTAGCTGTTGTCATTATGGCTAATATTACGCTTCATCGAGCATTATTTGTTATATTGCCAAAAGTATAGGGACAACCCTCCAAATCATTGAATTCCGGTGTTACAATCACTTCCATGGCCAAAGGTGTAGTAAGTCAAGAACAAAGAATGCATGCACACCGCTTCATTTGTGAAAAAAGGGGTCGCTCTCAGGAGCTCAGTGAATTTAAGTGTGATAGTGCAGTAAGCCCATTCGTGAAATTTCCTCACTATATTCTGCGGTCATAGTGGTTTAATAACAAAGTGGAAGCAATTGGAAACTTACAATTTACCATGAAGTGGAAAGCCACGTAAAAAAAAAACAACAAAAAAAACATTACACCGCATGTTGATGAAATTTTCATGAAATTTCATGGCCGAGCAGTTGCATCCAAGCCCAGACTGATCTCATGAAATGGCGTATGTATGACACGCCAATTCGTATGCCATTCTGGCGTGCTATCGAGACGCATGTTCTTCAAGAAGTGTTATCAACGCTGTTTCATTCTATCCCCCTACACTGCCCCTACCCCTAAACCTACCCATCACACACAGACACACACACAGCCCCTAAACCTACCCATCACAAGAAACATTCTGCATTTTTACAGTTTCAAAAAAACATAATTTAGTATTTTTATAAATCCATTTACCTTGTGGACACACACATATTCAGACACATTTTGAACGCGTAACTCAAACTTCCCTAAACCTACCCGTTTGTGTATTATAAAAAAAGGATAAAACAGGCAGATACGACTGCAGGCACAATTTATTCAGAAAGTACAAATACTCCAAGTGTTCCGAGGCCAAACGATTGATGTGTGTGAAGAAAATCCCCAAAAGCGATCAAAACGTCAAGTCCATCCGCCAAAGATTAATAATACATTTCAAATATTGATGCCGAAAGAAACGTCACGTCAGCTTTGACAGCATTGGCTGTCATGTGTCTCGTGACCAATTGCGTCATTACGTCAGCTTTGACTGTAAAATGCCATTGGCTCTCGTGTGTCTCGTGACCGATCTCGTCATTCTAAACTTGTTGTGTGTATCATTTGAATCAGAAATATTTCTACGACTAAAACATTAAGATCAACTCTGTTCTTCCCACGAAGATATCGTATGACTTCAGAAGACTTGAAATGCAACATGAGTTAATACTTAAATAGTTTTTTGGTCCGTTTTTTAAAAAAAATACATGCGACTGTACATTTGTTTGCCTGTTACATGTTTTATATTGTTGAGAGTGGATAAGTTTAGGGTAGGAGTGGAGTTAGTTGCTCCAAAATATAAAATTAGGCTAGAAATATTAATTATGTGAGATCAGGTTGGCGGAATCACATGGCGTAGTCATTCATGTGGAGATGATGGTTCGTTTAGGCGTAGACATACACGCGGATCCACACGGTGTAGAAATACACCCAGATAGCTCAAAATGCGTATAGATAACACGCCACTTTCTAAAGCCAAGTGGCGTGTTATCTATACGCATTTTTACGCAAATGCTATGTTTACGCAAAGTCATGATGCCATGTTGCCAAGCCTTACATCAAGTGCAATGCAAAGTGTTGGATGCAGTGGTGTAAAGCACGCCGCCACTCGACTCTAGAGCAGGGGAGGCATGTTCTCTGGAGTGACGAATCACGCTTGTCTGTCTGGCAATCCGATGGACGAGTCTGGGTTTGGCTTTTGCCAGGAAAACAGTACTTGGAAGGGGGATTGTGGTGTGGGGTTGTTTTTCAGGGGTTGGACTTGGCCCCTTAGTTCCAGTGAAAGGAACTCAATGCTTCAGCATACCAAGACATTTTGGACAATTTCATGCTCCCAACATTGTGGGAACAGTTTGGGGATGGCCCCTTTTTTAGCCAACAACAACCAGTACAAAGCACGGTCCATAAAGATATGGATAAGCAAGTTTGGTCTGGAGGAACTTGACTGACCTGCACCAAGCCTGCAGCACTCCTGTTAATAACTGAAGCCTACGTGCCTCGATCGCCTCCAAGGTGGCTGGTCCCAGTATAGGTCATAACCCCGGCCCCTCCGAGAATTCTAATGGACGTGAGAAACTAAATCAGATTATACTTTATATAACTTTTCCCCAAAGTTGTTTTCTGTCATTTTAGGCAGTTAGTCAGTTTAGGCAGCTTTTCTGAGTGAAGTTGTCACTGAGGCACCAACAAACAGATTTTGGGAGGAGATAGGAGCTTTAGCTTTAATTTCTACATTTCCTGTTTATTTCACACCGACGTAAGGGATTGTTCGGATTCTGTGAGTGTGTTGGTGGGCCCAGATGGGCATTCTGATACAGTTTTGCATGAATTAGAAGTGAAAGAACCCCATTCAGTGTTTGCACATGGTGTAAAACATGGTTTTGCCGCATTTTAAATGTGCATGCACAAAACTTCCCACACTGTGAATAAAATGTGATTCTCTTTTGCATCTTCTTGCACTTGGATATTTAAATTCAAGGTTTAAAAAAACATCCAGGGCATCATTCACTGGCGCCCCGGCCAGTCCTTATTGTTGAGCCCGGCTGTAATTTGTAGATTAAATTTTTATCAAACATTTCATATTTTTGCCCAGAGAAAAATGTTGGATTACACAAACATTATCTAAAATTGGCTAATAAATATTGCTGACCAATACATTGGTGATTCTCTAGTTCATATCCCAATGGGTGGTCTGTTTTCTTTGCAGTCAGAAAAAAGTTTAAATGAGTTGTGTAAAAAGTTGGTGGTTCCATCCCTGGTTCCACCTGACCAAGTGTCGAGGTGTCCATGAGCAAACAACCCAGCTGTTGGTGTATGAATGGGTGAATGTAAGACAATATGTAAAGCGCTTTGGTGGCCATGGGTCAGTCGAAAGTGCTATAAATGCAGTAAATTTACCATTACCATTTAGCTAGGGCTGTGTATTGCCAAGAATCTGGCGATACAATACGTATCACCATACAAAGGTTACGAGACAATATATTGGCGATATTGCAAGAATTTTTTTTTTTTTTAGAAAGATTAATTTAAAAGAATAAAGAACAACCATATGCATAAAACATGATGAGTAACTGTTTAATTAATACAGTATAATTTATTTCATTAATCACCATTTTGTGGAATCTAAGTAAAGGGAAATAGTAAAGTGACTATCATTATGTGTTCATGTTTTTAAAAGCTTCACAGTATAGCAGTTTTTCCATTTCTAAACTACTTAGCAACAGAAAGTGCCTAGTTCATTCATTCCATGACTGAATGACTGTTTTATATTTAATACTGTAAAGCTGTTTTCTTTAATGCAGTCTATTGTATAAAGTGCCATTTCAAGTAGGCTACTGAACTGCAGAGCTGGTCATCATATCCACATCGCTATGATCAGATGCTTTCATTCTACTGCCACCGCTGTCAGTTTTGGTGTGTGTATATTTTGTTACTGAGATGAAAATGTGCTATATTCTATCAAAATGCTTCTCAGCATTGCGGAGGATGACGACGGGATGTTCATCGAGCTCTCAGATTCAATGTTTCCGGAATAGGCTACTGGATTTCAACTTGGCCTATTTTGCAAACAAAATTACTCTTGTTGATTTTTTTTCTTGTTTTGTTTTTTTGTAGCTTAAGCCAAAATGAGTCCACACTTTAGCTCTGTAAACCGCATCAGTTACATTCTGAGATAACACTGCTATCTAGCGGTTGGGTTGTATACAGTCTGTGGTTTAATTCAAACACAAAGCCACGAATCTTGGATGTAAATAAATAAGTATACAAATATCGATAGTGTTTTTGTGAATCAATACAGTATCGCCTAACATAATATTGCAATATGTGTATCGATATTTTCTTACACCCCTAGATTTAGCATGGTTCATCAGATCAAAGGTTTTGGATAGGCATGTGCCGGTATCAATTTTTCATGTTGCGATTAATTGCTGAAGCTTTTATCACGGTATACGGTATTATCACTGTATTGAAATAAGTCGCAAAAAAGTGTCATCATAGTATAACAGCTTTAAAGGGGGGGTGAAACACTCAGTTTCAGTCAATCTCATGTCAATCTTGAGTACCTATAGAGTAGTATTGCATCCTTCATATCTCCGAAAAGTCTTTAGTTTTATCATATTTATAAAAGAAATATAGGCTGTACCGAGTCTTTCCGGAAAAAACCGAGCGCCTGGAGGCGTATCGTGTGGGCGGAGCTAAAGAATGACAAGCGCGCAAAGCGGTGACGTCCTCAAGCGTGGAGAAACCGGAGAAACCCATCTATCTCAGCTAATACAGATATGATCCACAATCAAATCTGAGGGAGAAATAAATTGAACAGGAGAAACGGCAACATCAGGACGTCCGTCTCTGTGGTATGTAAGTTACTGTATTTAATGGCCTCTCCACATTTCTGTGTCTTTACTCGCAGAGTATGAGGACATGATTCGGTTTATGGACTATTGTATGCGACTAGACCTTAGAAGTAGCAAGCAAAACGGTTTTGCACGTCAGAATACTGTAACGTTATACAGAGAACAACAATGGAGTAACCGTTAGCGCATTTGAATGACGAAGCACACGATCGTGTCGTTTACTGATGTTTACTCATGCGACGGTAGCCAATAGCAGAGACATTTGAAGCAGTTTAAGTTAACTCACCGTCGAAGCTTTATCGCTGGGACCGCTCCGTCAGAAACACACTTCTTTGGTATGATTTGGTAAAGTCCTGTGACAGCAGTGGCGTGTAAATCCATTTTGAGACGCGACTGAAGCGATGCCTTGAAGCTTCCCGTCATTTCTGCGTTCAAATCGGTTCAAATGCAGCGCTGCCTTCCCGGAATGCTGTGCTGAAGAGTTGAAGTCACTCGACGTCACCCATAGGAATAAAGTGGAGCGCGGCGCCGTTCACGGACGACTGGATCTGCTGCAGCTGAGAGACTGTTTACAGCGTGCTCTAGTCACGCGCGCGCGCGCACCCTACCGGGAGAAGAGCCCGTACGGCCCATACAAGGACCTTCCGCTCTTATTAACGTCAAATAGACCCATACTCGAAAAAAACTCGCCGAAACTTGTGAGAAACCGGAAGGAGTATTTTTGACACAGAAATACTCCATCAAACGTCCAACATTAGTTTTTGAAACTTTGTCTACGTTTAGGATGGGAATCCAAGTCTTTAACAGCGTAAAAAGCTCAGTATGCATGAAACAGCATTTCACCCCCCCTTTAAGAACTCTTTTTGTAATAAAATAACTCTGAATGTTTAAATACAATAATAAAATGCACCAAAAATATATAAAAGTAAAATTATCAAACCAAGATTAACTAAGATTGCATGTTGTAGTCCAGATTGAAATATAAAAATGTTTAAGTTTGAAAATAAATAGCCTATTAAGTCCTTAAGTATTACGTATTTGGTGCTGTGATGAACAACATTGAGATAACAAAAATGAATGGCTTTTTGGAGCATTTAAAAACTTCACTGGGCGGTTGCTTTTGTTTGCGGGGTTTCCGGGGTAACCGCTGCATTCTGCAGTTCCATCAGCGCCCTCTGCTGTCATTGAACGTGCACTTCATTCAACGCGTCTCCATCACTCGTTCAGCCATGTGCAAATGCATGTTGAGCTTGTTTTACATCTGAACGTGTCCCTTTGACGCAGAATACAGCAGTGTTGAGCATTTTATACGGTTGATGGGCAAAGTATTCTTAAGTGCATTATAAAAAAATCATTGTTAATAAATTATTATTTATGGTATTTTGAAGTGGCGACAATAACAATATCGTGCATATTAATTACCGCAAAATCTCGCATTACCGAAAATTGGCACCTGTCCAGTTTTGGATATCCTTTACACTTGTATGTAGCCTTGTTGAGCCTCGTTCACTAAAACAGATAGGTGTAAAGAAAGCTAGTTGTTAAAGCTAGGTGTAAACAACCAATGTAGTAATACACTCGCTCAACAACAGTCGTTTTCACCTAATCCATTCAGTTTTCAAATGTGAATGAAGCTTACAACTGATATTTTGTAAAAACGCCATCCTATTTTGCATACTTTGATTTTTATTTAGGCTAAGGAATGTTTTAATATATTGTAGATAACCAAAATGACATTTTATGAATGCAAATGCACAAATCGAATAGATGCCTTATTGACGTGTGAAATGTCAAGGTATGAGAATAAATAAAGAGCTAGAATTTACTGGTCAGTGAGGTTTTTGTTAATCTGCAAGATAATCATACTGCAGTCTTTTATCAACCGAAGCTTCATCGTGGGTGTGAATAGCTTCATAGGAATGCATTGTTTCTATTCCAAATTTAGTTTGTGGTGAATAAGTTTGCTGTGAATTGCCTGACGAATCAGGGTTATGTACTCCAGTCCTGAAGGCCATTGTCCTGTTGGGTTTTGCTCCAACCTTAATCAAACACACCTGAAAACGTAATTAAGGTCTTCAGGATTAGCTGCACAGCTGTATTTGATTAGTGTTGGAACTTCAGTTGCAGCTTCAGGAAAGAAGAAACTAGGGCTGCATGATTTTGGGAAAATATCTAATTGCGATTATTCTGGTTAAAATTCTGTGATGTTTATAACTAGTTATCTGGGGGGGGGAATTGGTACGGTTAGTCTATACATAAAGATTTTATGTACTGAGATGCCTTATCAGCATCAACACACTCTTGCAATGTGCTTAACCAAACATTTGTATCTATGTAAATTATGTTTCTGGCCTTAAAATGTACATGAATTTGCTGTTTTGTACACAAACATGAAATATGCTGAGTTTCATTGAACTGCATACAAGAAATAGTTTATTCCCTTGTGCGTTTAAGAATAACAAAATATGTGCTGCTGAATTGCATTGCATACAAAATCCAGCTTATTCCGCTGTGCGTTGAAGAGTTAAAATAACCAGTAAAATAACGGTAATGTACTCTTTGTGAAAATGAAGATAACCGGTGTATTTTCACGTATGAAATAAGAACGTGCTGACATAAGAAGTCTGCTTTGGGCCAATCTTAAAGGGTTAGTTCACCCAAAAATGAAATGTCATTAATGACTCACCCTAATGTTGTTCAACACCCGCAAGACTTCAGAATTAATCTTCAGAACAGTTTAAGATATTTTCTATTTAGTCCGACAGCGTATCTAAGTGTATGCACACTATACTGTCCATGTCCAGAGAGGGAATAAAAACATCATCAAAGTAGTCCATATGTGACATCTGTGGGTTAGTTAGAATCTCTTGAAGCATCGAAAATACATTTTGGTCCAAAAATAACAAAAACTATGACTTTTTTCAGCATTGTCTTCTCTTCCGCATTTGTTTTCAAACCTCAAATAAAGATTCAACCGGTCATGAATCAATCATTGATTCATAATTTGGATTGCATGTCAAACTGCTGAAATCACGTGACATTATAATTGGCGATCCGAATCACAAATCAATATGCTGAATTATTACCGTTACGCTGTCGGACTAAATATAAAATATCTTAAACTGTGTTCCGAAGATGAACGGAGGTCTTACGGGTGTGGAAAGACATTAGGGTGAGTCATGAATGACATCAATTTCATGATTGGGTGAACTAACCCTGTAAGATCATGTGATTATGCTGCACTGTTTTCAGTAAGGTTTTTAATAGCTTTTCTATTTAAATATCCGCTAATCATCTTTGACCGTTGCGCCACATCTCCGTTGAGACCCTGCCTTCTTATCCATTCATCAGCGATGTGGCTCGTCAGTTGGATATCCGTTACGCAAGTGTCATGTTTTAAGAGCAAACACACATTCTGTTTAATCCCCCCTTATGCAGTTGAAAAGATGTCAAATTGAACAGGAAAAAAAAAACGCTTCTCATGCATTTAAAGATAATTTAAACTGACATCACAGAATTGACCAGTATTTTGCTACTGATGTGTGAATGGTCTCTTACCGGTAAAAAGCAAGACCACGGTTGCTTGTGTGAACAGCATATGTTTTACCGGGAAAAGTCATTCTGAAAAAACATGTGCAAGCGGCTATAGTTATTAATGTTCTGCATTTCTGTTCTGAGAAATCACTGGTACAATGAAGCTATTTGATAGTGGGTTATTTAAGTGAAGGAAATGTATCCTATACAAAATAATTCTGATATTTATACTACATAACCTTAACTCTTTCCCCGCTAGCTGTGTTTTAAAAAGTTGCCAGCCACTGTCAGGGTTTTTGATCATTTTAAAGGAGTATTTCAGCGCTGGAAAGATAAATCTGTATATAAGTATTTAAACTGGGTCATCAATGTAGTAGAAATGTGAAATTATTTTTGAATTTGGTGCCTTCTAGACTGAGAAAAGACAGAAAATGTATTTGTGTCTCATGGGGATGAAAGACTATAATTCCCAGAATGCTTCGCTGCCCTGTGAGGCCATTCCCAAAGCCACCTACTGGATTACAGAGACTGAGTTAGAGGAGACACTACAATTAAAAACTGAACGCGTCTGTTCAATACAAATGAGTGAGTCACCGCGTGAGTATCACAGCACTGAGCACTAACTGCACGAGTCAGATAAATGAGCTCGTGATGAGAGCTGAGGTAATCACGACTACACTCGCGGCATACATTCACAACGCGAGTTCAGTCTGGCGCGTTTCAGTTCATGCCTTTGCAAGCTTAACTTTCATAGAAATTAATTTGAGAAGTTATAAGACTTACATTGCTCACCATAGCTCCGTTTAAATGAGTGCCTGTAGCTGCGAGCTGAGTGCTGTGAGTCTGATCAGCCATCCCCCATGTGCGGGTTCAAAACATGCGGAAATGGCTCCCTCTGCTGGCTGTAGTCTTTGGCCAAACATTCCTCCTATGATGCAAATATCGTCAATTTGCGTCATAGGAGGAATTTTTCAAGAAATAAAATGCATAAATCTCTTGTTTCAGGGGGATATGAGGGGGGAAAGCACAATCATTTGAATATACTCCAGGGTTTCTACTGATACTGTAGAAGAAATTCATTTTCACTAGGCTTTAGTAGGCCTCATTAGGCCTTAGCTGCAGTAGAAGCTGGCCTCGGCTGAGCACCAAGAAATCAAGGTCTGTCGCTCGTAAAAAAAACATCAAAACGTGAGAAACGAGAGATATTACATTAATTGTATGGGAAAAATTGGTGTGAAGCGCTGGGAAACTGTCATGCTACTGGAAAGGTGGGGATGTTCCACAGATAAATATGATAAGTGACAAAGTTTGTATATAATTGTGGATAAAACTATGAGGTGACTCTAAAAAATTATGAATAGAATGATGCCTATTGGATGAGAAAGAAAAACAAGTGGCAGTTGGCCACAATTACAAAAAAGGCTAGATAAGTTTATGAATAGAGCAACTGTGGCAAAGAGCGTGGGGAGTAATGCACCTGCAATGAAATCATGAACTGTATAAAAGTGTGAGCTAAGAAAGAGACGGTCAGATGTTCAGCTGGCGTCTCACTTTGTTGTTCATACAATAAAGTTTATTTCTTCTGAGACCTGGAACTTCGACTCAGAGATTTTCTTTAAAGCACTGGAGACAATCAAGAACTTAGAATTTGCCACGACAATACAAAGCCACACGCTAATCGCTGAAGTAACTCTTTGACAAAAATGTATAATGGCCCATAGAATATTTTTTTGTATGAATATCTGAGCATGCAATATATCAAAAGAAAGAGCAGACCCTCTGCTTTTAAACAACAACAAAAAACATTTAATTCTAGCTTCATGCATTTTTTTTTATCAACACTTAATTATCAGTAACTTTCATAAAAAAAGCAACATTTTGAACAAAAAGCTGAGAAAATCAAGTTTTTGTCAAAGACTACATCCAGATCAGATGTCAGATCAGAGCAATGATCAAACACAGAAGGAGTAGACTGAGTCTATCAACACTAGGGCTGTCAACGAATATTCTAAATTCGAATAGTTTTTAAAACACGAACTTCGAAGGTGAAAATTAATAGCGCGCTCATGGGGTTCAGGGACAGGTCACAGGAGTCACTGCTGAAAGTTGACGCGTCTTGCATGGAAGATGGCAGAAAGAAAAACTATTTTAACCCTCCAAAATCTAAAAAGCCATGTCTGGAAGCACTTTGGATTTTGGTCAGTAGGAGGTAAAATTGTTAAGCCAGGAGATTAAGTTGAATGCAAACTATGTAAGATACAGTTAGCATACCATGCCTCATTTTATTTAACGTTAAACAGAAACATTACTAAAGTGTAGGCTACTGTACTGACTGAATAGATATTGCATCAATAAAATATAAATGCACCGCTTCCACTGGTTTGATTATTTACCGTTTCATGTCAAGGGATTGTTCATTTAAACCATTATGCGCAGAGAGCGTGAGAGAGAAGGCGAGAGAGAGTGAGGTCTGCTCTGCGGTCTTGGCCATTATGATGTGAGCTCCAGACCATCAGCGGCGTTCATCGCTCGTGTACGCAGATATTAGCTTCAACTAGTTGAATTACTTGATTTTTTGTAAGTAATACGTTGTCAAATATGTTTAAACTAAATAGACTGGCTATTGTAGTTAGGTCTCTTTGTATTATTTGTCCTGATAATGACGTGATGGGCGTCATTGACAAATTGCACAACCAGATGTTCGAATAGTCATTTTTGAGCTATTTTGACAGCCCTAATCAACACCCCTAATGCTTGCACAGTCCTGTAGCTCACCCTAGCTCATCATTTCATTCAGTAACATTAAATAGTTTTGATTTATATGCTGTTTAATGTTGATGATCACATTATTTTACATATGCATCTGCTTACATACGATCACTTGTTTTCTTTTGCACCTTCTTTTCCTGTGTTTTGATCAAGGGGTTCAGAAGATGTGTAACAGCACCCCTCTAGCGTCTAAAGCCCCGTTCACACCGCCAGCGACACACGGAGCGACAAAGCGACATGATCCCATTCATTTCAATGGAGCGCTGGCGACTTCCGGCGACAGGAGCGACAGTGACCGTTGGCGACAGAATGTGGGCGTGTCAAGCGACACGAGACAAGCGACAAAAGTTCAGAAATTTCAACTTTATGCAAACGAGAAGTGATTTTCGCGAGCGACAACCAATAGGATTGAAGTATGTGGAGTGCACGTGATCCGTCTGCTTTACTGCTGCTACTGCGGTGTCCGGAGGAGTTGTTGATATTAGCTTTTAGCAAGCCCCCTGTTCTTTATAATATGTCTCTGTGTAGCCTACATGCAGGGAAAGAGTTAATATTTTGAGTTATAACTGCACAAAATGACCGGAATGCACAAGTGAACATCTCTGTGCTTCTCTAAATGTGGAGGGGATGTAGGCTTGGGCGGTATCCAAATTTTGATACCGTCAAACCTCCTCCCTATTTTACCTCGGTATACGGTATTACCGTGAATAATTAAAACATTATGATGTAAGGCTCAGACAGCGTCAACAAACTGTTGGCTTGTGCCTAAACCGTTCAGAAACTGAATACCAAACACTAATACTGAAACAATAACAAAATAACATGCACAACAATATTAACAACTGGTATTAGCAACAAATAACAGTTTAAAAAAAGTGCAATACAACAGTCAAACATAATTAAATTAACATAAACATCCAGAACAGGTTTAGCGCGCACAAATTAATTAAATCAAATCACACTGCCTGGAACAACTTTAAAGAGCAGCTTATAAAAAAAAAGTGTAAATAGACCCACTACAGTCAACCAGAGTTGAATTAACATAAAGATCTATATTATAAAAATGATTGCAAAGTAATAGGCCTAAATAAAAATAAATTCTTTCCAGTCTTCTTAACAATATTGTTTTTAACGAAAACCAAATAAAATAGGCTACCTGAATCAATTGATTAACGAATTAATTAATTAAATAAATAACAATAAATGAAAAAGAGAAAAAGAAAAGAAAAAAGAAACGAATGGCAAGTGGCATCAAATCTAGTCAAGATTTTTCGCTAGAAAAACCAACTTTGTCCGGCTTTAACAGGGCACGTTGTGGACCGACAACTTTGCCTGCGGGGCTGAAAACCGTTGTGCTTGTGGCTCCAAACAGTGAGTTGTCATTTGAGCTCCGACTCGGTCCTCTACGGTGCCGATGCCGCGGGACCTGCATCGGCTTGTTTTGTTTTTTGTTTTTTTGCAGCAAAAAAAAAAAACGATGTTTATTTAGGCTTATTCATTCGTTCTTTTAACGAATGAATGAGTTAACTGGCCTAAATAAACAAAATAATTCATGAATAGGCCTAAACGAATGAATGAATAGGCCTGAACGAATGAATGAATAAATAGGCCTAAATAAACGAATTAATGCATAAAAAAATAAGCCCAATAATGTTATTCCATTTGTTCAAATTTGCATTCACATTTTTAAGTAAGTTCCTTATGCGAGTCAAGTCTGCATTTATATGATAAAAAATACAGAAAAAAAGGTTTTCTATTTTAACATAGCCTACTTTTAAATATAATTTATTTATGTGATGCAAAGTATATGTATATATATATATATATATATATATATATATATATATATATATATATATATATATATATATATATATATATATATATATATATATATATATATATATATATATATATATATTTTTTTTTTTTTTTTTACATTTGAGCCCCTGCCCCTGAGGAACTCTCTGCACGTTTTATGCTTACCGTTATGAGACAATTGTCAGACAATTGACATTTGTTTTGTGAGTCCCATGTGCACTTGATTCTTGTGGAGTTCATGCTTATTGCTTACATTGCCAGCTGTGTGACAAAAGGCTTCGGCAATATTACAGCATAGTCCGAGGGTGCGCTCGGTTTTTCATCCACGCAGCAGTGAGTGGATGGTGGTTTTCGGATATGCGCCCTTAGGTTCAAGGTATTTCCATCTCTCTTGCGGTCATCTTTTTGTTGCACAATTTGCAAATTGCCTCGTCTATATTTACCGCCTCTCCCTTCTCGTTCGGTCAAAACCCAAAATACTTCCAAACTGCAGAAGTTGTTCTTTTTCGAGACCGAATAACTCAGTGCCCGACTCGCCGTCTTTTCCCCTCTCTCTCTTTCTCATCCGCTGTCACAATAACGCATATATTTAGGCTTTAAATAAATAAATAGTATTTAATATGTAAATAGTTTAATTAGTTCAACTTATTAAATATTTAATAATTAATATTTTTTTAATATTTTTTTTTTGACGGTTTGAAGGTATTGAAACTGATACCGTTGCTATTTTTAGATCCCGCGGTATACCATTTTACCTTATTACCGCCCAAGCCTAAGGGGATGTTCACGTTGCGTCTTTAACACTCTAAAATTCGCTATTTTAAATGTAGATGCATGACAAACGAACTCAAGTGGTGCCACAATGGCGCTCATATGGTGTTGTGCACACATTTTTTCCAGGCTGCCGCAGCGAGATGAACATATCGTACTGCAAAAAAAAAGAAAAAAAAGAACGTGTACCACAGATGTGACAAGAACCAACAAATCAACTTCACCTTTCTGTAACACTGAAAGCTCAGTCAAGAAAGATTAACAGCTGATCATAGCTGTACAGTATGGATTTATATTGCTCATCTCCATAAATATATCTGGTAGTAGAGCTAATGCATCGGCTGGAAATCCATTTATCCTTTGCTGAAACTTCTTTGTCTTCATGGAGAACCCGGCTCATGATTGCTTAGTGGCAGATACCACAAGAGCGCAAGCTCCCAAGCACGCTTTTGAAAATAGGAGAAAGCAACCCACGCATCTTAAGCCGCTACATGTAAACTAACTCCTGTTGTGGTCACGTTCTTCACGCAACAACACACAGAAACACGGCAAATTAATCACGTTTTTTTATAATATTGTTATCATTATAATGATGTTTATGACAGCCCCAGTCATAGTTTGAACTGCGCGCACTTACGCGATGATCACCGTAGGCCTACAATGAAGTGCCTTACTGCAGCCGTAACAACCAAATGCATCTGAGCAATCATATACACAAAATAAACAATACATTACAATTTGCAATTCCACAAAAAGCTGTGATATGCATGAAGATATAACTCCGTGGACTCATTCTTCCCATAATAATGTGTTGAAACATGGTGCACAAAGTCATGTTCACATTATAATTTTATGTAGCCTAGCCTATATGGCAAATATGTTCTGCAGCTAAACGTTACCCTTAACTGTACCTTCCTTTTCAAAGTGATTCCAGTAAATCAAATCCTTCATGGCCGTGTGAGTATAAAGCATCTCAACAGGGGTACGCCAAGAGAGTATCGCGGTTCGTACCATGGGTGGTGTAGCATGGATATCTCAGTTTTTCGGTTTGGATGGAATATCGTGGCACCCGTAATAAACATAAATTCACACATTCTACAAATGTTGAACCAATTCTTGCGCATTTACATTGACAAGACATTTATTTGATGCGTGTTTGTCTAAATGTATTTTTAAGGACGTAGGACTTGGATCTATCCATCGGTTGTTGATTGGATGAACGCAGATCATAAAGTGAGCTTGTGGTTGATTGTAAGAAAGGGCGGGTTTAAGCAGACTAAATGATTAGATAAGTCTGTCGTTTCATCGGAAGAGCAGAAAAAAAATGCACATATTCATGGATGATTTGTTCATAATAAGATAAACTGCGTGCATTTAGAAAATATATAGTGTAAATTTATATTTCATGTATAATTCACTGCAATGTAAACTATGTTTACCCCACCCTCAAATTCATGAGATCAGTCCTTTGTTTTAAACTGACATTGTTTCGCCACGCTGCTTAAAGTCCAAAATACTTCGGCCGACCACGTTCTAGGGCGGTACACACGCAGTCCACATGACGTAATTTTCATCATCATCATCATCTACCCACACTGTCCACTTGCAACCCAATTTTTGTGTCCACGTGGATGGGTTGTGTACAATGGAGAAAATGCGAGTGATTTGAGCTCTTGAAAACAAAAGTCTACTAGATAGTGTGCATGTGTCTTTCTACACTCAACCAAGGAGTACATTTTATAAAGGTTTGTGCACTCAATGGTGTGTGAAATGGAACAGAATCCAAAAAATTAATTATACCATTACCAGGGGCTTTTCATTGCTCATGGCGCAAGATGCGTTGGAACAGCTTGATCCCCCCCTCCCCCAAACAGTTCAGCGGAAATCCCGCCCTGCAACCAATTTCATTGGCTGAGGTTACAGTGACGGGTAGGTTTAGGGATCAGGGTTGGCTGTAGGCAATAGTTATTGTGATTGATATGGCCATTGAAATGTTTAGAACTGGCTCCAGGGCGGGATTTCCGCTCAACTGGTTTGGGGAAAAAAAAAAAAATTACGCGTTGTAACAGTCAAACATGGCCTAGCGAAATCTGAGCTTTAAGTTCCTCCGCTGAGAGCAACGCAATTTACACATTCAGAGTCAAAGAATAGTAAGAAAGACATTATACTGTGTCTACACCGGACGCGACCATTGTCACTCGCGTTGCAACAGCTAAAGGTTGTCTAGCTGGACACGACAAAGCAGCTATAAATAGAACGAGGCATCAGTTTATTATCAGAGATTTGTTGCTCGTGTCACATCCAGTGTAGACAGAATCACTTATTATAACTGGTTTTATTGAGTTTTGTCTCGTTGCGCTGCTCGCGTCCGGTATAGACACAGTGTGAAAGTAATCGGTGTAACTCCAGTGGTTTAACTTCAATTTTATAAAGTGACGCAAGTGCTTTGTTTGCGCTAAGAAACACAACTGACCTCTATATTTACAAAATAATATTATCTTAAGCGCGTTCACGAAACAACTTCCAGTTTTGAGTCAACACAACAACGCATGCGTCGTGATGCTCCCCCTACTGGATTGCAGGTCAATATTTTCATAAATAAAGAGGTAAATTACGTTTTTTGGGGCAAACAAAGCACTCACGTCGTTGAAATTGAAATGGATTTTCAGTCTCAATGGATGGACTGAAAGCTCTTGGATTTCATCCAAAACATCTTATTACAATAACAAAGTATCTCCATTATTTGTGTTCCGAAGATAAATTAAGGTCTTACGGGTGTCGAACGACATGACGGTGAGTAACTAATGACAGAATTTAATTTTTTAGGTGAACTAAGCCTTTAAAGAGGTTTCCGTAAAACGTACAATTTCGAGAAGGTGAATGCAGTCTTTTAAACTGCTCGGATGTTTATTCCGAATAATTACAATACAATGCTACTCCGCGCTCTTTAAAAAACGTCTCAGCGACATATGTGAAGCTGTAATTACTCCGAAACACAAAAAACCCTCTAAATTTGTAGTTATACAAAATGTACAACATTTATTTTATTTAGTTGAAAGGTAATTTGCCTAAATCTCAACAGGTCCCACAAATTATAACAATTTAACTGAAAAACAGATTTAGAGCTGTGCATTTTCTTTTGTGGGTTATTTGTAATTAGATCTATAGTTTACATCTATGTCTGCATCTAAATTCACAACATGCATGAATACACACACATCTTTCTGGTAGCTAGACCGCACAGCGCCCCTAAACTGCGATACTTCACTAGGTTTGACGTAACCAAGCGCATTCGAAAATACACAGATCCGGTCTTTACTCGCTATATTTATCTTCCTTAGCAGCCAAAGCGTTAAACAGATCGAATGATATAGAAGAGGCGAAGCGATCCATCGAAACCAGGGGTTTGTAGCAGTAAACGTCAATAATTTAGAATTACATTCAATAACATTTCAAATGGCGATGCAACACACAATAGAGGAACCCTTCAGCTAGCGAAAAAGGGAGATAAACATTCGTCTAATACTTACCGATTGAACGTTACCTTGCAATTATGCTGAATAAAAACGTCTCAAAAACAACAGACGGTTTTCAGCCCCACTTTGGGTGTCTACTTGTGAAAAACTAATACGCAAAAATCCAGGCTAAAATGTAGTTGAGCATATGCCATATACGGCGTCTTTATGGCAAACCTAGCTGCTTGAAGTACATGTCATACTCTTGTAACACCACGCTTTCTCCTCTAAATAAATAGATCATTTTTAAATAAAGAGTCTTACCTTTTACCGAGTCCCTTCTGAGAGCATTGAAATGAGAGCTGCCGCGCTCTCTGCCATGAAACAAAAATGGCTCTCAGAGCTTCAGAGGGTGAGAGTTTCGGAGTGGCTGACTGGAAGAAGGGGCGGAGCCTATCGCGAAAATAGCTAGCTAAGGTTAAAAAATTGTTTATATTAAGTGCAAAAGAAAAAAAAAATCATGTTGTTGTGGACAGTGGTGAGGAAATATGTATAAAATATATGAGGAAAAAATGATTACGGACCTCTGACTTATTTGACATTTAATAGAATTAATAATAATGCAGTCCTAGAGGTTTTTAGTTTTGCAGTGGGGGATGGGTGAGCAGAAGCCCATCCCCCTAAAATTGTAAATAGCTAGCTATGGTTATTATTATTTTTTATAGTAAGTGCAAAAGAAATAAAAATCATGTTGTTGTGGACAATGGTGAAGGAATATACAAATATACAAGGAAAAACCGACTACGGACCTCTGATTTATTTAACGTTTAATATTATTAATATTAATAATGCAGTCCTAGAGGTTTTTTGTTTTGCAGTGAGGGATGAGCAGGAGCCCAACCGCCCCAAATTGAAAATGGCTAGATAAGGTTAAAAACAGTTTATAGTAAGTGCAAAACAAAAGAAAAAAAATCATGTTTTTGTGGACAATTTTGAAGGGATATGTAAAAAATATACAAGGAAAAACTGACTAAGGACCTCTGATTTATTTGTTATTATTAATAATAATAATGCAGTCCAAGAGGTTTTTAGTTTAGCAATGGGGGATGGGTGTGCAGGAGCCTGTCCCCCCAAAATAGAAAATAGTAGTTATGGATCAAAAAAAGAATTTTGTTTTAAGTGCAACAAAAAAAAGATTTTAATGTTGTTGTAGAAAATGGTGAAGGTATATGTAAATATTACATACGGAAAAATGACTACGAACCACAATTTTTTAAAACCACAAACAGTCCTAGAGGATTGAGGTGGCCATTTTAGTTTATCAGTGGGGGATGGGTGAGCAGGAGCCCATCCCCCTAGAATGGAAAATAGCTAACTACAGTTAAAAATTGTGTATTTTAAGTGCAAAAAAATATATATATATTCATGTTGTTTTTTAAAATGGTAAAGGTATATGTAAATACATACAGAAAACTGACTACGGACCACTAATTTATTGAATATTTTAATTATTTAATTTACCACAAACAGTCCAAGAGGATTTTAGTTTACCAGTGGGGGATGGATGAGCAGGAGCCTTTCCCCAAAAATCGACCTGAAGAACAATGGATAATAATGTCGGTCGATAGTAATGTCGGAACTTACAGCATCGTACTTTGAAAAGTACAAAGGTACCCTTTTGGTAATCCTCTACTCTAATTTCAGAGAGATGTGGCTGTATGTCATGTAAACATGGTGGCTCTCAGTCTTCCCAGTATACATGGTAATGAAACCCTTTCGCAAACATTCTTTAGAGAACTATTTGCAAAACATGATAAATGATCCTTTCTGATGATATTTGTAGACCTGCAAAAAATGGCTTGCATTGCATATCATTGTTTATCCTCAGAAATTTGGCTGCTAGGAGATTTTTTTTAATTGATAATGAATAGCAATGCTAATGGCAGGATTGCCTTGTTGT
This sequence comes from Pseudorasbora parva, assembly GCF_024679245.1. NCBI lineage: Eukaryota > Metazoa > Chordata > Actinopteri > Cypriniformes > Gobionidae > Pseudorasbora > Pseudorasbora parva. The sequence goes on along the minus strand of NC_090185.1, from coordinate 15,620,532 downwards.
TTTCTTATGCTTACATTTGTGGCTGGAAAGTGGAAATATTAAGTCTATATTATAAATATAAATTTTTTACACAACCAACAATATTAGTTTCATACTGGTCACATTTAGCATGTAGCATGTATCTAACTGGATATTTTTATCGTTTAAGCAATTATGTTGCTCATCCAATTGGCTTGATTAGATGATTTCACTACAATGACCTGAATTTGTAAATCCTAACAACTGTGTATAGAACTTTCTCCTTTTTCCAATTTTTCATTTAGGTGTGGAGAGACATTTATCCAAGCATCCTGATGGCGGCCATTTTATGATTTGTTGGACTAGCCAATGGCAGTTAACACAGAATTAGGGCAACATGTTCTGTAGTGAAGATCATTACACACAAATGAACAAAGAACATAAATGAACAAAACACAAACACATTTAAAAATAAATAAAATAGCTGTTACACATTTGTTTAATTTTTAATTACCATGATTGTGTTGGCTCTGTTGCAAACAAGAATTGGCCAATAATGGCAGGAATTTGGGAGAGTGCATTAGTGATGGGAGAAACAAAGCTTTGTGAAACTTTGAATCAATTGGACCAGTTGCTTTGCAAAATGATTCACTGTTGTGATGCCTACTGGTCATAATAATGTAAATGCAGTAGAAAATCAACATGCATAAAAACACTTTTCAATTGCAAGTATTGAATTGAAAGTGTAAAAAAAAATCATACAATGTCATTAAAGTCCTCATGAAATCAAAATCAATCTTATTTACGTTGTTAGCACATATTACAGGTCTTAGGGTGAACAATTAATCTGTGCAAGTTAATACACAGAAAATAATTGTTTGCCATAGTAATCTATAATCAAAATCTGAAAAGTTACTTCCGGTCTGGAAACGGCGTTCCTTCTCAGATGATGTCAGGCTTGCGGTTTAAAATGCGCAACCACTTCCCTCTACCATTATGAGGCGCGAGATGAAGAGGAGGAGCGCTGAGGTAAAAACCCTGCCCTCTGTTCAATATTCTGTTACACTTGAGCCCCTTTCACACTGCGATTCCGGCAAATACACGGATAATGCGACCCGGCATTTGTTCCCGGGCCGCTAGATTTGGTCCATTCACACTGCCAGCGAAATACCGTAATATGTGCGCTTTCGCACACAACCCGGAACGGTTTTGGGTCGAGTTGACATGTGACATCCTGATGTGACGTAGAACGGCGAGCGATCTCAGCTTCAGCGCGGATAGTAAGGAGCTCCGTGTTCTCGACTTGTGTCCAGTTTGCGCACATTTCTGCTCGTTTAATTTTAGTTTCTTTTGTATACGAACACTCTCTGCGTTTAAAACACAGACTAGGTCTTCTGGCACTGCAGGGTTGTATTATTGAAAAAACAAGCTCTAGGAGTCGCACGATAACTACGTACACGTTGCGGCATTAGTTTTGGCTTTTGTTCACACCCGGGTCGAATCCTGCAATGTTACTAGGTCCCCGACCCGGGTTCAATTCGGTAATCAATCCCGGGACGTGGTTGCTTTCACACAGAAGGCGACCCGGCAATGTTCCGGGAATATTGCGGGACCGACGTGCAGTGTGAAAGGGGCTTTAGAAATACGTCACAGCACTGAAGAAAACTCACTCGCTACTTCCACTTCAGTAGGACTTTAAATGTGAAGTGTGTGTGTAAATGCCCTTTTAACCCTGGATGCGATTTTGGCCTGCGAATAATTTGCACGATGGTTTTATTTTTTGTTTAGCTGTTTGTGTAATGAGTGCTTCCACACCAAACGCAAATGTGCTGCGGCGACATTTATTTTTTCCGTTTCGATGTTGACTTTGTTTTACTCTAGCGGTGACAGAAACGGCTTCAACCAATCACATACAAGGAAACAATGGTGATGAAATGTCCAGTTGATGTCACAAGCTATTCAATCAACTTTAACCTTTGTTAATGGCCACCAGGTATGGCATTTTTCATGAGATTACAGCTGTAGGTTTCGTTAAAGCTATACACCTGCAGCTGTGTTTACTACTGTGTTTACAGACAGCAATAACATAACCTTTTATAAATCGTTGGTTTTTTTTTCTAAACCTTGTGTCCGCAATTATGGAAAGTGAATGTGTTGCCATCAGTATGTCTGTGGCACTTAAATGTTTACATTTGACAATGACAATGTGACTCAACTGGAATCTCAATCTTCTCCGGATCGATTGATTCCCTGAAGTGTGCGGTTTGTCTCGTCAGATGCGCTGCTGTTTCGGGAGAAGATCCTCAAATTGTCCCACAGACTTTCGAAAGTAAGGGCAGAGCCGGCCATGATAAAGTTTTTGCTCCTGTACAAGATTAGCATACTCCCCTTCAGACTCTCTGTTCTTTAAAGACTGGGTGCACCCAAAATCTTCTTTTCTGCCTTTTAAATAAAATGTAAAGCTCGTCTTCACTGAATGAGGAAGTGCCCGTGTTTTCTCAGCTGTCACCACGAATGTTTTGGAATGTTGGAGCTCTGTTGGGCTTTGTGTCACGGCTGATGTGAATTGTTTTGACGTGAAATATTCGCATGTGAAGTATTCGCTTATTCGCTTTTTTGTTACACCTCCGGTGTGAAAGGCCCTTTATACATTGATCAGGCATAACATTATGACCATTATGACATTTTCTAATCCTAATATTGTGTTGGTCCCACTTTTGCTGGCAAAACAGCCCTGACCCCTCGAGGCATGGACTCCACTGAAGGTGTGCTGTGGTATCTGGCACCAAGATGTTAGCAGCAGATCCTTTAAGTCCTGTAAGCTGCGAGGTGGTGTCGCCATGGATCGGACGTGTTTGTTCAGCACATCCTACAGATGCTCAATTGGATTGAGATCTGGGGAATTTGGAGGCCAAGTCAACTCCTCAAACTCATTGTTATGCCCCTCAAACCATTCCTGAACCATTTTGCTCCGTAGCAGGGGACATTATCCTGCTGAAAGAGGCCACAGCCACCAGGGAATGCTGTTTCCATGAAAGAGTATACATGATCTACAACAATACTTAGATAGGTGGTACGGGTCAAAATAACATCCACATGGATGCAGAACCCAAGGTTGTCACATGCCTGTCCTGTCTTGTGCGCACATATGGGTTTTGTTAGTGTGGCCATGTGCTTCTGTCATTGTTTGATCCCTCCACCCTTGTTATCTCATTATTGGTTTTATTTGCCCCACCTGTGTTGCCTCATTCCCTGCCTGATTTGTCCTCTTTTATAAGCTCCTTGTGTTTGTCAGTCTTTGTAGGATTATTGCCTTGTCTACGTCTCTTGTTTCCCCGTAATTCCTATTTTAGTATGTTTTGAGTTCTAGTTGTTATTTTTGTTATGTGTTTTGCCCCATCATGGGTTTTGTTTTGTATTTGTTTTATTTTAAAATAAATTATAATTTTACTGCACTTGAGTCCTCGCACCAGTTTTCATTTGTTCCAGACACAACATAATGATTCGACCATGTCGAGGACTCAGCAAACGGGGCAGAATCACTCACCACCTGTCCTCATTTTGAGAGGATTCTACAGTTTTGAAGACCAACTACTCCACCAGGAGGGGGAGGAGATCAGGAATTTTGCCAAGAAGTTCCTGGAAACAGCCAAAGGGCTTAAGCTCAGTAACTCTGCTCTCAAGGACCTTTTTAATTATGCTCTAGATGAGCCCATGGATTGGTTGCTCAGGAGGGCATTTGATGGATGCACCTTTGAGGCGATGGTGGAGGCTATCGCCCACCAGCAGGAGATAGCTGCCAGGGAGATAGCCCCTGCCCTGGCGGTCCCAAGATCAGTGATCCCTGCTCCAGTGGTCCCTGGAATGTTGGAGCTCTGTTGGGCTTTGTGCCACGGCTGATGTGAATCGTTTTGAGGTGAAATATTCGCATGTGAAATATTCGCATGTGAAATATTCGCTTATTCACTTCGCTTTTTTGTTACATGTCCGGTGTGAAAGGGCCTTTATACACTGATCAGATAGCGGCCAGGGAGATGGCCCCTGCACTGGCGGTCCCAAGAATGGTGGTCCCTGTTCCGGATCTAGTTCCGGTGGTCCCTATTCCGGTGGTCCCAATTTCGGTGGATCGTATTCCAGTAGATCATATTCCGGTGGATCGTAGTCCGGTGAATCGTGTTCCGGTAGTCCCTGCTCCGGTTGCCCCAGTTCCCGTGGTTCTGAAATGGAGGAGGCGGAGAAAGGCTTCCTCCACGACTGTTCCGATGGATCATGTTCCGGTGGACCCAGTTCCGGTGGTCGCAGTTCTGGTGGATCGTGTTCCAGTGATCCCAGTTCCGGTGGTTCGAGTTCCAGTGGTCCCAGTTCCTGTGGTCAGAGTTCTGGTCGATCATGTTCCAGTGGATCATGTTCCGGTGGATTCCGTTCCGGTGGTCCTAGTTCCAGGGGATCTAGTTCCGGATGGTCCCAGTTCTGGTGGACTCTGTTCCGGTGGACTCTTTGCCGGATGTGCCACTCTGGTGCCCTGCTCTGACCGCACCGCCCTGGTGCCCTGCTCTGCCCACGCTGACCCAGTGCCCTGCTCTGCTCGAAACGACCTGGCGCCCTGCTCTACCCACGGCGCCACGGCGCCTGCTCTGCCCGCGCCACCACGGTGCCCTGCTGCTCACCATTGCCTCCTGATTGTTGTTTTCCCGGTTCCTCCCTGGTTTACCCCTTCCTTGTCTGTTCTTCCCATCCCGCACTGGTCGGTCCCTCCCGTCCCTAGCGGAGCATCTGGTAGACGCTCCTTAAGGAGGGGGTAATGTCACATGCCTGTCCTGTCTTGTGTGCATATGTGGGTTTTGTTAGTTTGGCCATGTGCTTCTGTCATTGCTTGATCCCTCCCTCTTGTTGTCTCATTATTGGTTTCATTTGCCCCACCTGCGTTCCCTCATTCCCTGCCTGATTTGTCTCCTTTTATAAGCTCCTTGTGTTTGTCAGTCTTAGTCGGATCATTGTCTTGTCTATGTCTCCTGTTTCCCTGTGATTCCTATTTTGGTATGTTTTGAGTTCTAGTTGTTTTTTTTTTTGTTATGTGTTTTGCCCCATCGTGGGTTTTGTTTTGTATTTGTTTTATTTTATAATAAATTATCATTTTTCTGCACTTGAGTCCTCAAACTAGTTTTCCACACTAGATGCAACAAAGGTTTCCCAATAGAACATTGACCAAAGCATCACACTGCCTCCACCGGTGTACCATCTTCCCATAGTGCATCCTAGTGCCATGTGTTCCCCTGGTCCACATGATGTAAAAGAAAGCATGATTCATCAGACCAGGCCACCTTCTTCCATTGCTCCGTCGTCCAGTTTCAGTGCAGATAGATATGCAATAAACTGTGATGCACTTTTTTGCAATTTAAGCAACAGAAGCTTTTCTGTTTGATTGGACCACACAGGTCAGCAGTTGCTCCCCACGTGCATCAATGAGCCTTGGCCACCCATGACCCTCTCACCGGTTTACCACTGTTCCTCCCTTGGACCACTTTTGATAGATACTGTCCACTGCAGATCGAGAGCACCCAAAAAGAGCTGCAGTTTTGGAGATGCAGTGCTGTGTCCAGTGCTGCATTACACTCCCCTTTTAGACATGCACTTGCAAACTTCCCTAAGTACTTTCCCTCTGGGAATTCCTGTCGCCATTTTGAAGGGCGTTCCACTTTGTGAAGTGGATGAGGGAAGTTTATATGTACAGATCCTTGATTCCTCGATACCTGAATTTTGACCGAGAGTCTACTTCATATGTACACTTCAGGCAGCTTCATATACTGCAATGCAACATGATTGTAATGTCACTGCATATCGCATTTAATTTACCCCACCACAAACAACTCTATTATATTTTAATTATTTTTTTAAAACATTTTAAACAACCCAAACACACCTATATACATATATAATGCTGCATTTAACAATTTTGTAAAGGAAAATAAATAAATAAAACAACTCCATAGTGGATTCCAAGTTATCAAGGGCTTAGGACATTTCAGTTCAGTCCATTGCAAAGGTTCTGCCAGTAGTGGGCACTCATGCAACGTAAGAAATGTGGAGGCTCAGGTGTGGCAGCCATCTTGGATGGAGGCTCAGGCATGGTGGCCATCTTGGATGGAGCCTCAGGCATGGTGGCCATCTTGGATGGAGGCTCAGTTGTGGCAGCCATCTTGGATGGAGGCTCAGGTGTGGCGGCCATCTTGATTAGAGGCTCAGGTGTGGTGGCCATCTTGGATGGAGGCCTAGGCATGGCAGCCATCTTGGATGGAGGCTCAGGTGTGGTGGCCATCTTGATTGGATGCTCAGGTGTAGCGGCCATCTTAAATGGAGGCTCAGGCGAAGTGGCCATCTTGGATAGAGGCCTAGGCGTGGCGGCCATCTTGGCTGGAGGTTATGGACTGGCGGCCATCTTGGCTGAAGACTCAGGCGTGGCGGCCATCATGGCGGGAGGCTCAGGCGTGGCGGCCATCTTGGATAGAGGCTCCGGTGTGGTGGCCATCTTGGATAGAGGCTCCAGTGTGGCGGCCATCTTGGATGGATGCTCAGGCGTTCGGCCATTTTGGCTGGAGGTTCAGGCATGGCGGCCATCTTGGATAGAGGCTCCGGTGTGGCGGCCATCTTGGATAGAGGCTGTGGTGTGGTGGCCATCTTGGATGGGGCTAAGGTGTGGAGGCCATCTTGGCTGGAGGCTCAGGCATGGCGGCCATCTTGAATGGAGGCTCTGGCATGGTGGCCATCTTGACTGGGGGCTCAGGCATGGCCACCATCTTGAAGTGAGGCTCAGGCATGGTGGCCATCTTGGCTGGAGGCTCAGGCATGGCGGCCATCTTGAATGGAGGTTCAGCCATGGTGGACATCTTGGCAGGAGGCTCAGGCGTGGTTGTCATCATGGCGGGAGGCGCAGGCGTGGCTGCCATCTTTGATAGAGCCTCCGGCGTAGCAGCCATCTTGGATGGAAGCTCAGGCATGGGGGCCATTTTGGCTGGAGGCTCGGGCATGGGGGCCATCTTGGCTGAAGGCACAGGCGTGGGGGCCATCTTGGCTGAAGGCTAAGCTGTTGCGGACATCTTGGCTGATGGCTCTGGCGTGGCGGCCATCTTGGATGGAGGCTCAGGCCTGGCGGCCATCTTAGATGGAGGCTCATGCGTGGTGGCCATCTTGGCTGGAGGCTCATGCTTGGTGGCCATCTTGACTGGAAGCATTCTCCTCAACTTCCCCAACAGCGAAGGAGGACCATTCAACAATAGTGTGTAATCCAGAAAATTGATCAACGATCTTCGAGGACCATCAAAAATTTGTTTTGACTGATCATATTTATTGAGTCCATAACAGTTAAAAAGTAAATTAAGACACAATCTGGGAAGTCTGTGAGGTTTGCAGGGTCCAGGAAATCTCAGGTGTGGTCCCCAAGTGATCTGTTACCTTGACGTAATCGGATGAGTCTGCTGGATCCACGTTTAAGGTCAGTCATTCTGTCAAGAAGGGACAGTCAGGCAGGCAAAGGAGCAGGCTGGGAAGAGGATCCACATACAGCTAGATTTATTTTTAAAATCCACAGGAACAAAACATGAAAACAGGGTAAATCAAGAAACAAGATAGGCGAAAGTTATTGCAAGACAATGACAGACAAAACACAAGGGTTATTTATACACAGGACATACGCTAAACAGGGTAACAAGGGGTGTGGTAAATTAACATGAGGATAACCAAGGGAACTAACTAGACACACCTGGAGAGGCTAATCAATATGAAAAAGTACAAAACATGGCACAAGACAGAAAATAACAAAAGTCCTCACACAAGACAGGGGAACACAGGCTGGGATCATGATACTTGTAGAACTTGTAATTACCACGTGTAAACTACATCTTGGTTGGAGGCTCTGGTGTGGCGGCCATCTTAGCTGGAGGCTTCGGTGCGGCAGCCATGTTGTGAACAGGGTCTGGTGTGGGAACAACAAGACTTGCAGGCACTGAAAACTCAGGGCTAGCGGCCATTTAGAGCTGGACATGCTGGACAATGTGGTATGCCAAGCTCCTTGGCCCTCAGAGCTTGATGCAATTTATATTTTTTATGTACAGAAATGGACCTAGGTGAACATATTTTGATAGGCTGTTTGCTTTCAGACCATTAAATATAACTTTAAAAAAAGTCCAGGGCAAGCATTGCAGCCTTTCGCCAATAGCAGCATTTACAGTTGCTATAGGCGACAAGAACAATCCTCCGTAAACTAGACCATCCTAATTAACAATTCTCAGTTTGACCTTTGAGGCCATCAAAGGCTGACGATGGCTGTTGAAGTCTTCTGTTTTCTTCGAAGGATGCAGCGTTTAAATTAGGACACAGCTCTGAAGTCTTTGATTTAAGGTGTTTGACATGAAGCGGTGCTGTGCAGACCGACCGGTATATGACACCAAGTACCGCAAATCAAAAGCATAAACGGTGATTATGAAATGGCGTGTGCATGCAGCATCAGCCCGAACCAATGACATTTCAAAACGTTCAAAATGAAGCCACGTTTAATGAAATAGAGCGACTTGGCAGTTTGTACGCGCTCTGAATCATTGGTTTGAAACAAATGATTCACAAAAAGCTTTGAAGTTTCACAAAGCAGTGTTTCAAAAGCATGCTCAACAATCAGTAACTGAATTATTCAAATCATGTGGCTTGTTGAGGAAAGCAGGCAACAAAATGGACAAAAAAACATGCAGACTTATTAAGTTACAATGACATGGTTATGGGCGAATTTGACTGAGGCTAGTGAGCAACCACCTAGCTACCATCCAGAGCACAAAGCAACTGCATAGTAATATAATACAACTACATTACAACACCATGGAAACCACCCTAGCACAGTAGCTACCGGTGATTTTTACACAAGCAAACACTGCCTACCGTTTCTTTAGAAAAACAAATTACTACAGCATATAGACATAAGATATTAGACAACACCAAAATAGAACAAGCAACATGGCCCCACATCTGCACGTTCTCTCTCTCTCCCTCTCCCTCTCTCTCAGACACACACTCACTCACTCACTCACTCCCTCAATCACTCACTCGCTCTCGTAGAAATCGCTTTTAGATATGTGGCGGCAACACATATCCTGAGTAAATAATAAATAAAACCACAACAAATGCTAGCTAACAAAAGCTAGTTAACAGAAGCTCTCAGGGCTAATAGGTCACACCAGCTTTTCCAATAATGCTGACTCATGCAAGAGGCCATTGTATGAGATCTTATGAGCTTGTTACCAGCTCGTTTATTGGTTATAATTCATTTAAAGGGATAGTTCACTCAAAAATGTAAATGCTGTCATCATTTACTCACCTTCAAGTTTTCCCACATCTATATGAGCTTCTTTCTTGTTTAGTGATTTTACTTTCGCCCACTCAGGGACGACAATTATGTAGTGATTGGTACTCGCGTCAACGCTGACGTTATCATTTTTTAATCACGTGTCACTTAAGGTGCGGTTATGAGTTAGTAAGTTTGGGGCACCAGTCAAGGACTTTTATCAGGGCAGTATCAGAACACGCCTAACTGGAGGGTGAGATTGTCAACTTGTAGAGCCTCTTCTGTATTATCAGCACAAGTAAGTCACATGTGTAATAAAATATATTTTATTAACAAAAAGATAAACAAGAATAAATAACACAGATACTAAATACCATGTATGATAAAGGAATAAAGTGCATAAGACATAAAATACAAGTGATTAAGTTGGGTGTAACACTGAAACGAATAAGGTGAAGAACCTTAATATGCATCAAACAAATAAATCAGAGATTATTTGTTATTATACCATGGTCTGTCTGAATACTTGATTTTGATTGGCTGAGGTATATGTGCAACAAAACCGTTTAATGCAAAGGTAATTCCAAGGCACCAGCTTTGTTATTAATAGAGAGATTCTTAACAGACACTGGTATGAATCTCTCTTTCTTTATCTCTAAATTAATTCAAATAAACGCTATAATTCATTCAAATAAACATTATCTTACGCACTGATTTATTTCTGTGTCTGATTCAAAGCATGCAGAATGCTTGATCTAACTAGCCGTGACTGATGAATATAACCATTAGTTTGATCCTTCCAGTCAAATATTACGCTGAAAACATCAATAACAGCTTTATATTGTCAATGCTGGCAAATGACTATGGTATAAGCGGGATAAGCATGGGCATAGTTAAGTAAGGGATAATCCACAGCTAGCTGTGCATTAAACGATTTTAATACACTTCGAAGAGGACAACCACCCTCTACTTCGAGTTGGGCGGTTCGTTGCCTCCACATTGGGCATTAAAATAATTTAATGCACAGCTAGCTGTGGATTATCCCTTGCTTAACTATCATCAGCTATATTACCTCTAATGTAAACTAGAAAATCATATACTGATAATATACCAGAGGTGGACAGTAACTCAGTACATTTACTTGAGTACGTAAGTTTTTGAGTATCTGTACTTTACTTGAGTATTATTTTTTCTGGAAACTTATGACTTTAACTTCACTACATTTGAAAGACAAATATCATACTTTTTACTCCACTACATTTCTACCAAGGTCCTCGAAGTCGAAAGTCATTTCTGTAGCAGCTTTGAAAGTCAGTGGATGATGTTTTTCTTCTTTTCTTCTTTTTTTGTTTTGTTTTGCAGATAGCCTATCGGTAATCACTCTTGTAGGATCATATGAAGTTTCCCAACATTTTTTTTTTAACACTGATTAGTTTATAGCAAAATATACTACAATGCCAAAGTCTCTGCAAAGAAGCAAGAATCTGTTTCAACAGCCTTGACACAAAACTCTGTGGGATGCTGATTTCCTGGAGCACCAAAGAGTCCTAAAATCCAGAACACACAGACGAAGGAACCTTGAAGTGAAGGTTCTCTCTCCTGAGCTCAACCTTGTTGCAAATGTTTGTTTATCTTCTGCCTCTCTGGGCCATGCACTCAGAACTTGGTCAATCTACTTTTGTCTCTCTATCGTGGAGACTTGGTTATTGTCTCGCTGGACGAAGGCTCTGAACGTAACATTAGTTAAAGGGTTAGTTCACCCAAAAATGAAATTTTCACCAAATCATGAATCAATCCACTGATTCATAACCATTTGAATCTTTACTTGAGGATTGAAAACCAACCAGGATAAGAAGACAATGCTGAATAAAGTCGTTGTCTTTGTTATTTTTGGACCAAAATGTATTTTCGATGCTTCAAGAGATTCTAATTAACTAACTGATGTCACATATGGACTACTTTGATGATGATTTTATTCCCTTTCTGGACATGGACAGTATAGTTTGCATACACTTGCATAGGCTCTCGGATTAAATATAAAATATCTTAAACTGTGTTCTGAAGATGAACGGAGGTCTTACGGGTGTGGAACGACATTGATTACATACATTTCATTTTTGGGTGAACTAACCCTTTAATGTCTCTTTCCTCACAGACTGAAGGCTCAGAATGTGGTTGTATCTGTTGCTGTCTGCCAACCTCAAACTGTAGACCCAGATCATGGAATCGTTCGTCGTCTCTCTGGATGAACTAGGGGGTCAGAACACTGCAGTGTATCTGTTATATCTCACCCGATGGGAGACTTGGTTGATCTGTTTCTGTCTCACGTTCGCAGGCACGGGACTCAGAACAAGGAGTGCCTGTGTCACAGTCCACGGGTCTGTGTGTTCATTCTGACATGTCTTTGTCGGTTTCCTGTCACTGGTCTGATTGCTCATCAGTGTTGCCTAGCTACCAACTGTGCTGACGAGCTAATCAGACAAGCCGCACCTGCAGCTTGTTATGGCCGCCTATATCTAGTCAGATCATTTCTCATGCTCATACCTTGCTATTCTGTTCTGGCTTTATTTTCTCAAGTCTTTTGGTCCTGTGTGTTCGCTTCCTGCTTGAGTCTGGATTACTGGCTGCTTTGTGGTTTCTGGATATTCACTGACTTTGTTGATCGGCAGACATCATTCAGCTCATTGCAGTCTCCTCGCTGCCAAGGCCTGCTGCCACTTCTGAGTTTTCTTACCCTGACAGTCTGTTAAAGGGTACCTTTGTTCCTTTCCAATGAGAAGATTACAATTTGGCATTTCTCCATTCCAGTGTTGTGATTGGCTACTGGCACGCAGAGTGTAGCCCACCCATAGACACACATTCACTCTCTACCATTGTAGAAAAGTCAGTGCCATATTTGGACATTGGCGGCTTCACATCTCGGAGCCCGAGTCTGCAGTAGTGAGCGTGGAGCCGGGGTATCAAGTCCCCACCCACATTCCCACAGGGACGTTTAGCAACATCGTGTGAAATAAGCAGTTATGCAAATGTAGAAATTAATGTAAAATCTTCAACCCTCTGAAAATCCAGAAAAAAAAGTCAGTTAACGCATTTGGCATGTCGATCAGAGACGCTGTCAATCATAAGGTCACAGCCTATTTTTTTATAGCATCAAATAACTAAGTACACTCTAAAAAATGCTGGGTTAAAAACAACCCGTGTTGGGTTGAAAACGGACAAACCCAGAAATTGGGTTGTTTGAACCCAGTGAATGGAACCATTCAAACAACCAAATTTCTGGGTTTGTCCCTTTCCAACCCAACTTGGGGTGTTTTTAACCCAGCATTTTTTTAGTGTGTAACTAAAAAACTACTTAAAAGAAACCATCTTTGGAAAAAATATTTTAAGTGTAATTTGTGTAGTTTGTTCCACGTCCCGTTCGATTACATGGATAGGGTGGGATTTATGAGCTATACTCCATCCAGCCACCTGGGGGCAATCAGAATTCGGAACGTTTTGGCTTCACTTGTTTTCAGGACTTGTGGGTTTTGGGAGAACTTTCCAAACCATCACCAGAATACTTTTGGCATTGGCAGTATTCTAAACAAACATGATGGAAAAATATCAGTCATTTTTTCATTAGTACGTTAACAGCTACATTTGTGTAAGATGTTACGCTACAAATAGCTGTCACTGAGAGTATTTATTTCTCTGAATAATTTTGAAATGGATGTGTGTTGTTTACATCAGTTTCAAGGTTTCCAAACATAGTTATGAATGGATTTGGATGGATCATTGCGGCTTCCTTTTGCCACTGCTCTTGCGTCCAAAAAGTCCTAGAGAATTTTTATGGCAGTTGGCTCAAACCTCAGGGATTAGTCTCATGATGGGGGCACTGCCTGTTCACCAATGAGAATTCCTGTCCTTCCAGTGCTTAAGGTGTCTGTGAGTTGTCCTAGCATCCTTATCTGATGGTGTTGGACAGTTTGTTTGTGTTAGTCCACCAAGATCAAATCAAAATATAGCAAAATGTCCACTGTTACGGCCCTGGAATGCGCTGTTCACCACATGAACACAAAATAAGATATTTTCAAGAATGCTGGTAACCAGAGAGTTGATGTTAGGCATTGACTTCCATTGTAGGACAAAATAAATTATAAGAAAATGCAAGGTGATGATCCTTACTCTGGTAAGCTGGTGAGTTGATTTACCCGTGTTTTAATATGCCTCTGGATAGAGATTTTTAGATGGATGCCAAGGCTTTTTAGGTTGGGTAGAATCTGCGATCTCTAACGCAGTTTGTTTGCTGGCTTCCTTTGTTGCGACATGCTGTGTTTTCTGCCAAATGGCATTCCAATATGGAATGTAGATTTTAAAGTTGAATAACTGGCTGTAGCATTGTTTTTCGGATAAACAAGTATGTGAACTTGACATGTTTTCTTAATATCTGAATTTTTGTGCTTCAGTAGTCAAAAAAAAAAAAGTCATACAGTACCTTTTCCCTATTTATCGTTAGTCAGACAAGCATTTAACCCCGCCTTTAGCATGCATCATTGGTTGAGTCAGTGTTGCTATGTAACACTGCTCAAACAGACTGCAATTACATTTAGTGTCACGAGTGATTTTAATGCCAAATTCACAAGAAAAAAAAAAATCTGGATTATGACTAATATGCTTCAATTTTAAAATAAATAATCTACTTACTTAAAAATGAAAGCTCAACACAAAAGGTAAAAGCCACTCCAATCAACCCCACAAAAAAAGCGAAATCAAATATTTCAAAATCAGACGTGATCCAGTTATTTATTGAAGTTATTTCATTTGAAAGAAAAGCACAAAAATGTACTTGCATATATTATACGAAGACATCTACTACCAAACAGAAACACACAATGTATGACGAAACTACAGTTTTTAATGTGCAGGTCAAATTCATTACACACATCAATGAACTCTTTTAATTTCGCCTGAGTTTTCAAACCATTTAACCCTTTCTGTATCACAAGGGAGGAAGTATGACACCACGGAATCATGCAAACCATTTACAGTTCATAGAGTCAATCACAGGACAAAATACATGTGGAAGTATTACAAATACAAATGAATACTGTATAATTAACACTGATGCAATATACATTAAAAAAATATTTAAAGGTTGCATAAATAGATTTGAAAACATGACAATTTAGGAAGGAATTAAGGTAACTTTTACCTAAATGAGGTATAGTGTATGTAGGTTCCTTTTGTCCATAAACTTCTGAAGTGGGTGGGAAGATGCAAAAAAACTGCTTGCATGAATACGTACTACAGAACACATTTTCATCGTTTTTCGTCAGCCAGGAACCGCAGTGGAGATGTGGTGTGTTCAAGTAATTTCGAGATTGACTGACTCAATTTTGTCGCAACTAGTTTAAAAAAACTTTGCGTCTTCGCTAAACTCGTAATTGCTCAATTGGCTATCTCAAAGCTATTGCAATTACGGTAATGTTTGACCGGACATGAATGCATCATCAATCAGTCCTCAACCTTCTGCGCAATTCTACAGAAAGTCCAATGATGTTCAACCGTGTTCTCATTGGCGCGTTCACTCATGTGATGAACTCGCGTGTTGCGAATCGTGAAGCCTTGCTTGGAGATGTACTCCACCAGATGCACGCGAAGGGACACCTCTTGGTGGTAGTCACATGGTCCAAAGGTAAAGGACACTTGAAAGTCTCTGGTGTCCATCATATGTTTATTCCATCTGGTGAAGTTGTTGGAGATGCCTTCAAGCAGTGCGTGAACTTTGGTGGTGATGGTGAGTTGGGTGATGATGACTGCCACCGGGTTCGAGTACTTGGACAGCTTACGAGTACTCGAGAGTTCTACCACTTGCTCAAAAGTGTCCGTCGGGTAGAGAGGTTTGGTGTCACCTAAACACTGGATCAAGGGCTCTATCTGGTAGAAGTCCGCTTCCTTCCGAAGCAGCTCTGTTTCTTTGAAGTCACACGGTAGCGTCAGTTTCGAGGTTCGTAAAAAGTTCAAAATATAACGGAATAGTGGACCATCTCGATCTATGAAGTAGTTGCCCTGGGCATCTCGAGTAGTGGGAAAATCGCCACGGAACATTGCGCCCAGCATAGAGTCTGGATAACGCTGGAGGGTGGATAGCGATGTGGTGTACAACTGGCCCCCAACATTTAGGGTAACCGTATCCATCATCTACAACAAAGAAGAGCATAAATAGTAGTTTTCCAAAGCATTAAGATCTATTTTGTACCTCCTGAGAATCTCAAGATGGTACTTGTGCTGATACAACAAACACTCAACCTTTCCCTGCTGAAAACACAATTTTAGTCCAACATGAATTGGCATGAATATCAATTGATTTGGTGTTGCTCTTGTAGGTGGACCATCAAATTCATGCTGTTCCCTAGCAAAATTTCAACCAGCTTGGTTTTTCATAGTAAAGCTGGTTGACCCAAGGACTTGTTAGGGGCCAACATTTGCTGGTTTCAGCTGCGGTTAAAAAAACCCTTAGGAACATTTACTTCAGAAACTATTGTATGGTAAACTGAGCTACAGGAAGTATGGATTGTGGTTTAAAACACCACATGGGATGTTTTCGACCCAGTCCTTCATAAAACCTTGATCTTAGACAAAATGGACCACTAGGATAAGACAAAATGGCTGACCCCCAAAGCTTACTTTGTTTTCCTTTTTGAGCCATTGCAGATCCTGTTCTTAAGGTGGTAAGCAACCGTTTAGAAAAGCCCTGGCAACTGTCAAGCAACCACCCAGAACACCCTAGCAACAGCTTAGCAACCAGTGTTTATGTATTCATTATCTACAACAAAGAAGAACATAAACTGTAGAAGTATAAGAAATATGTTGCACCCGCTCAGAATGTCATGATTTAAAGACCAACTTAGACCAAAACTAACGGCCATACGGCCATGATTTAGTTGCTGTTCTAGTTGGTGGACCATTAAATCCATGCTGGTCCCCAGCAAAACTTCACCCAGCTTGGTTTTTCTAGTAAAGCAGGTTGATCAAGATGGCTTGCTTGGGTCCAGGCTTGAAAACATCTGCTGCTTTCAGCTGCATTGACAAATGACATGTCCCTAAGGGACAACATTCTATGAAAACTAATAGTTTGGTAAACTGAGCTTCACAACAGTCGTACGATAAACACCACATGAGATGTTTTCGAATCTAACCCTGTTCTTCATAAAACCTTGGTCTCAAAACAAAATGGACCACTGGGATAAGACAAAATGGCTGACTCTCAAAGCTGCTCTTCTTTTTTTAATGTCATTAGGCATCCATCTTTTGGTGCATTACCGCGGCCCGCCACCTTTTGCTCCAGAGTGTGGATTAGAGTGACTCTCAAAGCTTTTTTTTTTTTTTTTTTGAGCCACTGGAAATCCTGTTCTTAAGGCATTAGGTAACCGTTTAGTAACGCGCTCTCAACTGTCTAGCAAATACCCAGAACATCATAGCTAGTAATGGGAGAAACTAAAACTGAAAATGCTCCCTTTACTCTAAAATAGGGCATTATTTGAAGGGACAGGCATTTGAAATGGTCTCCGAAACCATTGTGGACGTTAGAGAGCACACTCTATCCAACATTGCACTGCAATAACGAGTGTATACTCAACGGCTGTTCAAATGTACTTACTCATATCATTCACTTCTTTAAGTGAACTGTATTAGTGGACTAATGCAGGAAATAGTGATTGAGGGTTTAGGGGGGGATTTCGGATTCAGCCTAAGTTTTAAAAAATGTAATCAATTTAATCAATAGCTTCTTAAAAATTATTCACTGTTTCGAAACGCCGGTGACCCCTGCTGGTCAGAACAGTGCAAATACAGTGAAAACTGACCAAACATGCATAAAAACATCTTTTACAAAACATCTGCAAATGTTTTATTGAAGGTGCAGTTAATTAAATGTAATTAATAAATCATCTAATACCATTAATATAAAGTATCTTTATTACAAGTGATACTTTATTAAATTGTAGGTCTTAATTTCATGGAGAGCTTGGTTATTCAGAGACTTTAAAAAACAACCCTCCCTTTTCTTCTTCTTACTTAAATCAAACGAATTAGGCCGTTTGATACACGCTCCGAATCACTGGTTCAAAACAAAGGTTTCGAAGCTTTACAAAGCAAGTTTCGAAAGTGCCCATTGCTAACCAGGACACCATAGCAATACCCTAAGAACATCCAACACCCTAGCAACGCCCTAGCAACCACCCAAAACAGTCTTGAACTGCATAACAAAGCACATCAGAAAATATTTTTTTCATAATAAATAATTTCTTGTTTTGCATATTGTTTACACATTCAGAAAACAATGTTGACATCGCCACCAACACCCTAGTAAAAATGCAAACCCCTCTAGAAACTATAGCAAAGCATTCTAATATTAGAACAGGAAATCTAAAAATGTGTTACTATTAAGAAATATTAACTTAAATACTTAAGTTATTTAAAATAGAGGTGTGGGCTCTTTTTTTACATGGGAGCGAGGAGTAACCATTTCATAATAATAATAATAATAATAATACATTTTATTTATAACGCACTTTTCATTCTGAAGAATATCAAAGTTCTACACGGGAAAATTACTAAAAACAAGTTTTACAGAATTAGTATTAAATACCTAACCCAGGAACTACTCAAAACACTTATATGCAGAAAGAAAATAATTGTATCATTAAAATCAATTATTTTTCATATTATTTTTGTTTTAAATTATTATTTTGAACATTATTTACAGTAACAGCTGCGTTATTCGATTAGTTTATATTTACCATGTGTGCCCAGTCTCCATTCTCCATGTGGCCAACTGTTCCTCTTCAATGCTGGTGATGAAAGACGCACTCTGCAGCCTTTATGGGGTACAAACACTTAACTAACTAAAGGTATACTCATGGTTTACATATTTCATAGTGAAGACGGCATATTCAAGTGTAATATTGATTATATCACCATGGAAACGATCGTGAAATAAATGACGCAGCATATGAAGGACACCGAGGGTTTCCCTGCATGATCCCACCATATATTGTTGCAACGTCTCAGAAATAAACCGTAAACAAAATAAAATATAAAGCAGCGACCTATTAATATTAATGAAATGACGAAATGATGCAGCATGCGTATCATTTATAGAGGTTGCAATAATACAGATTTTAACGATACAAAACAAATATATAATCTACAATCGATCGCATTTGAATAACAATGTTCAGTTATAACATTACCTCGTTGCAAATGCGTTAAATTTTAGGATTTAAGTCTCTTCTCCTCGTCCGATGTACTTCAGTTGTTTCCTTTCGTCCAATGCATCAGGAATATGGGGGTTTAAACAAGGAGACTTTGCTTTCCTGTGAGGTTTTTCGTGACTTTTCCAAAATACAGGAGCATTTTGAAACCCTTGTGTTCTATATAGACTCCTTCTGTTCGAGTAAACGCTGTAAGATAACTGTAATGTTTACGTTGAGGAGTCACCGAGAACAGGACAGGGACGTCAATGTGGGATGAGCGGAAATGACACACCCACGACAGAAGCTCCGCCCGCCGCACACAGCCCCACCCTTTCTTTCTCCGTAAATTTCAGCCATCACTCAAAACACCTCAATCAGCAGAACGATTTCAGTACAAGCTCTCATTAATGTCCTAAACGCGTTTAATATCTATGCGTTTCTGTTTTCGCATTTATTTTACATGGCAAGCCCTGCGTCTTCATAATATCCCACAGAAATAAACCCAAAACGTCATCTAAAATTCGAACAATTTATTTGTACATGAGGACTACCCAATCATTCTCACGCCCCATTGAGATAAAAGTTTATTTTAGCTTACAGTAGAATTTACAGCATAATACACATGGTTGGTTGTTTATAGTCATAATATACCTCACGGTCATGACAAAAACCTCATTTTAGAGTCAAAATGAGAAAATATTTTTAATATAGTGAGGGAAGAGCAGTGTAACAGAAAGATGAAAAACATCCTATTTCCCAAACATTGATGCAGAAACGGAGAGAACATGTATTTAATATTTAATGTGTCCTGAAATGGTGATATATTGTTAAACGTTCAAAGTCTTTTTGACGGAGAAGATGATGTCCTTGATTTGCGGTATGCTGTTGTCCTCTAAAATCTTGGCGTACGGCATTGGAATATCTACACCCGTGACCCGGACCGCAGGGGAGTCGAGGAAATTGAAGGCGGGACCTTGAATTAAAAAAAGAAATAATAAATCTTTGTACTGAGGATGACAACTATGGGTATGTTTGGAATGACCTATTCATGTCTATTTAAAAAATAAAAATAAACAGAATATGTAATCATGTAACAACAATATAGCACAAACTTGCATTTTAAAACAGTAAACTCTACATTCAATCCAAAATACAGCAAGTAGTGAGCTAGCATTTAATTTTGAACATCAACTTCAATTGAGCATTAGTGCAATATTTACCCTCCATGATCCGGGCAAGAACCTCCGCCCCGACTCCAAACTGAGGCCAGCCGCCCTCCACAGTGATGAGGTGATTGGTTTTCATTATGCTCGTTTCAATGGTTTCTGTGTCTAGAGGCCGGATGGTGCGCATGTTGATCACCTACAGACAAAAACACAGCGGGTTCAAACTCTTACTTACTATTCAATACGTTTATAGAAATTAAAATGTGAGATGATGATGTCAAACAATTTACATGAAAAATGTTGATTCACTGATTATGAAATGAATCACTTTTGCTTAGAAAGGCATATATCAAATCCATCATGAAGATGTCATACCTCACATTCGATACCCTCTTTGGCCAAGACAGCGGCAGCGTCGAGACAGAGACTGACCATCCGGGAATGAGACACCACAGTGATGTGATTTCCTACAGCAGAACGCCAATATTAATATGCACATCAACTCTAACCAATGATGCTAAAGCTGTGGATTATGTGGGTGTGGGTTGTTCAAATAGGAGCGATTTACAGGCGCGGTTCTAGATTTCTCATAGGATAGAAAAATTAAAAAACGACTTCAAATAGAGTTAGAAAATGTTAATATAATTATACATTAATATTCAATTATTTTCCTTTGGTCAGTTTTAGTTGTGACAGGATAATGTATGTAATAATAATAATAATATTAAATAATTTTCTTTAATAATATTAAATGTGTCAATAAATATTAAAATAATTATAGAAAATTGTATTCAATATTTCTCTTTTGTGGGACTTTAGCTGTGACAGCGTAATTTGTATAATAATAATAATAGTTTATGTATATTAATATTCAGTAATATTTTATATGTATAATATTTTATAATATTACAAATTTAAGTAAATATTAAAATAGTGACACACTTATTAAATCATTAGGTATTAATGATAATAATAATAAATCAACAACATGTATACAAATTTTAACATTTATATAAATATTATTCAATTATATTGAACTTTATAATACTAAATATTTGCAGTAAATATTAAAATATTGAGAATACATTTGTTTTGGTCCACTTCAGTTATGAGAGGGCAATTTACATGCTAATAATACATGTACAATAATATTCAATAATATTTTATATTAATGTTCATATTTTATATGTATAATTTATAATATTACAATTTTCAGTAAATATTAAAATAGACATTTATTAAATAAGTATATTTTGGTGGACTTTAATTTTGACAGGGCAATTAAAATATGATGATAATAATAAACATGTATAAAAAATATAAACATTTATATTAATATTATTCAATTATATTGAACTTTACCATGCTAAACATTATCAGTAAATATTTAAATATTGAGAATAAATTTGTTTTGGTCCACTTCAGTTGTGAGAGGGCAATTAACATGCATATCATAAAAATAAAAACATTTATTTTAATATTTTTTATTATTCATTTTTTCAGTAAATATAACAACAGTAAATTTTGACATTTATGAATTATTTCTTTTTTCGGTCCACTTTGTGACAAGCTAATTTATAAATTTTTTTTAAATAATTTTGTATTAATAGATCTTATTTTATTGAAACTATTTTTATTAAACTATCAATAGAGAGAGATTTATTAAATATTTATCTTTCGGTCCACTTCAGTTGTGAACCGAAATGCATTTATATTCACATTACTCCATAATTTGCATAATATTTTATCTATATACATTTTTATCTATATTTTATTTATATACATTCCTCATTCTAAATCTGGAGAAATGCTGTGATGAAATTACTTCTACTTCTTTTGTGCGTGTGTGTGGTTTTATTTCAGCCCCACCTGGTCTTTCAATCTTTGCTTTTCCAATAGGGATAAGGAAGTCTTTCGACTGAGATTCTTCGGACATCTCAAACGGCACGCCGTACATCAGCTCATTCTCCAAAAACACCACTGAAAGAGACACGATGTGACGGTCAGAGCGACATCTACACCCTGAACATCAGCCTCATCCTGTTAGGAACTCACCAGGGTTATCATCTCGGATGGCAGATTTCAGAAGGCCCTTGGCGTCTTCAGCGCTCCAGGGACTGACCACCTTCAGTCCGGGACAGTGTCCATACCAGGCGGCAAAGCACTGGGAATGCTGAGCCGCCACGCCGGCCGAAGCACCGTTGGGACCGCGGAACACGATCGGGACGGACTGGAAGCCTGCAGACATGTAGTAGGTCTTGGCAGCCGAGTTGATGACCTGGTCGATGGCTTGCATTGAGAAGTTGAAGGTCATAAACTCGCAAATTGGCCTCAAACCCGCCTAAAAGAGGATGTGAGGGGTTAGTTTGGGAACATTTAGATTCATTTGTAATCGTTGCTTTAGGAAAAACTCACCATGGCAGCACCAACAGCAATGCCAGCAAAGCCCATCTGCATGAATAAATAAGGACGTTTTTATTTAACACAATCATTTAGAACATACGAAAACGATTTCCACACAAGCATGTCAACATTCTCACCTCTGTAATGGGTGTGTCAATGATGCGTTTGTCCCCGTACTTCTTCCAAAGGCCTCTGCTAACCTGCAACCCAATACAAGCCAGTTTAAAGGCCCTGTTTACACGGGGTATTAAAATGCTTTTTGATTGATCGGATCACAAGTAGATGAGGAAGACAGTCCCTTTTGTCCACGTTTGACCATTTTTGTCCTGTTTTTTGAAGGGGAGGGTCTATTGGCAGGTAAATGTATGTTTTTTTCAGATGTTTTGATCATATGAACGAAGTTAGCTCACACAATTTACATATAAAAGCACCACGAGACGATGACAAAACACACGGAGAGCATCAGCTTTTGTTTCATGATAGATGCAAGTCTATGGCGAAGGCTGTGAGTGTATGTAAACCAAACTAATGTTTTCCGCAGACAAAGTTTAAACCCCGTCTGGCTAGCGTGCGTCCCATAATGTTTAAGCATTAGTTCAGTAGGCAGTATGTTTTGTGGCGGTTTGGACACATTCGACCATATGAGCATCTGCACTGCAAAAGCAATCGTGTCAAATGCATTTTCGGCTACCTCTGGAAGTGGTTGACAAGCTTAAAATGCGTCCGCCTGTATTGAACTTCGTCCACTTGTGATCCGATCGGCAAAAACGCTACTTAATACCCGATGTAATCAGGGCCTAAGAGATGCTTTGGCGCTATTGATAGCGCAATGATATTTTTATCTTACCTTATATGCGCCGTCATACTGTGCGACTTCCTCTCCGAGGAGGAAAACCCGTTCATCCCGCTCCAGCTCCTCATCCATGGCCTGGTTGAGAGCATCTCGGACCGTTACCTGCAAAAACCAAGAGCATGTTAACGCATACAGAACATTTTCCAACAACAACAAATAACATGGTACATGTACAAAATACATAGTACCACCATGGTACATTAAAAAGAAACCCTTCATTCCCAATAAAACATAATATACCAGCGTACATGTCAAAAAAAAAAAAAAAATTATATATATATATATATATATATATATATATATATATATATATATATATATATATATATATATATATATATATATATATATATATATATATAATTAAATTATTTATAATAGTAGATACAGAAACACAACGGTGTCCAAAGGCAAGAGAATAAACTTTTTATAAAAAACAAAATCAACGAATAATGCAACTCAACCAGTTTTACTCGTTTTATCTTTCCATGATATGCCATAAACAGGGTCAATAAGGTCAAAATAAATACATTGTATGAAATATGTTATTAATTCTAATCATTAATTTTGCAAAATAATATATCATTATTATAAACTTAGTAAAAAATCATAAGCTATATTTGTATTAATGACAATAACTGTATATAATCACAATATCTGTAAATGTATATTAAATACTAAATTATGAGAAGCATGTTGAATATTTCCATGAACGTTTTAAAATAATTTACAAAATAATCAAGCGTATTAATTACAAAAAGGCAATCTTTATACATTTATCAGATGGCAGTAGCATATAATTGATATAAAACATGATACTAAATAAGATTTACATGGTACTCCAACATCCTGCTATGGTAAGACCATAGTAGGTCGATTAAAAAAAAAAAAAGTAACACCATGGTACAATGCAAAAATCATGGTAAATATCTAAATCATGGTAAATAAAAATGCAAGTTAATATTATACAATATCTATAAAACATACGAGTCTTTAAAAAAACCAACAAGGTATAAATATGGTACATAGTCAAAACAAAACATGGATTTAGCATGATAAATAGCACTTCCAAGGCATATGACCAAACCATGTTTATTAAACAATGGTAAATGACCAAAACACTAATGTAATACAATGGTATAAATATATATATATAGTCCCTGACAAAAGTCTTGTCGCTTGTCTATTTTCTAGAAATACCTGATATTAACCTGACTTTTAATTAATTCATTGGTGTTAGAAATAGCTCATATGAAAAGCTAAAACCCTCCCAAATGATGTTTAATGCACTGAAATAAATAATCAAGACAGAAAGGTCAAAATTTGGCAAGACAAAAGTTGTGTCGCCTATACAGAAATTGAACAAATTTACTGCAAATACAAAAATATGTCAGCAAATTAAGTTGTGGTGCTGTGAGATCCAAATTTAATATCTTGTATGACTTCCATGAGCTTGAAGGACTGCATCCATGCGGTTTGGCAAGGATTCATACAATTTATTGATGAAGTCATCAGGAATAGCTAAGAAAGCAGTCTTGCATGCCTCCCAGAGTTCATCAATATTCTTTGGTTTCGTCTTCCATGCGTCCTCTTTCATCCTACCCCACATATGCTCAATGATGTTCATGTCTGGTGACTGGGCTGGCCAATCCTGGAGCTTCTTGATCTTCTTCGCCTTGAGGAACTTTGATGTGGAGATGGAAGTATGCGATGGAGCACCGTCCTGCTGCAGAATTTGGCCTCTTTTATGCTTGGGAATATAAGAGGTAGCTAAGATTTCTTTGTATTTTAGACTATTGATGTTGCCTTCCACCCTGCAGATCTCTCGCACACCCCCATACTGGATATAACCCCAGACCATGATTTTTCCGCCACCAAACTTCACTGTTTTCTGGGTGAATCTCGGATCCATTCGGGCACCAGTAGGTCTCCTGCAATATTTGCGGCGACTGTGGGGTAATTCAAGAGAAGATTCATCTGAAAAATCCACCTTCTGCCACTTTTCCAGCGTCCATCCTTTTAGCAGGCTGTGGGCCTTGGCAAATGCCACACGGTTTTTCAATTGTCTTTTGTTTAGTGCTGGCTTCTGGGCACTGATTCGACCATGGAGGCCATTTCGAGACAGAATCCGACAAACTGTTCTGGTTGACACAGGGACTTCAGGTGACCAGGTCTCGTGGAGCTCTGCTGCAGTGGAAAATGGGCTGGCCTTGGATTTTCGAGTCAACAAACGGTCCTCTCGAGCAGTTGTCTTGCGGGGTCTGCCTGACTTGGGCTTGTCAAAAACGTCTCCAGTCTCTTCAAATCTTTTTTTTTATCCTCTGTACTTGACGCTGAGACACATTGAAGGTGTCTGCCACATCAGCAGTGGATCTGGTCTTCAGCCTCTTGATAATCAAAACTTTAGTCTCTGGGTAAATCTTAGGCATGTTTGCAGAGGTCTAGTTGCAGTTGATGTGAAGGTCTAGCGTACTGGGGTTCATTTTATACACACTTGAGACCTAATTGATCCATTATTAGTCACAGGTGAAGCTCATATGACAAGGTGACAACACTTATGTCTTTGCAAAAATTGACTCAATGGGCTTTACCAAGCTGTGAATATTAGAATACTTTTTGAAAGTTTAGTTTTTCACTGAAACATCACAAAAGCTGGTGGGATTAAAGCGACAAGACTTTTGTCAGGGACTGTATGTATATGTATATTATATATATATACATATAACATAACATGGTTTAAACATAAAAATTATGGTATGGAAAAACCGTATTACCATAATATATTAGCAAGGAGTGTCAATCTAAACATGGCAAATATCCAAAACACCAAGGTATTACCATGGTAGTGATGGTACATATATAAAACAAAACTAGGCTTTACCTTGGTACACATGAGAAAACCCTGATATTACCGCGGTACATTAGCAACGAATTTCTATTAAAACGAGTTAAATGTACAAAAAACATGGCATTACATAGTACACACCCAAAACATGCTACGATCATGGTGTTTCTGTTAGTATTCTTAATCTTGGCATACATGTATTGTTGAATTTAACCGTGACCATTAACCGGTTGATCAAACATACTAATAATAAGCACATTTTAAAGCTGTTTCCTCACGGTTTTATGTTTACTGTGACACAGCATCTGTTGAAGGTGAGAGCAGCAGCATCACTGACCTGCACCGCAGCCGGCGGCGTCCTGTGAAACTCCCTCCGCAAAACCACTGAAGCGGCATTCTGAGAGACAAACACACAGCCAACATCAGTCTTAAGACTATCCTCTTATAAACACGAACGTGATATGTTGCTAAGAATCCGTATTTCCACATAAATACCTTCCCCGAGCGCAGAAAACATCTCAGAGACGCCATGTTTCACTGTCCTCTGTCTGGAGGCGGGGCTGTCATGCCAGCGGCTTCGGCCAATCAGAGAGCGCGTTGTGAAATCAGAACAGGAAACAGAGTGACAGCGGCCAATCAGTGCAGCTGACTCATCATGACAGCAACGGAAGTTGCCGTTAGACTGTCATTGGGCGTCCAAGGGCAAGAGAAAAATCTTTTTATAGAAAACAAAAATCAATGATTTCTAAATCAGTTGCTTCACTATATTGCTTCATGACTATACATAGTCCATGGTATACATATGATACGAGCATGACTAGTACTGCTGAAAAAGGACTAAACTAGTTTTAAAAAATTGACCCAGATATCCACAATATGTCATATAGGGTCAAAATAAATATTGGATAACACACATGCATTAAAATACAGTAAAAACAATAATGTAAAATTAAAAACTATATTTAGTTAATATGATCAAACTACTAACGATTATTTCTAATATTTAGTGAAAATATTAACTATATTTTTATTAGCTATATTTAGATCTGCACATATTAAAATATATTATGAGAAATAGTATCTGAAACTAAACAGTAAATTAATAAATAGGGGTTAATATGTGTATATATATATATATATATATATATATATATATATATATATATATATATATATATATATACATACACATACATACATACATACTGTAAACACACACATATATATAGATATATATTCACACATTTATTATGTAAAAAAAACTTATGCCAGTTAAATGTACAATATATCAATAAACTTAAAATGAATAAAGTGTATCACACATAGATCAATTTATCTATGTATACATTTTCATGTGCATATACAGCTGTTAAATGTTTTTTTAATAGAATAATCTAATATATATTATTCACTATATTTATTACTACATAATCGTTATTTACTAGTTTATGTTAGTTCGAAGGAATTAAACCACACAAGATCTGTTCCATTGTCTTTACTTCACAACTAAAAGCACAAGACCATTCTTTTAAAATATTGCCAATACAAGATGTTTTTTTAGAACAGGGGAAACATTTCTTTTAGCAGTTTGAGGATGTTCACCTCCAGTGCTTTTAACAACGGTTGTGGCAACTGTACAGAGGCAATTATCAGTGGCAAATTTCTTCATTATCAAACACAATGATTCCTCTCCTGTCCTGGGACATACAATAAATCTCTCTGTAAACTTAGAACATTTATTCTTCTCAAGACCACTGCTAAATATTCAGTGGTAAAGTGCTGTAGCCAAAATGAAAACATTATTAAATTCTTCCCCCACGATAATAACAAAGCTAGGAATATGCATTACGGTATTTAGCTGTAATGTTTTCACTGTCTGTATGACTATGTACAAATGAGTTTACAGTTACAAGAGCAAAAGACAAATTGTATTATACATCGTTCTAGATTACAAATGAATCTGAGGATCCTGCCATAAACATGAATTACAGAAGTTACTTTCTCCCTATATGTGTGCAAGACAAGAAATCACTTCCATTTACCACCAGACTGCAACAACCAATAGGATTAGATGGTGTAAGTGACATCACCATGGCCATTATATAATCATGTCAGTGGTAAATCAAAGCCATTGTTTATCTGGTACAGCGGCTGTGTCATTAAGGGGCATAAATGATAAACGCATCGTTTAATAGCCGCTATTTGTGCAACATGTTGATTGTGATTTTGCAGAACAGGATACGAATATTACTTTCTTCTGAAAGAAAATTAGAACAATGTAGCTCAATATTTCCGCAGGAAAAAAACTGAAGAGAACAAAGAACGCTCTCAGCTTTTGTAGGCACAATGGTAAATGTGGCAAACATTTAAAAAAATATCATTCAAATCCCTCCAAAATAAACCATAACCAAAGTTGAAATACATCGTCAGAATCAAACATCACTCGTTTTATGAACCAATAGTAAAATCCAGTTACATTGCCATTCAAAGTAAATGTGCTGCCCGCATTCTCCACCAACTTGTGTCTTCAAAAGTCAGTACTTTAAAATGTAGGTCGCCCGAATGAGTGCGCATGTCCGTTTTTTAAATATGACAGCTGGTCCAAGCAGAATTGTTTATGTTATACTGAGAAAAAAAAATGCAGGGCTCCGTTGGAATTAAATGTGAATAAAACAAACATTGAAGAAGTTCAGATACAAACAGTCACTCTTCACTGCTAGACGCAAGTTGCTAAAAGACTTAGAGTGGACGAATTGCACTAAGACAAAGATGAGCGTTTTTCCCCCCTCACAAACGTGGGGTACTGTTGTCAACAGTATCTGCTTTTTTCAGTTTGCCTTTGTTGAAGGACTGGATGGAGCTGAGGAGGGCACCCCGGCCTGCGCCATTGGCACCGGGAGGTGAGAGGGGCGGAGGGACGGGTTCAATCCCAGGAGGAGGGGGCGGCGGAGGAGGAGGAGGAGCAGCAGCAGGAGGAGGAAGAGGAGGCGCTGGAGGTGCTCCTGCCGGAATCAGAAATCAGTCCATTAAGATCGGTCGCGTTTCGGTAATATACCTACTCACAGTCCTCTGCGGTATGTAAATAGGAAGCGATACAATGCAACAGCCATTTAGAATTATACACTTACCACAAAATGCAACATTTAAAGTCAACATGAAAGTAATTAGTGACCAATATCGATTTTGTGGCCAATATAAACCTGAAGTCTATATGATATTTTTCACATAAAGATAAAGGTAACACTAATTTTACATACAGCACACAGGGTAAAATTACATGAATATAACAGTGGGCTACTGAATATAGTGCAAAAGGGTTTAAAGTTAAATAAATGCAATATATATTTTAATTTATAATAATAGTTATGATAATATGTATGTATGTATGCATGTATATATATATATATATATATATATATATATATATATATATATATAGTGAATGCAGCATACTATATAATGTGATAAAATATAATTTAAATATAATTATTTATTAATTATGTTATACTTAAAAATATGAGGTATAGAAAGGAAACTTCCATTTCATGTTGACTTTAAATACTTAACGCTAATTTGTCGATACTGTCAGCATTTACTGACCAATCATCTTCTTGCAGAGCAGGACAGCATGACTCATCATGCCTTCTGAACCAATCAGCAAGATGCCAGTATCGTCAAAAAAACTAGCTGCGCTCAGTTGCAATTGCTTTAAGATCACATTTTTTATTCTTCATTCAAAAGATCATCTAAAAAATGGTATCTTAAAAAAACAAGTATTATCAGTTACTAAAATAAACATTGCATATGTAAGACAAAAACAACCATCACAATCCACAAAAACAAAGTGCTTGTTGTTAGAACGAGAATTTACCCTCTGAAAAGCCCAATTTTGTGCCTTGACAGACAATTGCAGATTGTGAACTTTTAAAGTTGCATTAACCCTTCTCAGTAGGCTGGGAAGACCTCATTCGCATGCGTTAATATTCATGCGTCTCAGTTTTGCTGTCGGGAATCGGAACGTACTACTGAGGGAGGGTGAGCTGCAACTTTATAGTGGAAATAGATTATTATTATTGAATTACTTTACCCCACACACGTTCAAAATGGTGCATGCTCTAGTTTTGAAGACAGCATGTAAGAGAGGGGGGGGGAGAGAGAGAGAGGCACACACACACACACACATTACTGAACATATCAGAATGAGGAGACACATTGGATGTTAATGATCTGGTAAGATGAATGGAGATTGCAACCGATTTCATATGGAATTTGATGATTGCTCATTGAAATGAGAGAGATTAGGTCATGATTGATCTCTAGTTGATAGAACAAAAAATCAGATGATGTTAATGCGCCTGTGAGATACAGTCAAAGACATTTTACCACATCATGCAACAAATGTATAAATACAGAATCACTTGTGATATTTAAGGAAAACTTTGATTGTTTTGATTGGACATACTGACTGATGAGAGGGAATGTTTGGATAAAAGATGCACAAACCAAGAAAGTTATAAGTTTATATAATGATGGAGGATGGACAGTTATAAACGAGACGTACCTAGTAGAGTAGTGGGTGAGGACGGGCAGGTTGGAGGTGAACTCGCCCCAGAACCTGCTAGAAGACCAATAATATGAATTTTTACTGTGCTCTTTTACTGTATTTATTTTTTGACATATTTATCTCTGATCAGGTAGTAATAAAGTTCAACAGAAGGGTGCTGATTGTAAAAAAAGCCATTCAAAATCAGATTGTTGTGTAATAATGATAAACCTCTAAAGACTTAGCTAGCGATGATATTTGCTTCAATAAAAGTCACAAGTTTATGGAAGTTTGTTCATGCAACTGAATTAAAAAAAAACTTTTTATCTTTGATTTTTTTTCCCAGTATTGCGTGATATAAAGGCAAATTATGAGTCATAAAGTCAGAATTGTGAGATATTAACTGGCAATAAAAAAACAAAACCAAAAAACCATTGCGAGATACAAACTTGCAACTGCACGAAAGTCAGAATTGAGAGAAGTGTGTCAAATTTGTGACAAAAAAGGTCAGATTTGCAAAATATAAACTCTGAATTGTGACCCTGGACCGTATGGGATAAGTCGCATTGGATATATTTGTGGCAAAATAATACATTTTTCTTTTATGCCAAAAATCATTAGGATATTAAGATCATGTTCCATGAAGATATTCTGTAAATTTCCTACCATAAATATATAAAAACTAGGGCCAGGACACGATTAAAAAAATTAATCGAATTAATTAAAGGCTTTGTAATTAATTATTCGAAATTAATCGTATTTTAATTCCATATAAATATTTGACCTGAGAACACTGAGAAGTAATTTTTCACATGTATTTTTAGTATACCATTGAATAATGACTGAATACATAAGCTTAATCAACAAAATATTGTTTATTTATTTCAGTCCAGCAGACCAGTGCAATGTTTGCCATTAAGTGTAGCAAAAGCATATTTGTGATATTTGAGGCTTGGTGTGCTGCGGTGATACGCAAATTCCTTGTTGTATAGCTTGCACACAACCATGCTCTTGACGACGCTTCCATCCTTTCGTTTTTTAAAACAAATTTCCCATCCACAGGGCCAAGCAAAGCAGTCTCATCAGCTTCTTCGTTCATGTTCACTATGGTTTGTTGTTGTCGTGACTCCGGAGCGCTAGTTGGTGTTCCAGTATAATCGGTCCGTCGAAACTCATTCATTGAAAAACGTTCCGCGGTGCAAAATAAGTGTGGATAAAAGTATGTTATTTATTTTATAAATAACATATAAATTATTTTATTATAATTAAGATTAATTAATCTTAATTAACGCGTTAAAGTCCCGGCCCCAATAACAACATATATTATTATAAGTAATATGTGTTGCGAAGGATTTCATTTGGACAACTTTAAAGGTGATTTTCTCAATAATTTAGACTTTTTTGCACCCACAGATTCCAGATCATCTCGGCCAAATATTGTCCTATCCTAACAAACCATACATCAATGGACAGCTTATTTACTCAGCTTTCAGAT
Source organism: Pseudorasbora parva (assembly GCF_024679245.1). Lineage (NCBI taxonomy): Eukaryota > Metazoa > Chordata > Actinopteri > Cypriniformes > Gobionidae > Pseudorasbora > Pseudorasbora parva. The sequence continues at coordinate 15,588,708 of NC_090185.1, read as the reverse complement.
GATGTCTGAATCTCAAAATTGACCATTATGACTGGGCTTGTGGTCCAGGGTCACAATTGCAAGAAAAAAAAAAAAACTTAATTGTGAGATATAAACTTGCAGTTGCAAGTCATAATTGAGAAAAATTGCCAAAACATACATTTTGGCAATAAATTACAGTTGTTTATTAATAAAGGAAAGTTTGATCATAAATGAAACTTACCAGAGTTGTTATTGTATTTGACAGAAAGATCCTCCTCATTTTCATATGTCGACTGTCTCGATTTCTGAAACCAAAATAGGCATTTTGGTTTTAAGAACAGTGGTTCAGTGTGAATCCTAATTATGGTAAAGCGTTGAAACTCATGTACCTTCCTGGCCAAGATCTTCCTCTTGCGCTTCTCCTCCTCTGAGCCGTGGTGCGACTGCGCTCGTGTCAGCCTCTTGTGCTGGTGGATCTGAAAACACACCAGGTTTCGGTTCCATACACTTAACGGGACTTTTGAAGAAAAGTTGTCAGGATTTTCCAGTTACATCAGACTTGGACAGGACAGCATGTTTAGTTAAGTTTTTTAGATTGAAATTGGCATAATGTGTGTTTGCGACACTGTGGCCTAACGTCCCTTAAGAATGCAGCGACAAACACTTTTTCCACAAGAGACCAAAAGTGAACAAATCAAGGCACTAACCGTCCTCTGTTCCTCCACTAGACGCTTCTCCAAGCATTCTTTAGATGATTTCAAAGCTTCTTTTAATTTTGAGCTGATCTGTAGTTCGGAAAGAAAGACAAAAAAAAAAAAAACGATTAGTTTGTAAAACTAAAAAACCCTAAAAAAATGATTAGCTTCATATATATATTTTTGTACTTCAGTTTGTTTTGTTTACCTTAAACTGGGGTTTCTCTGAGTTATACAGCGGCACGTCATTGAATAACCTGTTAAAACAAGAGTCAAACTCAGAAACCGCTTGCGTTTCGGCTTTCAACCACATGCTTTAGATTCACAGTAACGTGACAGTTCAAAAATGAAGACTGCTTTGTACTCATGACTCACAGGACAAATCTCACAAAACTTGCAAATTGTAAAATTTCTTATTCCTTTTGTGAGATTCTTTTCTGAGCACAAGCAGGCCTGACAATCGTAACTCACGGTGTTTGTAGAAGTTGGGAAACGGTTGGCATTCCTGTTTTGCAAGCTTCTGTGGACAGGATGGACTGAAGGACTGAGACTGTGGGAAAATGGAAAACAAACAGTTATGCATTACATTAAAACATTAACTACAAACATTTGACCCAAACCCTTTGGGATTCCTGCTGTAGGCTGTTAACTATTGCGTAAACCGTGCAACAGCTCATGTTTTTAGCTTGAAAAGGCAAGTTCAACTTATTAAATGAACTACAACTAATGTAATTATTGATTTAGCCTATTATACATACGACATGCCTTCCACATACAGACAGTAATCTGTTCAGTGCTCCTATGTGCCACTTGTGTGCTCATGTATGAAATACTTTGGCTAATCTGATTACGGTTTAAGTTAGTCTAGCATATTTTACCTTGTTTAAAGTGCCCCAATTATGCTGTTTTAAAGGCTCCTAACTTTGTTTTGGAAGTCTCTTACAATATACTTACATTCATGCAAAAAAAAAAAAAAAAAAACACTTTAATTTTCTCATAATATACATTGCTGCATCAGCTCTTTTCTCAGTGTATGGTCCGATAAAGGATTCTACTCTGCTCTGATTGGTCAGATGGCCCAGTCTGCTCTGATTGGTCAGATAGTCCAGTCTGTTGTGATTGGTCTAACCTGCTGTGAAGCCCATTGCAATATCTGAATTTCAGCTCAGGATGTTCCTCAACCTTTGATACAAACAGTAACGATGATGTTCGTATAACTGTATTAATTCAAGTCCTTATCCTTTGAAAGTGCACGCAGTGTGGCCAAGTTTAGGTTCTTTAATCTGGGAGACCATAACTTTATTTATTGTGCAGTCCGATCTTTAAAACTTTGCAGACCTTTTACATTAACAAATAGTTATATTACACATTACTTGAAAAGCATAATAGGGGCACTTTAAGTAGAACTTTTTCTGCAGATTACATATGGACTGACTCCAGAGAACATTCCTTAAGGTGAACAGAAGATCATACTGACCTACAGATGGGAACGGGGCCGGAGGATACTGATCTACGGGCACGGCATCCGGCGGGCGGCCATATGTCATTTCATAAAGCAAGTGTCCAAATGAGTAGACGTCTATGCTTTCTGTAGTCTGATAAAGGAAAAAAAACATCAGCTTTTAACATTGCACATTTTAATTATTAATATAGTATTTAAATGATTTAATATTAATAAGAAAATACAAATAATTCCTATTTACTGTAACAATTATTTCATAAAAAGTTAAATACTAAAATAATTATTTATATTAAAAATAACAAATATTTAGACATTTTATTAATCAATATCTAATCATTTAATTTGTACATTTGGTTTTAATTTGTACTATAACAATTATAAAGATATCTTACATTAATTTTCCTGAACTGTGTTACATATGGTCTGTAATATGACGGCAGCCCCAGTAACGAATTCTCTATATCCAACAATTTACATGTGTTCTCCTCGATCAGGACGTTAGACGCATGGAGATGCCCGTACGGAAAACCCTTGTCATGGAGAAATTTGAGTGCCTGGAATAAAACAGAAATTACATTTACATTTAGAAATACGACAGAGAAAAAAAACGTATGTTAAAGTTTGAGGTAAAATAATAGTTAGCCAACTCAAATTTACCATATATAATTTTTTAATGTTTCAAAAAGAAGTCTCTAATGCTCAGTAAGGCTACATTTATTTGTTTACAAAAAGAATAGTCATAGCACAAATCTATAAACCAAACCTTAGACAGGATGTTTGAGAAATATTAAATAAAAAAGGTTGCTTTACACGCACAGTAAAAAAACAAGTCTACAAAAATCAAGCTAATTTCTTCGGAAACTGGTTATTCTGAACATAAACTGTTTAATGTGTTCACAGACCTCCAGAATCTGTCTTCCGTATGTTCGGATTTGCAGCAGCTCCAAACCCTGGATCTTTTTGGGGTTGCAGTACTTCTTCAGAAAGGGCTCTTTAGGCTTCACCTGGAGGATCGACACAATTCAAAACAGAATTCAAATTAAAGTAAAGTATGCTAAAAGTTACAATCTAAAAAAATACATTTTTGATGAGTCTGTCAAGAAAACAAACCTTGCAAATGTGATCCCTAAGCGTTCCTTTCTCGCTGAAAACTCTAATGACTAGTGCAGACGATTCGCTGCTAGTGGCGAAACTGACGGCAGCGATGTTTGAATGCTATGGGGGGAAAAAACACAAACACCTTCAACTAAACTTGTTCTTTAAATGTTTTTGTCCATGTAAGTCACTGACACAATTTTAGGATGTTTTTGGAGTTATCAGAGTGTTGCTATTTGGTTTCTAAAAGGTGTTTTGGTTGGTTGCTAGGTACTATATAGTATATTTTTTATTAGTCATATAAGATAGGTTTGTAGAAAAGCCTGGAAAAGGAATGAAACAGGAACCATTAGCCCTCACTTTGCCTTTAGGTCACTAGGACCACACTAATCAGTACAATGATATTAAGCTGTTCTTTTTTATTTAGATGTTATGTAAACTTTCTTGATATATGGTTTTTAATATAATCTCTTGATGATTTACAAAAAAAAAAGACCAGTTGGTGGCACGCCACTATTAAAGAGAAGCCAGAAAGATTAGGAATTAATTGCGGCAGGCGAAAGGAGGTTAGGTTCATAAAAGCTGAAGATTACCAAATGTACGCTCATTGGTTAAACATGTAAGAGTGAGATTGTTAGATATACAGCTGGAATCTCAGCTTTGTTTGACTGGAACAATAAAGTCTGATCTTTGGCATCTGGAACTTCTTGACTTGAAGATTAGCAAGGAAGAGAAGGCTTTTTCCACACCAATTGCTATGACATTATGAACACTAGAATTCAGACCTCCTGCATGTTTTCCCATGAGCCTCAAGGTCAGAAATGGCCTTGTCATGCATTCCTCATTACCGTGTATCTCAGTTGGATTGCTTTAATCTGCTCATCTGGAATGTAGACATCATGATCAGATGTCTGCCTTCATATGACTGATGATTTGCCTTGAAGTAACCATTAAAGGGAAATTGTTGTTCCAAACCCATAAGACTTCAGTTCATCCTTGGAACATAAATGAAGATTTTTTTAAAAACAAATTCCGAGATATCCCTGTCCCTCTATTAAAAGTCTATTCAACCAAACCTGAAACTGTGAATCAAGTGAATCCAAGACTTCTGAAGAGATATGATCACTTTATTTGATGAACAGATTTAATTTAGGCTTTTATTCACATGTAAACATTGATCAGAGAACATGCATTGAGCACACATTTATAGGTAAATGGAAAGTCAAGCATGAGAACCAATGAGGCTCATTCCATTTATCATATCTAATGTGCGCATATTAGTGTTTATATGTGAATAGCTTAAAATAAAACTGTTCATCATAAAGCGAACATGTCTGTTCAGAAGACTCGGATTAAACATCTCAAATCATATGGAATTCTTTAGCCACCGTAGGAACTTTGGGGTGGTACCGCAAGGACCAAGGTCTAAATGATAAAAGTCCCTGCTCGTATAGTACTTTTTCAAAGATCAGTAACTTTTGGTGGTGAGACTGAGGAGACTGGGCTGAGCATGGTGATTGGTTCACTCAGCATTTTGATTAGTTGACTCCACGCAGCATTTTATATCAACCACCATTTTTAAAAGTCTGTTGAGGTGCGTGCAGTAAGAGTTGTTTGCTATTTGAATAAAAACTTGAGTTCCTGGGAAAAATTGATCCAGGTAAATTCAGTAAAACGGGGTGTTTTACAACCACTATATAAACATTTTGAACTTTCAGAGTTTTGGGTTAACAGACTATCCATGGAGGGACAGAAATCTCTCAGATTTCAATAAAATTCTTCATTTGTTTTCCGAAGATTAATGCAAGTCTTATGGGTGAGTAAATGATGACAATTTTTGGGTGAACTATCCTTTTAATTAAAACTAAAGCTATTAAAAACATTTCTATTAATTTACATAAAAACTGAAATAAAATAAAATATTAACTGAAAAAAATTGCCTTGAAAACTAACTGAAATAAAATAAAATATTAACTGAAAAAAATTGCCTTGAAAACTAACTGAAATAAGCTGAAGTTGAAGCACTAAAATTACTAACTGGAAGTAAATAAAAGCTAAGGGTACATTTATACAACAACAGTGTACTAAAAATATCGTTCACACGGATCCGCAAAAACATTAAAGGGGGGGTGAAACACTCAGTTTCAGTCAATCTCATGTCAATCTTGAGTACCTATAGAGTAGTATTGCATCCTTAATATCTCCGAAAGTCTTTAGTTTTATTATATTTATAAAAGAAATATAGGCTGTACCGAGTCTTTCCGGAAAAAAACGAGCGCCTGGAGGCGTATCGTGTGGGCGGAGCTAAAGAATGACGATCGCGCACAAAACGGTGACTTCCCCAAGCGTGGAGAAACCCATGGCTATCTCAGCTAATACAGATATGATCCAGAATCAAATCTGAGGCTGAAATAAATTGAACAGGAGAAACAGCAACAGCAGGACGTCCGTCTCTGTGGTATGCACTGTATTTAGTGGCCTGTCAACATTTGTGTGTGTTTACTCGCAGTTTATGAGGACATGATTCGGTTTATGGACTATTGTATGCGACTAAACCTTAGCAGTAGCAAGCAAAACGGTTTTGCACGTCAGACTAGTGTAACGTTATACATAGAACAACAATGGAGTCCGTTAGCGCATTTGAATGACGAAGCACGCAATCGTGTTGTTTACTGATGTTTACTCACGCGACGATAGCCAACAGCATAGACATTTGAAGCGGTTTTACATTTGAAGCAGTTTTTTGTGTCTATAAAACCTTTTCTTTGACGAACAATTAAGTTTTCTGCTTTGAAATGTACAGAATATTCTTATATTACCATGACCTTTTATATATCAAAAGCTCAAGGGAAAGTTAATTCCTCAATTTATCACCCCTTCAGTCACTATAATAGCAAATATACAAAACTAAAATAACACTGTGTCTAACCCGTGTTTGGGATGTCTACACATGACTTTAAATGGAGTCTTTTGTAGAGTTGGGCTCTCAGTGATCGGTTTAATCTGGCGGTACGGCTGCTGAACTTGAGGAAGCAGGAAAAACAAGAGCACATGACAGCGTTCGCACACAAAACATCCAAACATTCGGGTCTGAACACAAAGACAGGCTCTTTTAGTTCAGTCCCGACAGTGTACCGGCTCTCCTTAACAGCTATACAATATTAGTATTACAATAATTGCAGGGGAATACTGTGTAACAATCATTAAAATAATGTCTAAAAGATAATTTTACTGCAACCATGTTTAGATGAATAATAAATAATTATTATTACTATAATATTTATGCTAAATTGATTTGCAATCTAAATGGACTTGAATTTGTTTTAGGCCCTAACAACCACCAGAAAACCCTAGCAACACCATAACAACACACTCACAACAATTGTGCAACCATATATGAACGATTTTAACCCCACAACTCTTTTTAAGACTTACAGAAAACGTTGGAAGCAGCTTCATTGCAGATTGGAGATCTTTGTCGGACAAGAACTTATCTGGACCCAAATCGACCTATAATTCGTAAGGAAACATTACGGTCAGTACAAGGGTCACACAATGCCGTGGCTTATTATAGAAGAGAATGAAAACAAATACGTCAAGAGAGATTAGTAAATTAGTTAAGTTCTTTGTGCAGCCAATCAAGCTGGTGTTGAGTACAAATAACAAGATGTACTGATTAAAGATTACATAATAATGGGAATTAAACAAGTTGAGGGACAAAGTGCTGGATTAACAGAGCAAGAATATAACAACAACAACAAAAAGTTTTTGATCTGTGTTTGTATGAATCAAAATGAAACTTACCCAACTTAATACTTGTTTCTCTTTGGGCTGATCTTTGTCTTTGACCAAGAAGTACCTCTTTCTTAATCGCCAGCCTATAAAAAAAACAGACATTAAGTGACTGAATAAATATTAATAACTTGAAATCTCACCCCAAATTGAAAAACAAAAACCCAACAAAAACAATATAATATAAAATAAAATTATATATATTAATGCCATTGCATTTACGTATATTTATGTGTAAAAAAATTCAGTCTCAGTACCGTAATACAGTAACAAACAAACATCCAATTTAACAAACCCTTTCCATTTTCATTTTTAAATTAAACAATTTAATCAACATTATTTTTGCATTACAGTACTTATAAAGTAATGAGATTTTTATATTGCGTGACGGTAATGACAGTTTGCAGGAAAAAAGCTTAATTGTCATGAAATAATGCTAAAATGCAAAAAGTCCTACAAATAGGCTTTATTAGCAAAATATCATTTTAATTTCTAATTTTTTCTTTTTTAATTTTGCAGTAAAATTCCCTGAACATGTTCTAATAGGTAAATGTTAAAATATTCGTTAATAAATATCCCTCTGAAAGAAGTTTCTCCTCAAATGTCTCGGCTGTTGTCTGGCATTAGTCTGGAGTCTGCTCAGTTTTTCTACTGCACAGGAGGCGTGATCGACGGGCATAGTTCAAATAACTCTGTACGCAATTGGATAGTCCTTCGACCAATCAGACCACAAGAGGCATAATCAACGGGCATAGTTCAAATAACTCTGTATGTAATTTGATAGTCCTTCGACCAATCAGACCACCAGAGGCATAATCAACGGACATAGTTCAAATTACTCTGTACGTAATTTGGAACCAATCAGACCACAAGAGGCCCAATGTGTTAAACCCGCCGATAGCGTACCCGGTGGATAAGCCAGGCTGTGATTGGTTCCTGCAAAAGTGGCAGAAAGCAGGATAAAAATGATTGTAGAGGTTTCAATGAATGTAGAGGGAAATCAAATCGCCGGCAGATCAGGCTGGGTTTACCCAGTCTATCTCGGCTGTGTTTACAGAGGATGAAAAATTTCCCATGAGCCTCTGAAATCCATCAAGTTGTCAGCAGCCATCAATGTGTCAAAGTGAATTGCAGCGCATGACGCTGGGATCCGAATATAAACAGTGCGTCATCATGAGAAACAAATCCATAAAACGTAAATCATTAACTTTAACAGTTGTGATGAATGTCAAGGCTGACAACATTAATCTTTTGTGGTCAATGTAAAAGCAACCAAAAATTGTATTAATAAATAATATATAATATTATATTATAGTACTGTATAATAAAATATAATGTAATATATTATATTACATTATATTATATAATAATATGCAATCAGATGGAAATTGCCAGCATTTGACCAAATAACTGTACAGCTTTACTCACCAATATCTTTCAACGGCTCAATAACCTCCCATTTTGGATCGGATCTGAAGAACATGGACACCTGCTGTAAGGCTATTTCTGAAAAATAAGGAAGGGGTGAGTTGTAGAAAAATTGTAATGCACAAAATCATATATTTTAGTCTTAAAACAGACCCTGTTTGCATTACCTGTGTAGTTTGCGGCGTAATTGTTAGTGTCGAGAAACTTTTTGACCAGCTCACAGCTGGAGAGGACATGGTGACGCGTGATGTGGTTCAGATAGGCCTGAAGACCCTTCTGACGCTCGGCTATAAACTCTCGGTCCATGTTTCCTAGCAGCTTCTTAGGAGGAAGTGGCAGGTTTAGGCCAGAAATCTATGAACACAGAGAGATTGACTCATACTTACTCTTGAACTGATGAAAGAGCATTTATTTGGAAACAGCAACCGTCAAACATGTATATGGGCACGGATCCTTTTTTAAAAGAAGCTTGTTCTAACAATTTGCTTACCAGTAAACTATTATTCAGCATGTCAAAGTCGCTGTATCGGCGGATGACCTGCGGAAAAAATCAGGACTACAATCAGTCATTCTGAACATAAAGATAGATAGATAGATAAGCAGGCAGGCATACAGCAACAGAAAGAGCGACAGGCTGACAGACAGACAGATAGACAGACAGTGACAGAGAGAGTGACAGGCAGACAGACAGCGACAGAGAGAGCGACAGGCAGGCAGACAGACAGATAGACAGCAACAGGTAGGCAGACAGACAGCGACAGAGAGAGCGACAGGCAGGCAGACAGACAGATAGATAGACAGCGACAGAGAGCAGCAGGCAGCAGACAGACAGACAGACAGACAGACAGACAGCGAAAGAGAGAACGATAGACAGGCAGACAGACAGCGACAGAGAGCAGCAGGCAGACAGACAGATAGACCGCAAAAGAGAGAGCGATAGACAAGCAGACAGACAGATAGACAGCGACAAAGAGCATGACAGCCTGACAGGCAGACAGGCTCTGACAGAGCGTGGCAGGCTGGCAGACAGTGACAGAGAGAGAGAGAGCGACAGGCATTCAGATAGACAGCGACAGAGAGAGCGACATGCAGACAGACAGCAAAAGAGAGAGCAGTAGGCAGACAGTCAGACAGACAGCAACAGAGAGAGCGGGATGCTGGCAGACAAACAGACAGTGACAGAGAGAGCGACAGGCAGACAGACAGTGACAGAGAGAGCGACAGGCAGACAGACACCAACAGGGAGAGAGCGACAGGCAGGCAGGCAGACAGACAGCAACAGGGAGAGAGCGACAGGCAGGCAGGCAGACAGACAGACAGCGACAGAAAGAGCAACAGGCAGACAGACAGACAGACAGCGACAGAGAGAACGACAGGCAGACAGACAGACAGCGACAGAGAAAGCGACAGGCAGACAGACAGACAGACAGACAGAGAGAGCGACAGGCTGACAGACAGACATACAGTGACAGAGAGAGCAACAGGCAGACAGACAGACAGCGGCAGAGATCGACATGCAGACAGACAGCAACAGAGAGAGCGGCAAGCAGACAGACAGCGTGACAGGCAGGCGACAGACAGCGAAAGAGAGAGCGACATGCAGACAGACAGCAAAAGAAAGAGCGGCAGGCAGAGCGACGGGCAGCAGACAGACAGCAACAGAGAGCGCGACAGGTAGTGTCAGAGAGAGAGACAGACAGTGACAGAGAGCGTGGCATGCACAGACAGCGAAAGAGAACGTGACAGACAGACAGACAGAGAGAGCGACAGGCAGACAGACAGCAAAAGAGAGAGAGGCAGACAGACAGCAACAGCGTCAGCGAAAGGCAGACAGATAGTCCTAACTCACCGTCCAACTGTTGTCTGTGGAAACTCCCCTTTGGACACGAATGATATACTCCTGTTAATAGAGACAAACTAATAATGACCAAATCCAAACAAGGAAATATCTACATTAAAATAAGTACAACAACAAGACCCTGCTGAAGAACTGGTTTAGCTGCTCTTCAGCCCCCAGCCTGACTAGTGGAAAATCAACTAAACAGGCCCATCTTTGTTTTTTATTTCATCACAACTACTGGGAATTCAAGAGGCCGGAATCATGTCGTCACAGATTTGTGTTTTTTATGAAAGAATTCATGAAAGAGTGAAGCAATATCAAATCAGGAAGTGAAAATACCGAACGTAACCGAGTCTCCAGAAACCCTGCAACACCCTCACGGTGACCCTGGCGTTTACAGTAATGTCAAAATGCTTATACTCATTAATGTTTGACTCTCCTTTAAAATGTCACCTGATAGTTTCCATAAGATTAAAACAAGAGCAAAGGTACTCAGTTTCCAGAATGCACTGAAACACTACAACACCCACTGTGTGTGACTTTACCACTATTTGTGTGTATTAAGATCATCAATTACTTTCAGAGTACAACATATATTTAATCAATCGTAATAACAAATGATAAGTTAGGTGTAGTTGTTAATCTAGACTGAGTTCTCAGATTGACCAAACTTAAGACATTTAATAGAGTTCACTTAAGCGAAAGTGGTTTACTAGATTGCACTTTCATATGACTGACCCTGAGAAGTGAATAAATGAGAAAGGAAATACACGTATCTGTCTGTTGTGGCTTCGGTTTCGCAGCACGAGGAAATTTTTAGCCAAATGCTTATGACCCTTCTTTCCAATTCCGCCCGTAAAACCACAAGCACAGAGCCAGACCAGTTAAAATGTCACATGAGATCTACAACATAGATGGTGTCTGTCTGGAAAATGCTTTTAAATTGTTTACTTCAAATCTAAATATTTTTTTTTACTAAATAACCCTCTTAATATAATATTTACATAAACATTATGTAAATTTATATTAAAAATAATATAAATTTTCCCTTTTCTTTAAAAGTTGACTGCGTTCAGCATATTTTATTTTAAATAAACAAATATATATTTTATAATCAAAGTTGATTTGCTAAATCTTGAATGTTTAAATTAAAAAGAACGTTTTTTTTTACGTTTTTAAACGACATTTCACTGCATTTACATGTATAGTTCCAGTCTGTAGCGACTATAGACAAACATTAAACAAGATAAACAGTCATCTTTCACAAGAAATTTGATTAATTTGATTTCAATCGACAATTGTTTTGATATTGAACATCAAAACAATATCATAATTGACGTTAAAGCCACATTAATCCTGATCTGCTGGCATTTCAATGCGCATTTATAATCGATACGATGGTTTAATTGATCCAGATCGTTCTCTTCGAGAAGCTCCGGTGGTTCTGTTTACCGTGTGAGACTGTAAACTCTGGCTGGCCTCGATCACGGCGCTCAGCGGCACGGTGTCGTCCAGCGGCGGCTTCCTCCCGGACAACGGTTGCGGCTGCTGCTCCATGAACGCCATCCCGGATCAAAACGACACCAAACAGCCCCGGTTCGACAGGGTTCGGTTTAACCGAGAGCCCACCCCTGTCGGTAAAAGGACGTGATGGTTCACTGCGCGACTGTGCTTGTGACAACGTGGGAGAAACGAATCAGAAACTGCCAGTAAAATGTGACGTAGATGCTCTAGCTGAGAGGAGCTCATCCACTCTGCAGGTCGCGCTCTCGAGTGAAAGTGAATGACATGCGTTTTTGTTTTAGCTTGACCAATTTTATTTTTTAAGCCTGTCCATTTAAAAATACAGAAATTCATTTTATATAGCACTTAAGTTGTATTTTCCGGACAATACAGTTGAAAAGAAATGAAGAAAGTGACTGACGCCATGTTATAGTAAGTGCACTCAAACAGGAAACTAGGTTCACGGCTAAATTCAATCCTATCGTTTCTTGTGAGACTCGGTATAAAATGAAACTTAGCAAAGTAACAAATTTAAACTTCATTTATATGTCTGATAAAATGCGTTTTTGGTTGGAGTTTGTAACACAAGCTTTGCGAAGCTGCTAGCTTTGAGGGTAAATGATGACAAGGGAAAAATCACGTGACCAGGTGGAGTAACATGTGACTCAATATGAATGGGTTCTGTTTTTCTAAATTGTATATTTTCTTGGCAAAACATCCTAATGTTCCTCCCACCTTCAACACGCTACTTATTATTTTGTCTAGATTTTTCCATTTCCCTAATGTACAAAGTATACACCAAGTAAACAACAGATTCAACGTTTTAAGCAATATATATTTAATATAAACGTTTTCCACTCAACACATCAGCAAGAGAACATGAAAAAGTATTGAGGACTAAGACAAAGGTTATTTGAAGAATACACTTAGAGAAGATTCCGTTTGAAAGAAAAGTTGACATTTGCTGGTTTATTTAATGTAATAATAATATTTTATGTTATCCTTGCTTTTAAATTACTATTAGAAATAACTATTTAAAAAGATCTGAAAATTATCTCCTTGTTGAGATTAGACACAGCTAGTTTTTACCTACACCAAAGAATCAAGTCAACAAGTTATTTCCTTATAGTTTATTTAAACTGCACCTCTGAGAACAAATGGATATTAAATCTTTGAGTGAGCGTCACATTTCAAAAGAACAAAAACAAGCTAGGAAGAACACTGAATTCCTGGCAGCATATTTGGAACATAGACACAAACACTGAACGGCCCCATCTCAAATTCCTTACGACTGCTCTCCATTCTGCGGCATCATAACCATGACATCTCCCTCCATGACCACTTTGTCTTTGACGGCGCAGGAAACGGCAATGAAAGCGAAGGACATTTTGATCTTTCGAACCTCCACTTCCGCCACAACCTCCTCTCCGATGTAGAGGGGTGCCGGGAAGCGTATTTCCTGGTGGAGAAACACGCAGCCTTTACCGGGCAACTTTGTCCCGAGAACTGCTGAGATCAGACCGTTAATCAGCACTCCGTGCACAATGGGGGTCTCAAAAGAGGTTGTTTTGGCGTACTCTGGGTCGAGGTGGAGAGGATTCGTGTCCCCTGTCAGCTCAGCGAAAAGTGCGACGTCTCTGGCACTGAATGTTTTGCTTAGAGAGGCCCGTTCCCCGACGTAAAGTGACCTGTGCCCCACTGTGAGGGATGCAGGAACTGTCAGTGCTGAGTTGACAATACGGTACATATTTCTGCTGAAAATACTCCTTCTAAGAAAGAACGTCATTTTTTCCAAGGTATTTTTTGTAGGCCCACCTCACAACGTCAAGCGGTTTCCAAACTGCAGCTCACGGCTATTCCCAGACAATGCTAATAAAAACGGCGACACCTGTAACAATAAATAAAAAGAAAATTAGAGTTGCATTCAGCACAGATGTCTGTGACAGGACTTAAAGGGGTTTCAGTATCTAAAACAAGATAAACAGCCACCACAGTGACCGCCTTTCTGACGCAGATTGCCAAGTAAACACAGTTGGACTGACAGAATGCCAATAGCCACGTTAAAATTATGTCGAGTCATTCCTGGCAGAGATATAATTGATCCACAAGCTCTTTAGTGAAATCCAGTGGCAATTAAAAAAAATGCAGACTCAGGGCTCAAGTAAATGTTGAGTCAGCTTTATATGTAACAACGTACCTGCGTGACTCTGAATGCACATGGCTCATTTTGACACGTTCCCAGTAATGTTAATGCACTCCACAATTTCACCAGCCCGCTGAGATTAAGACACAACAGAATATTAAGACTGAACATCATTAGGTAGACAAAATGGCTAAGACAAATCCACAAGTGTTTATTGATTTCAGAAATAACTGTTTGCTCTGTGTTTCAGATGCTAATTTCAAAAAACTATTTTGAAATGAAAACGTCCCAAACTCAAGCCCAGGGGGACACCCCAAGTTTCTTACTTCAAGTAAACCATGCTCAAACATTTTGGCCTAAATGTTCTTGGATTTGTTCCTTAACCTAAGATTCGTACTTGGATCATTCCTTACCTGTTGTACACTCGGAGTATGCCGGTCAATTTGTTCTCATCAAACTTCAGCAGATCAAATGGAATAGAAGCTCCAATCTGCCATAGATAAAATATATGATTAAACATCAGAAACAGAAAGCAGGAAAATGGTGTATGGATTTTAGTTTTATTATACATAAAACATTATGATTAAATAGTTTCATTAGGGGTGTATAATATATATATATATATATATATATACATAATTTCCTTTTTTAAATGGATATTTTATATATATATATATATATATATATATATATATATATATATATATATATATATATATATATATATATATATATATATATATCCATCTGAAAAAAAATTATAACAATTATAAAAAAAATTATATATATATATAATGGGCTGGGTTTGTACCTTCAGCATATTTTTGTATGAAAATGATGAACGTATCAAACTATATCATTGTTCATTGCTACACTCTTAAAGGGTTAGTTCACCCAAAAATGAAAATTTCTTCATTAATTACTACCCTCAAATGTTATCCACAATTACCTCATGTCATAAGACCTTTGTTCATCTTCAGAACACAAATTAAAATATTTTTTATAGAATCCGAGAGCTCTCTGACCCCTCCATAGACAGCAATTTAATTAACACTTTCAAGGTCCAGAAATGTAGTAAAAACATCTTTAAAATAGTCCATGTAACTCCAGTGGTTCAATCTTAATTTAATGAAGTGACGAGAATAGTTTGTGTGTGCAAAAAACAAACAAAAATAATGACTTTATTCATTAGTCAGTCTTCTACACAGTTAGGCCGTGTGTCCACCAAAGCATTTGAAAACACCTGGCTGTGAGCGCATTTTGGCAGCGCAGGTTTTTTTTTTTTCCAGCTGAGTCTTTTCTTTGCTAAAGTGTTACTAGTATCTCATTTCACAGATAGTTGGTTTCTGTATTGATTCTATATAAAAATCCAGATACAATGTACAATATTTTCTCTGGCTGTTGTTTTAAATTATTTTGTTCCATCATTATGCTGCATGTTGTCATCTGTTGAAACTGTAAAAGCAGAATGTGGTGGTTGGTCTGTGTTGTATTTGTCCCACCCCTCCTCCACCGCGATTGGACGGCTGAGTAAAAAGATGACAGCGTTGAGCTCTGCGTTTTGCTCAAAGTTGAACATTCTTCAACTCTTAGCGACCAGTAAAAAACACTTGAGTGCTCAGTGCTTGAGCGTGAAATACAATTTTTTTTGAATAAAGTCATTATTTTGTTTGTTTTATGCTTCATTAAATGAATGTTGAACCACTGGAGTCATATGGAAGTGTTTGGAAGCCTTGTTTTGGAAGTGTTTGGAAGCCTTGAAAGTGTTACTTTTTTTGGTGAACTAACCCTTTAAATTGTGAACACTGTTTACTAGACTTTACATAGACTATATTCCTACATGGTTGAGACATGTGCTCACCTCTCCGTACAGGTCTTTAAGTCCACGAACCATCAATTGTTTGAACTCTGCAGCAGAAATATTCCTCTTTCCATTCTCCAAAACCCTAAAACAAAGCCAAATATGAGGTTTCGGCCATTTTATGTACTATCTAAAGACTGCAATAAAAATGACCAGATCAAAACTGACCTGTATCATGACACTTACAGAGATATCTTCATATAATGATAAACTGAAGCGTTTTTGTAAACATGTCGCTCAAATTTAGAGGGCTCCTCCATTATTTGTAGTTTGACACTGAAATCCTTTCAGATGGTCTGCTAAAATGAAGAAAGATATACAACTAATTTTCAGTACTGATTACTACAAGAATCAAAGTATGTCAATGCATGCGATGGCATAAGTTGTCAAAAGAGATGTATAGAAATATAGTTGCAATACAATACCATGATAAATAAATACGGTAATTATTCAGTAACAAGGTATATGATAATGCAACATGGTATTACCATCTAATACAATCACTGTATCATAGTACTATCACAATTATGTTTAGTAAAGTGAATGATTAAAGTTATAAGCATGTTTGGGTTTCTTCCAGCTCACGTGCAAGGTCTTGTATAGCTATAAACTCCAAAACACTTAAACTACAGAGTTAAAGAGGATCTAGCTGCTTAAAAACAATTTATATCTAATTATGCAATTAAACAACAGTTTAGAGGTCTAAATACAGAGAAACTCACAGAACGGCAGGCTGTGTTTGTCCTTCATTCACAGCACGCGCAGCGCCATGTGCCCTCTCTCGCGCTGTCAAATCTCGCGAGAACACATCAATAAAAGTCAACAAAAGTTAGAAGAAAAAAAATGTTACGAATTATGAAAAATATTTTATTTTTTCCACCAACACTATTTCAACGAAAGCAGTCACATTTACTGCTAACCTTATTTGTTATGACTTAATTTTACTACGTTTTATTTCAGATGCTAAATATTAATTATTGTTTTCAATTGTTTCAATTTTTCTGCTCGCAAAACACTATAATTATTTTTATTTATTTTTAATATAATTTAGTTTATAGCATAAATATACATAAATACTACAGTGAAGTAAATATCACGCGAGAGCGTCTTCCGCATCTGTTGATGGAGTTGCGCAAACTCTCGAGACTTTCCTCGCGTTGAGCTGACTGGAACTTCCTGAAGCAACTTCGTTTCACTTTTCATTCCTCTAAATTTCCCCATTTTGAGAATAGCACGGATGTTTTAATTAACAGCGTCTTGTTAAAACACACCAATACAACACGAAGTGTCTTTCAACACAATTGTTCTATGGTAAGTGGTTTTTCCCACATATAGATTTATTTGACTGCCGCTGTTGTTGAGTTTAGCGAGCGCCGGTTTCATGTTTATATATTTTTTACTTTACCATAAAAGGTGAAAATGCGTAATGCACTTTTTATGGCATTTCTTAGATGCAATCAATTTTATTCACTCATTTCTACTGTGATTTAGTTAGAAACTACACTAAAAAAGTACCTTGGACCCTGCCATGTTTTGGAACATATAGTTGCATGGTATAATTGTACTTTAATGTATTGAATTTCAACTGTTGTTACTTGCAAAATGTCAGTTAAAATAGCACTGCGGTATTCTGGCTGGGAGTATAGTGCAAATAAAGTCAATAGATATATGAATATGGTAACTTACCACACTAAAAACACTGGGTAACATCTAAACTATAAAAATATGATTTAACATAACTGAATCAAGAGAAGTGCATTGATTTATCCCAACAAACCTAAATGTTGTGTGTTAAATCAGGTAGAAAAAACTCTTTAAGGTAACAGCTGCAGAGTATCACTTTTTTGTTGTTGACATATATATATATATATATATATATATATATATATATATATATATATATATATATATATATATATATATATATATATATATATATATAGTTTAATATTTTAACTATTTAAAACAATTCTAGTCTAAAACTAAAATGTATTGATATGTGTGTGTGTGTGTGTGTGTGTGTGTGTGTGTGTGTGTGTGTGTGTGTGTGTGTGTGTGTGTGTGTGTGTGTGTGTATATATATATATATATATATATATATATATATATATATATATATATATATATATATATAATATATACAGTGGCCAAAAGTTTGGACACATTACTATGTTTAATGTTTTTTAAAAGAAGTTTCTTCTGCTCATCAAGCCTGCATTTATTTGTTCAAAAATATATATATAAAAAATAATAATATTGTGATATATTATTACAATTTAAAATAATTGCTTTTCAATTTATTATACTTTAATGATCATTTATTTCTGTGATGCGAAGCTGAATTTTCAGTTTCATTCCTCCAGTCTTCAGTGTCACATGATTCTTTAGAAATCATTCTAATATGATGATTCATTTTCAAAGTTGGAAACAGTTCAGCTGCTTAATATTGTTTCATAACCTGTGATACTTTTTCATAATACTTTGATGAATAAAAAAGAAAAAAAAAGAGGCAAATGTTTTAAAAAAGAAATCTTTTGTAACAACCATACACTACTGGTCAGTAATTTGGGGTCAGTCATTTTTTTTCTTTCTTTTTTGAAATAAATCAATAATTTTATTCAGCAAGGAAGTGTTAATTTGATTAAAAAAAATTAATTAAAAAAAATGTTTTTATTAGAACCGTTTCCAACACTCATAATAAATCAGAATGATTTCTGAAGGATCATGTGACACTGTCTTCAGTGAAGACAGGTTATACTGAAAATTCAGCTCTGCATCACAGAAATAAAGGATCATTTAAAGTATAATAAATTGAAAACCAAATATTTTAAATTGTAATAATATATCACAATATTAAACTATTTTTCAGCATTTTTGATCAAATAAATGCAGGCTTGATGAGCAGAAGAAACTTCTTTCAAAAACATTACAAATAGTAATGTGTCCAAACTTTTGGCCTGTACTGTATATCTAAAACAAATGTATTGCTATGTTTAATAACTAAAATAAATGTTTTTTGTCTTGTTTAAAAACATGAAATATATGTATTTAAAGGTAAACTAAACGATAACCTAACTTTTTTTAGTTAATGATCTGCAAAACTGGGGCTTTAATAGTGCTGTTCAAATAAATATTTTGACATTTTGGTCGAAAGTGTTTTAATTCTACAATATATAGCGTAAAAACGTCTTAGTGCTGCCCTCTTAAAGGTATAGTTCACCCAAAAATGAAAATGTGACGTTTATCTGCTTACCCCCAGGGCATCCCAGATGTGGGTGTGTTTGTTTCTTCAGTAGAACACAAATAAAGATGTTTAACTCCAACCGTTACTCGTATAATGCATGTCAATGGAGAAACAAACATACCCATGCCCTGGGGGTAAGCAGATAAACATCAAATATTATTTTTAGGTGAACTATCCCTTTAAGGTTGAACGGTGGCTCGTGCAGTTGAGTTTTCCTATTGGACGCTGTTGGTCATCGTGACATATGTTGGCTCTTCCAACGGCTCACTACCACGCCCCGGCACGAGCTCACCTCGCCCGTCCCGTAGGCACAGTTCGGAGATGGAATTGCGAGTATTGATGCTCAGCCCCGCCCTCTGTCTCCGCCCACTTTTCCTGCATTTTTGCCAGTGGGTGGAGTTAGGCTCTGAACTGGGGTTGTGTTAATATTTAATAAATAATATTTGCCTTAACTTTTAACTTTTTTTTTTTAACAAGCTTTCAAGACTAAAGCATGGCTGCCCTAGATGCTTCTAGCAATATAACAGAAGGTAAGTGTTAGTAAATATATTATGCAATAAATGTATATATCATAAGGTGTATTTTGACACAGCAACATGCCTTATGTTCACATGGCAGCGGAGGACGCCGCGCGACTGCTGAGTGACGCCATCAACTCCAGTGAAAAAGATGAGGCGGCTAAACACCTGGACCGACTTCTGGATCTGAATCTCCCAGTGTCTGTCAAAATAAATCCAGAAGCGTACTCTAACGACTGCATCAGGTATGCCATCAGACCGGTTCCATGGCCTCCAGAAACTCTGCTCGCGGACTGCTCGTAACCAGAGTTTTTTTGTCTTTGTGGCGGCAGATTGAGAGTAGGAGTGGCGGACGCCCAATCAGACGCCCACATCCCAATAACGGTGATGGTTCCCGTCTACATGACTGTATCAGAGCTGAAAGAAAAGGTGAAGAGTGTGAGCGATGGACGCGAGAAGGGAAAGTCTGAAACAAGAAACCAAAATGACAGGTGTACTGGAGCCCTCGTTTATTTGTCTTTCAGATCAATCGTGACTATGGCTTCCACCCGGCCCTCCAGCGCTGGGTCATCGGGAAGAGGCTCGCCCAGGACAAAGACACGCTGTATCATTATGGAGTCAGAAACCATGACGATTCGGCCTTCCTCTTCATCCGCTCAGCGCAGACCACCCAACTGAGCCGCGAACAAGAGAGAAGAGAGAAAGAGGACAGACGGATCGATGGTGTCTATATTTCTAAAGCAAAAATAACAGCTTGAATATCAAACTGAAGTTTATTGAACCGCACGTCTTTCTTAATAAAGGTATAATGGAGACCATCAGCCGGCCGTCTCAACACTCACCAGAGCTGCTCGCCAGAGGAGTCGATCTGCCTCGCCCTCCTCTACCTCCTAAACCTCAGGTATCTGTCTGTTCATCTATCCATCGCACTCATCCATCCATCCATCGCACTCATCCATCCATCCATCCATCCATCCATTTATCTATCACTTTCATCCATCCATCCATCTATTTATCTATCGCTTTCATCCAGCCATCCATCCATTTATCTATCGCTTCCATCCATCCATCTTTTTATGTTTCACATCCATCCATCCATCCATCCATCCATCCATCCATCCATCCATCCATCCATCGCTTTCATCCATCCATCCATCCATCCATCATTTATCTATTAATTTCATCTATCCATTTATCTATTACTTTCATCCATCCATCCACCCATTTATCTATCGCTTTCATCCATCCATCCATCTATTTATCTATCGCTTTCATCCATCTATCCATCCATCCATCCACCCATTTATCTATCGCTTTCATCCATCCATCCATCCATCCATCCATCCATCCATCCATCCATCCATCCATTTATCTATCGCTTTCATCCATCCATCCACCCATTTATCTATCGCTTTCATCCATCCATCCATCCATCCATCCATCCATCCATCCATCCATCCATCCATCCATCCATCCATCCATCCATTTATCTATCGCTTTCATCCAGCCATCCATCCATTTATCTTTCACTTCCATCCATCCATCCATCGCTTTCATCCATTCATTCATCTATCGCTTCCATCCATCCATTCATCCATCATTTATCTATCGCTTTCATCTATCCATTTATCTATCTATCACTTTCATCCATCCATCCATCCATCCATCCATCCATCCATCCATCTTTTGTTGCTCTATCATTCTGTTGTTATGTTATCAATCTATATCATAATTGTAATCAGTGTGTTTGGTTTTATAGAAGATTGGTTGGCCATGTCCTGGGTGCACATTCCTGAATAAACCGACACGTCCGGGTTGCGAGATTTGCAGCACGGCGAGACCTGACAACTACAAAGTGCCGAACCTGTACGAGCCGGACGAGGCAGAAATCAGGAGACTCCAGCAGGAAGAACTGGCCAGCCTGCAGTATGAGCAGGTTAGCTGAGAGGACACAACATACTGGACTGCCATGAACTGTTAGATGAAAACTCCTCCAAATACACCAGGTTTACATCTGTGGAACAAACTCTGAAAGTCCCTAACCTCACGCCTGCATCTACATTGCTTTACAGTACATAAAGATGAATGGAAAATGAAAATGAAGAACATTTAGAGAGTTGTTTGAGTGGGTTGTTTTATGTTTACTTTGCATCACAGGATAACATGCAGCATTAATATTTATAATAAAAAGCAACAAAGAAAATTAAAGCTATTTAATTTGATGTAGTCCTAAATAATAATAATAAAAAAGAAAAAAATCAAAAAGAGGATTGCTATTGTATCTTTTTTTTAATCATGTGGATCATGTATTGTTTCCCAATTAGGGTTTTATATTTACCCATAGGATAAAAGGAGATATTAAATTATATTACATATTTAAAAATACATATTATTGCTTCACCTAATTAAATGCATATATAACATCTAAATTATTAAATGTATAAAACATTTTTTTTTATTAATCACATTTTAAATAAAAAATGAATTCTGTTCTTTTCCATAGGATACATTCTTGTTAGGATTAGGTCCACATTGATATTAAATCTAAAAGGAATCTTAACATAACATGTGGCTGTGTCCATTCATTCATATAGTCTCTGATAGAAGAACGGAAGAAGAACTTCCAAGAACTCCTGGAGACAGATTCCCAGAGTCTGGTGGGGAACACGGATCAACTGGATTGCGCCATCTGCTTCTCCACCATCATGCCAGGAGAGGGCGCCGTGCTGAGAGAGTGCCTGCACAGCTTCTGCAGGTGGTTTAAGACTGTTCATTCATCACTGTAAACAGGAAGTACCTCTGAAACACAGACTGAAATACAACTTGTGTTTATCCTGCAGGGACTGTCTGAAGGAAACCGTTCTGAACTGCACGGATGCAGAGGTGCCGTGCCCTTATAGAGACGACGCTTACTCCTGTAACTGCATACTTCAAGATCGAGAAATCAAATCAGTAAGATCATAAATGCAGGATTATTTCACTTTGAATTATTGCGATTCACTTAATAAACACACCTGACCCTACGGTTTCCAACCAGCTTCTCTCTCAGGACGAGTATCAGAAGTTTCTCGAACTGCGGCTGAACATCGCAGAGTCACGCAGTGAGAACAGTTACCACTGCAAAACGCCCGACTGCGCCGGCTGGTGCATCTTCGAAGATGACGTCAACGAATTCACGTGTGACATCTGCAACGAGACTAACTGCATCCTCTGCAAGGTGAACATCCATTTTGTTTAGTTCACGCCTGGTTTTAAAGTGTGTGTTTCTGTGGCCTAATAGACTGTGGGTGTTTTTCAAGGCTATTCACAAGGGAATGAACTGCCAGGAGTACCAGGACGACCTCCGTATAAGAGCGCAGAATGACGACGCAGCCCTGCAGACCACGCAGATGCTGGATGTGGGTGGAAAACTCATTCGTTTCAAACTTTTGTTCATATTTGAAGCTATTGAAATGCACCCACTAGGGATGGGAATCATACAACATTTTCTTAAAGGGATAGTTCATACAAAAATGACAATTCTGTCATTACTCATCCTCATGTCGTTCCAAACCCATAACACTTTGGTTCAACTGCAGAACACAAATGAATATATTTTTGTTGAAACCTGAGATATTTTGGTCCCCCCATTGACAGCTACGCAACTACCTAACTAAAAGTTCAAGAGATTGTAAAACGAAGCCATATTGAGCAGTTAAGTCCACATTTTTTGAAGAGACTTGATCGCTTTAAAAGCCTAAATTAAATCTGTTTATCATATATTCACTTAAATAAAATGTACAATAATTATTTATCAGCAATTCATTGAAATCAGACTACTTTGGCCACAGTGTGTGTAAAATCCGCTAAAAAGAGCTGATTCACAAAATAAATGTATTCGGCAGTCAGATCACAATGGTCATTTTGTGTGTGTTTGATTCACTAAAAAGAATTGATTCATAAGATTATTTTGTTCGGGAATCAGACTACATTGGTTGCGCTGTGTATTTGATTGCTTCGCTAAAAAGAGCTGATTTGCAAACTAAATTTATTTGGCAATCAGACTACAATGGTCGTTCTCTGTGTTTGATTCACTAAAAAGAACTGATTCATAAGATTCATTTGTTCAGGAATCAGACTAAATTGGTTGCGCTGTATGTGTTTGATTCACTAAAAAATGCTGATTCATAAGAGTCACTTAAAATAAAATGTACAAATACTAATTTATCAATGATTCATTGAAATCAGACTACTTTGGCTGCAGTTTGTGTATAATCCGCTAAAAAGAGCCGGTTCGCAATTTTTTTTAATTTGTCAATCAGACTACAATGTTTGATTCACTAAAAATAACTGATTTATAAGATTAATTTGTTCGAGAATCAGACTACATTGGTTCATTAAAAAGAGCTGATATGCAATAGAAATGCGTTCAGCAATCAGACTACAATGGTCGTTCTGACTGTTTGATTCACTTAAAAGAACTGATTCATAAGATTGATTTATTCAAGTCGCTGTATGTGTTTTCGATTCCCTGAAAAGAGCAAGTCACTTGGTCAGGAAACACAACACTGGTTGCACTCTATGTATTTGATTTACAAAAAAATACTGATTCATAAGATTCAGTTATTTGATAACCAGACTACATTGGTTGCGCAGTATGTCTTTGAATCACTAAAAATAACCGATTCATACGAGTCATACAAGTCATTAGTTCGGGAATCAGGCTACATTTGTTGTGCCATATGTGTTTGATTCACACACAAAAATATTTTGGTTGTGCTATATGTTTCAGGTTTTTGAAAAAATGATTATCATTAAAATATTTGCTACTTGTTATCCGGTTTCCATTCCAGCAACTCCTGAGGAACGGCGAGGCGATGAACTGTCCCAAATGTCAGGTGATCGTCCAGAAGAAAGACGGCTGTGACTGGATCCGTTGTCTGATGTGTAAGACGGAGATCTGCTGGGTGACGAAACAAGCCCGATGGGGACCAGCGGTGAGAGTCGAAACTACACGAATCATCCGTTCAGTGATTCAAAAGCATCAGACAGTTAACCCAGCCCTGGTTTTGTCTCTTCAGGGAACCGGAGACACGTCGGGTGGATGCAAATGTCGAGTCGACGGAGTCCTCTGCCATCCGCAGTGCCAGAACTGCCACTGAACACTGGTGGCGTCGCCGAACGCTGCTCCTTCAAACAAGCAAAAACCTACTACAACACTTGCGGATCTCCTTGAGCAATCCAGGTGAGGTCTGGTCATATCACCGACACATCAATCAGATTCAGCAATATGTTCCAGGACGATAAAGATTCAGAACGTGTTTACAAAATTAAATGTATCTGAGCTTTTATAGGTTGTTGGAGTTTGTAGGAACTGCTTATTTTCAGTTAAATTTAAATTCACTACTATTTTCTGGCAACATGATGCTCTGGGACTTTGTGCAATGATATCGTAAGAGAAAAGCCTTATTGTGTAGTAGCTTTATGTTTGTATTAGGTGATTTTTCTCTAGAATCCAAAGTTTTTTGTTGTAAAATCATGGTAGAATATGCAATATGCATGATGAAGGACTAAATCAAACTATTAAAGCAAAAAAAAAAAGTTGAAATGTTCAACTGATGCATAAAATGGATTGTAATTAAAATATATACTAAAAAGTAAACGCAATCGTCAAATATTTCAATTTTTAAACATGATGTTGAAGCATTATCATGATTCTGTTCTCTTTTGTAGACGATATTTTATGATTTAATAAACCTGGTATACAAAAATGCTTTGATTAAAAAAAGATTTTTAAATAATTGACCTTTAAATAACTCCTTAACATGCTGAATTTATCCAAATGAACAAATCTCTTTTACACAGGTGATTTTACTTTTCTTTTTATTTAAACAAATTTACATGGTCAACTGTGAGCGAACCAGAGACAACTTATAACAAGCTCTCAGAAAGTGCAAAAAATAAGAAAGAAGCATGTTCTTTAGTGCAAAATTAATGCAAAGCAGTGATTATGTTGTCATAAACAGTAGTATTGTGTGGATGGCAGCGTGTTATTTTAATAAATCATGATTCAAGGTTGTTTTCAACCAAGCAATATAAGAATAACAGAAAATATCCACTCGGATGTTACTCTAAGATTAGATGCTGTTTAGTGGAAACAATCAGTTGTGAACATAAAAATACCAATGTGCCATTATTCATCTGTTAAGCGTTTCACGTTTATCATTTACACACACTCCAGAAACAAGATAACTCGAGTTTGTGGATCAGCTAAAGCTACTTAAAGTGGTTTCTGATTCGTGAAAATGGCATGTTGTGTACTAAGATTAGCACTTTATCACAAAATTACTGTAATTAATGTGATTTGGAGAAGAAAAAAAACTGAAATGTAGTGAAAAAAAATCAACTACAAAAACTATACCAGAGAATTTTTGAACATAACATTGTTCACTCACTGCTGTGTTATACTTGCTTCTTACCTAATATTTACGTACACATAAATTAGATTCCTGCCAATTCAATCACCAATTCTATGAATAAGGGCTCTAAAAATATTTTGGTCTCATTAGATATATCTATATATTTAAATAAAACACATCGCAGCTCAATCATGAAACACAAGTTAAGCTCATTTCTGCATAGATCATTTGTACATTGCTGCATTTGTGTTAATTTACATAAGAATGACTTTACAAACAATGTATATCAACGTTTTTGTTAGAATGTTGTTTCTGTACGTGAATTTTAAAACAAAACTGTTACATACATTGATTCATAAAAGCATACTTATATAAACTGTTAAGTTCATTTGGACATTTTACAGATATGTTTTACCAATGTGAATATCTTTGTAGATGAATATTAAAACAAAAACTCCATTAAACTATTGTTATGTACATAGTTCATAAAAGCATTTTTACGTACATTGTTGCAGTAAATTCAGCGTAAAAATGTACGTAAAAATTGTTTTGCGAACAATTTTTTGGTACATGAATTTCAAAACAACAACTTCTGTAAACTGTTATGTGCAGATTATAAGGACATTTTTATGTAAACTGTTACAGTAAATTCTGTGAAAAGATTTACATAAAAATAGTTTTACGCACAATTTCTTGGTACATGAATTTCAAAACAAACATTTCCATAACTATTGTTATGTAAATGGTTCATAAAAGCATTATGTAAATTGTTGCAGTAAATTCAGTGTAAAATAGTTCTACAAAAAAAATTGGAAATTTTATGTAATGTCCATTTTCGCATTAATTGAATGCGACAATTTAACAATTATGACGTATTGTTCATAAAACAGTTCTTATGTATGTCACAATTAATTAAATTTTACAAAAAAAATTTTGGTAAATTAATTTTAAAAAATCTCCCTTTAACTATTGTTATGTACATGGTTCATAAAAGCATTTTTACATGAATTCAGTGTTTAAAATGTACGTACAAATTGTTTTAGGAAAAATAAAAGTGTGTACATGAATAAAACTATCATTGCTAAATTGTTGCATTCAATTCAGTCACAATTTACATAAAAAAATGATTACTAGCAAAGTACGCACGTCATAAAAATTGTTAAACTATCGTTATATACAGAACTCGTAAAATCATTATGTACATTTTCGCATTGAATTGAATGCAACAATTTAGCAATTATGCTTTACTTTTATTTTAAAAGTTCATGTAAATTGTTCGTACAACAATTCTTATGTATATTGTCACACTGAATTTAATTAATGCAATGCTAGTTTATGCGAGTTTTTGTTTTGAAATTCACATGTAAAACAACATTTATATTGTATTTAAGAAACTTTTAGTTTTGACATTTAAGTGAATGCGACAATTTATATAACCATTTACATAATGATAGATAAACAGCATTTTTGTTTTGAAATTCATGTACAAAAACAACATAAAAGTACATTGTTTTCCAAGCTATTTTTATGTAAATTTCCACAATTTGAAATGTGACAGTAAGTAAAAATAACTTAATGGCCATTTTTGTTGTTTTTATAGATACATTTCAAAATGTCTGTGTGTGTGTGTAATATATATATACATTTTTTTTAATAATGTTAAATTATTGCATTCGATTCAAAATAACACATTACAAAATAATACAATGTCAGTAACTAAATAGTTGTTCAATTCCATGTGACAATTGACATAACATTTTTATGAATGCTGTTTTTGCATATGAATTTCAATTATTTGTAAAAGCACTCTTACGTAAAAATGACATTTACACAAAAATCACTCGTGTTTCATGAATGAGCCGTGGAGTGCACATACCTCTACTGTACATTTATCTCAACACAAGGATTGACGCTTGTCCTCCGTGGATCCTGGAAACATTTATCCTTCATTTCAGACTCTAGGAAAAAAACCTTGTTTAATTCGAATAACTAAGCATTAGTCTGACTTGTTCACATGTATAAATACTAAAAAAAAAGGCAAAATAACAAATATTCAGTCCTCGAATTGAGATGCTGTTGTTCTGTGCTGTTGATTGGCTCCTTCACGGGAAGAGTAAGTCTAGCTTAGGAGCCCATTCCAGGGCAGAGTTTACCACGGCCAAAGCTGCGGCCCCCAACGCCACAGTCAGCCCCATGACCGCCAGCCGCATGATGCGCCGTCCCGTGGTTTGGACGACCGCTACCGTGCCGCGCTGGCCCTCCAGTGTGCGCCGCTGCTGCTCTATCCGTCTCTGCCGGAGCACCGTGTCCGGTCGCTGCTGCGTGGACGCCAGCTCAAAGTCTTTGAAGGTGGAGACGGCGGTTCTGGACAAAAAAGAAGGGTTTGTGAGACATTTTTGTTGCGAGAGAACCCTTCAGAGCAAGGCAGATACACTCACTGCTGACTGCGCTCTCTGGCCAGCTCGGATGGAGGAAACTGAACGAACAGATCTCCTGCACGGCTGATCAGCGTCTCGTACGGCAGGTCCTGTGGGATCCGGGACAGGAGATGGTGCATCATGGCCATGTCACACTCACAGTCCAACACCTCCTCCTCTCGATGCAACACGATCTGCAGGAAGAGAACAGTGTCAGACGGGCCGGTTTGAAACAGAATTGCACTGCTGTTGTGTGTTTGGATTTCTGCTGAATCTCACAGCCTGGCCTCAAATGGTAGTATTAATATACTCTAAAAATGTACTTTAAAGTTTACTATAAACATTTTAATAAGAATCTTTATTTTTTATTAGGGTAATAAAAATTAGATTTTTACAGTAGTAAATAATAAGCCATTTTATGATAAAGTAATTAAAATAAGAATAATTTTTCATCATGGTAATTATATTTGTTACATATCTATGTAACGATTATGAATATTTTTTTATATAATATATTTCTGCATTATGTCAATAAATATTCGATTTTCTGTATTACTGTAATAATTTTGTTTTGAAATAATAAATATCCCATTTAATGTTATTGTAATGACAAATATATTTTTCAATTATTACATATCACATTTTATGTTATGATAATAACAATGAGATTTTTTGTATTGTGATAATGTTTTTTAAAATATGAAATATCTAATTCTACGGCATATATAAATGACAATGAGATTTTCTTGTATTACGGTAATGACAAATAATTTGTAAATATTAAATAATATCTAATTCTATGGCATGGTAATGACAAATTGTTTTCAAATATTACATAATATGGCAATGACAATTAAAATAAAAATAAATAAATAAATAAATAACATCTAATTGTATGGTATGACAATGCATTTTTTTAGATTATGGTAATTTTTTTTAATTATTAAATAATATCCCATTTTATGTTAAATAATTACAAAGAGATTAAAATATTTAATAACATCTAATTTTATGATACGGTTATGACAATGAATTTTGATATGCTATTAACAACTATTTTTTTAATATTAAATGATAACCTATTTTATGTTACGGTAATTTAGATTTTCTGTCCTTTACAGTAAAGAAAATGTATTGAACTTTTTTTACATTACAGTAGGCTACTGACAATTGTGAGGAACATTGGTAATGAAATAATAGGCAAATTTATGTTATAATGCACAAAATCTTAAATGGTCCTAAGAATAGGCTAAGAATTGTTTTAATAAAAATATAAGTTCTTCTTTTTTAATTTTATTTTAGTGTGAAATTAACTCTATAAATCTACTAGTATTTAGTTACCAAACATCAAAACTCCATGGTTGGAAGTTTAGATAGACGCCAGGTTTGGAACACAGAGCTTTATTGTTCAATAGACAAACAGTCACGATATGAGAGAATGTGTCAATTATTTATTCAAACAACACAGCCTGATTCAGGCCTAAATATAGCTGCTATTGCGGCGCCAGTGAAACTGCTGACCCACTTCTGCTGAATATCAGAAACCAGAGACTTTCAGAAGATGGTTTTGATGATAACGAGTCGAAAAAAAATGGAAACATACCACAGCAGCAAAGTATATAGGCATGAGGGGATGGCAGGCCAGGAAGAAATCGTACAACCGCACCACATGGCGGAAATCTGACAGCACGTGTCCGAACCAGGTGATGAGCCAGCTGAGAGCAAAAATGGTGCCGACTTCAGCTCTGTGGAGAAGTTAAAGACGCTTATCTCAAACTACACAAGTGAATAAAGAACATCAGTCATCATTCACGCTTTTAACGTTATATAATGATAACCAAACAGGAAATATCTATTAAACCATTGTGCTTCAAATCAAACATAAAAAGCAAACAACCCGGGGCGTGTGTATACTCACTGCTGCATGAAGTCATACACTTCAGGGTTGACTCTCTCGATGATGGGCATCAGGTAGTTCAGGATGTGTTTGGTGTTGTCCATAGTGGGGTCCATAAAGTCCCTGTGATGCAAGATAGATGGAGGGAAAATTTTTCCTTAGACATTAAAACAAGTACATAGTTTCATGATGTTATGACTTCACTATCATTTATTCTTTTTTTTTTTAAGCATAAATACGGGCACATTCAATAAATGTATAAATAAATATGTTTATTCATATTTTAAAGTTTAAATAATATTAGTATATTTTTTAACTGAGAATCTTATTTGTAGGTAATTGAGTTTGATTGTCTTTAACAGAAATAAAATATAAATATTTTTAAATTGAAAATAATAATAATTAATAATAATATAACATTATATTTATACATTTATAATTATATTTAGAAATAATAATAGTTTTCAAATTACAGTGATGAGGATGAGATTTTTGTTGGAGGTAACAATAGGTAACTGTTCTTTTTTAATTTTTAACATAAAAAGATGTCATTTTACATTTAAATAATAATTAATATACTTACATTTTATGTAGATTATATATATAAAAAAAAATATAATAGTATATTTTGCATAGTTTTGAGAAGAGATTTTTGTTGGAGGGAATTGCACTATTATATTAATCAGTCAGAATGCAATAAAAATTGGCAAATATATATATATATATATATTGTCAAACCTTGAAAGTTTGTGTTTATATAATGTGTATATTATATATATATAAATTGTGAGTATATATGTAGGCATACATACAGTGAAACCAAAAATTATTCAGACACCAGATATAATTTTTTACTAGTGGGTGCGGGACACTATAATTCATTTCTGTAAGTGAGAATAGCAAAATAAAATAAACTGTGACATATTAAACCCACAAATTATTCATACAGTGATTGAAAATGTATAAAAATGTGTGACCAAAATGATTCAGACACTTTGACCTGACCATGTTTTGCTAAAGTGTTTTTACTTTAACTGCTAATGCAAACATTTTCACCACAGACTGAACAAAATGAAACATTGCTTGGTCATTGGTTGACCTACATTAGTATTATCTAATTGTGTAATTAAATTGCTGAGAGCTGATTGGTTGATTGTAATCCATTACATACTTTCTATCAAAGTCATCTGACATTATCAAGTTGAATTTGTTCTGACAGTGCAACTCTGAGTTCTTCTCATATTTTATTACAATTTTCCAAATATAGCTAATAAACTGTGATAATGTGAGAAGAGAAAATGTTGAAGTTGTCTGAAGAAATGTTGTATATTTGATATATTATGTCCCTGGCCCACCTGAGATGGTGAGTGGAGAGTTTCTCCACCAGGGCAGTTGCGAGCCGTTCCCCGAGCACCAGCAGAAAGGTCACCACGATGTCATGGTAACCCTGATAATAGTGCAGCTGAGGGTTTTTCACGAGCACCCGCAGAATAATATCAATCAGCTCCTCCTGAAGTCCTTCCCGCTGCTCGTCCGGCATCCCTGCGTCCATTAAAGACAGAACGTTTAGACATGGACAGAGACCAGCACCAGATCCAGAAGATCCTGGTCTGTTCTGCTCACCTGGAGGGAAGCGTCTGAGGGATCTCTGAACGTCCAGAAGCACTTGGTTGAAGTCCTTGTTATTGTCTCGATCGATCGTCTCTGAAGATGAAAACTAGATTAACATCTGCAAGGCTTTCAGAAAGTCAGTTCCCTCGGACGTCTCGGCGGTCTTACCTAGTTGCTCAGGTATGTTGTCCACAGACACGTTGAGCAGCCTCGGCCACACCTGACGGCGGATCTCGTCGGTCAGCAGACCTCCTTCGCTGATGGCCATACGCCTGAGAGCGGCCACGTCCACGGGCGTCATGTTCAGGGCCTGCGCGATCTCCGCCATCTTCCTCTTCCGTCTGGACTCGCCATCTGCCGACATGATCACGAGTCAGCACCTGAACGCTGAACTGCCTCCTAATGCCGTCTTATTGTGCTTCAGCAGAAGAGTTTGCTGCAAATGAACACGTTGACTAAACTCTTTCCCCTTTCCCCTTCTTTTGCGCAAGTCTTTCCCCCACAACAGCCGCTCCCAGAGGGACAGTAAGGCTCGATATTGTCTTGAACGGGGAAAGTATTTTAAGCTGGCTCACAAAATACACTCATGTCCAAAACTTATGAAGCACTTTCAGAGCGCATAGTCTATTACACCACACGTCTGGGTGTCCATTGATTTATATTCTAAAAATATTTCAACAATCTTATGAATAGGTACTTAAGACATAAAATAATGAGCACAAACTCTGTAAATACAGGACACTCCCACTGAGAAACAATTAGATCTATTTAAAGGATTATGAGGCAGAAATAAATTATTCCCACACCTAAAGGAAAATTACTCTAAATATTCTTATATGGGTATCTATCAAATGTATATATCTACATATTTATCTACCAACCTATCTACATATTTATCTACCAACCTATCTTTATAGATATATGTATTATACATAGGCCTAATATATAAATTACTTATCATATGTATAGTCTATAGACAGACAGACAGACAGACAGACAGACAGACAGACAGACAGACAGACAGACAGACAGACAGACAGACAGATAGATAGATAGATAGATAGATAGATAGATAGATAGATAAATAGATAGATAGATAGATAGAGCGACAGAATGATAGATAGATAGACAGACAGACAGATAGACATAGATAGATAGATTGAGCGACAGATAGATAGAGCGACAATGATAGACAGACAGACAGACAGATAGACATAGATAGATTGAGCGACAGATAGATAGATTGAGCGACAGATAGATAGAGCGACAATGATAGACAGACAGATAGATAGATAGATAGATAGATAGATAGATAGATAGATAGATAGATAGATAGATAGATAGATAGATAGATAGATAGATAGAGCGACAGACAGACAGAATGATAGACAAACATAGATAGATAGATAGATAGATAGATAGATAGATAGATAGATAGATAGATAGATAGATAGATAGATAGAGCGACAGAATGACAGATAGACAGACAGATAGACAAACAGATAGATAGATAGATAGATAGATAGATAGATAGATAGATAGATAGATAGATAGATAGAGCAACAGAATGACAGACAGACAGACAGACAGACAGACAGACAGATAGATAGATAGATAGATAGATAGATAGATAGATAGATAGATAGATAGATAGATAGATAGATAGAGATAGATAGATAGATAGATAGATAATCCATTTCCAAATCCCCCTATTTTCTCTCATAATGGATCTACGAACCTCTAAAATTAGTTTAAGACTGTAATATTTAAACGAGCACTCATGTTTTCTCCACAGCTGAACTGAAGCAGTAAAAGCTCTCATCATGTCATAAATCAAACACACTTCAATAAAACACACCTTGTCTTCCGAGTCCATTGAGCGAGGAAGAAGCTCCGACACTCCGTGACTTCTTCATCCTGTCGCTAATGTCTGTCCCTTTCCGGGGTCCCAGTCCAGCTCATCATTTTAATTGAATGCAATGCGAACAGCTGATGGGCTTTTCCTTTAGCTGGACAGCTAACCTAAAGGCCACATCATCTCATTCAGGCCCGCGTTAGCTGTATAAACGCATGTCAAATGAAAAGCATCTGTCTCCCCGGGCTGCTTTACTCATGTCAGGGGTTTTAAATCAGTGCATTCCGCCGAGCCGAACCGGGACCTCAGAGTCTCCTTTGTGTCATTAATGTGAATCGCTTCAGAAGCTCCAGCTGTAGTATCATCTGGGTTGATGTTTACGTGAGAGCGAAGGATTATGGGAGTTGTAGTTTCATTATCTCAGGAAAAAGGCGGCGTTCTAGCAACCATTCAAAATAAAGGTTCAAGATTAAAAAAATAAAGCAAAAATGTTTTCTTTGTTTTTGTCCTACCCCATAGAAACTGTCTGTAACACGCGTGAAACTACAAGTTTGTTCATTAAACAATACAATACATTTATGATGTACACTTTCTATAATTTAAATAAATAAATAAAATCAAAAGTTTAACGAAACTTTTATTTTGAAAAGTCGTTTTAAAATATTCTCATGTACTTTTGTCGCTCGGCACCTTCCGTATGTTTTCAGAGCTGCTTGTCATGTGAGTCCAGTGACTGCCAAAACATTTAGAGAATATTGACAAATCTACATTTTTCTATTACATTAAATAGACAAAATGCTCTCCCGCTTATTAAAAGAACACCAAACGAAACAAAACGAAAGGAAGGAGTTGCAAGGTATGTGCTTCTGTAACCGTTTCCAGGCCCTTTGATACAACTCAAATGTATATACTTAATTGTTAAATGTATGTAAGAAAAGATGGAGTCAATAAAATTGGCAATTAATATTAACTTGATATGAATTCTTTTTATTTCAACGCTTAATTATACTGTATCATTGTGGACCATATATCGGAAATTAAAAACAAGAATAAAGGAAAGATATGTAAAGAATGTATTAAATAAGCAAATATGTATTTTTTTAATTAAATACATTTCATAATTTGATTTATATTGAATTAAAATACTACACATTACATAAATAGACTACACAAAAAAATAATTGTTGCATAAACACATTTGTTAATCACAACAACTTTGTTAATCCATACATTAAGTGATAGTATCATGCAGTACTTGCTGAGGTGATAAAATACTGTATACTGTACAGAGAGACGAAGACGAGAGGCCATAACAGCTGCAACATGTTTAACAGAAGCCCTGGTGGATCATCTGAATGTGGGGTGAGTCGGGTACATTTTATATGTTTGCAGGAGTTATTTAATGCACAGGATTACACGGTCAGTTCATGTGATCACTGCGGTCATAATCCAAGTCTTTGTGCCGACGTTATGACGAAACTTTGGAAAGCAGCTTACAACAGCACGTTTGGATTCAACAGAGCATTGTTCTTGCAACAGCCCAATTTATGAAAATGTATGAATGCCTGACAATGTCACTGCTAAATACCTATAAGTAGCCTATACTCCGCCATGTTTCTAACGTGTCGCCCCCAACTCATGAACTCAGGACATAAAGGGACAGTTCACCTAAAAATTCAAACTATCCCATAATTTACTCCCTCAAGCCATCCTAGGTGTATATGACACTGGCTCTTTCAAGCTTTATAATGGGAGTTTTGTAAGCTCCAAAAAGTGCACCCATCCATCATAAAAGTACTCCATATGACTCCGGGGGGTTAATAAACGCCTTCTGAAAGGGATAGTTCACCCCAAAAATGAAAATTCTGTTATTTACTCATACTCAAGTTGTTCCAAACCTGTATGAGTTTCTTTCTTCTGCTGAACACAAAGAAATATATTTGGAAGAAGGTTTGTAACCAAGCAGATAGAGCAACCATTG
This sequence comes from Pseudorasbora parva, assembly GCF_024679245.1. Classification (NCBI taxonomy): domain Eukaryota; kingdom Metazoa; phylum Chordata; class Actinopteri; order Cypriniformes; family Gobionidae; genus Pseudorasbora; species Pseudorasbora parva. The sequence continues at coordinate 15,553,007 of NC_090185.1, read as the reverse complement.
ACTACCATTGTATTTTTTCCCTACTATGGAAGTCAATGGTTGCTCTATCTGCTTGGTTACAAACCTTCTTCCAAATATATTTCTTTGTGTTCAGCAGAAGAAAAAAACTCATACAGGTTTGGAACAACTTGAGGGTGAATAAGTTATGTAATGTACATTTTAAGGTGAACTATCTATTTAACTCAACATAACAGGCTTTTACTAGTACTATGTTTTTACTTTTACTATGGTAACTTTTTAATGGCGTGTTAGATGATTTAGCAAAATCACCTGCTGAAGTATATTGCAGATATCGATATTCATATATGCGTCTAACTACAGGTGCAGATGCACAGTCAACTTGCTCAAATTTTCACGGACCAGCTATACAAAAATGGCGAACGTCTTACATATAGTGGCCCATAGAAATCCCACTAATGAGAGATCTATGTATCTTTATCTATGGTTCACGTCCTTGGACTAATTTAGGGCAACACTATCAATAAATCTGCAGCGGTCAGGTGGGACAACTTGCAACAATTACGAGTTCTACAAGGACACAATCACTTCTTGTAATAACGACAAGAAATGTTTCACGTTAGAAATTTTGTGTAACAAGTGTAGAGATGTATAAGGCACAGCTCACACAGAAATCACGTTTAAACCAATCAGCTTTCTGTTGGTCAGCTCGGCATATTCTTGTGAAACTTCTTATCGCGACTAGGTTTCGGCAAACAACGGTAAATGTGTCTGCTTCTTTTACGACACCGTAATACCTAAGAATCTCTGCTCAGGGTGGCGCAGGCCTACGTCAATCAGCGCAAGCTGGACCACGAGGTGAAGACGCTGCAGGTTCAGGCCGGTCAGTTCGCCAAGCAGACGGCCCAGTGGATCAGCATGGTGGAGAACTTCAACCAGGCCTTAAAAGTACACTGGCTTTTTTTATATAGCGAGCCTTTTTTAGTTTTGCAGTCAGTTACTCTGAAGTGAAATTTGCAGATTTCACGACCAGTTATTCTTTTACAGGAAATCGGAGACGTGGAGAACTGGGCGAGAAGCATCGAGATGGACATGCGGACGATCGCGACCGCTCTAGAGTACGTGCATAAAGGCCCGGTTCAGCCCGCGTCCTCATGAGCGGATGATGGACTCTCATGGACCAAAATGGACTGAAACTCGAAGGCTCTTCCTCCGACTGTTGGAGAAACTTGGACATTTGAGACATTTATGTCTTGTTTATTCTAGTAAAGAACTGCTTGAGCAGCTGTTTATGTAGAAATCTGTTCTTTTTTAAATTTTTGTTATATATAATATCAATGTGCTTGCGTAATAAAACAAATATCTGTTCTGAGTTGCATGTTATTACTTTTAGGTCACATTTTACCCTCTAAAGTCCTGGGATACACCTGTTCAGATTCGCTTCCCTGCTCTTCACTTCAGATGTACCGTTTTGACTAACATTTGGCAAGCGTTTTTCATTCAGCCTCAGTAAGGAACGTGTAGTACCAGGGTTACAAACTTCCCCTGTTCTTTTATAGGCGTAACCGTGAGCTAAAATAGATTTTATACGTTTTTGATGGGATTTCACGGTTTGCTAATTTTTCCTTAACCCATTTTAAGCCGGGCATGCAGTGTGACGCTACATAATCCACATTTCTACAACAAGGTCTTTCAGCCTCATAGGATTAGCTTTATTTACGTAAGGAGAGTAAAAGTAAAACGTAAAACTATAAAACATTAGAGCAAAGTGTGGCTGGTTTAAGTCCACAACATGCCAGATTTGACATATTTGCCTCATGGAACTGCATATGATATGATTTCATCCATGAATATATTATAAAATATAATTTATTCCTGTGTGATCAATGTTGAATTTTCACACGATGTCACATGGTCCTTCAGAAATCATTCTGATATGCTAATTAGCTGCTCAAGAGTAATGTGATTTATGTTTATATATTATTATTATTCCTTTTTTTAAGTACAAGTTTTACCTGTATTCTCTTAAAGGGATATTTCCCATATATACTGTACATATCCAAAAATGAAAATCCTGTCATCATTTACTTACCCTCATATTGTTCCAAACCTGTATGAGTTTCTTTCTTCTGCTGAACACAAAAGAAGATATTTTGAAGAATGTCAATGGCCGATGGGCCCATTGACTTCCATAGTAAAGGAAAAAAAACTGAAAGTAAATAGGCGGCTTCAACTTTCTGGTTACAAACATTCTTCAAAAAAATGGTCTTTTGTGTTTAGCAGAAGAAAAACACTCATACAGGTTTGGAACAACTCGTCAGTAAATAATGACAGGATTTTCATTTTTGGGTAAACTATCCCTTTAACTGATCCGAGGTCATAAAAACATCATCTATAATAATTTGACCAAAAATAGAAATTGGTTAAAGCTGTTGCAGACAACAATGTCACATCAGTTGATGCTCCTGTCATTGCTTGAAATTGCCTGTCAACCCAAATTTGATCAGCCTAAAAATAATTTGAATTGGCATGATTCTCCTTAAGAAATTCCTCCCAGCCCAGCTATTTAGGGATCACATTTACACAAGCACACAAAAAAATGGCCAAACAGCAATACACTGAGATTGGAGATTAGAAATTGTGGCCCTGTCTTAGAGGATCAGCTTCGGGGATAAATCTCAGACGCAGTCCCACTTCTGATCAGTCACCAAACGCGCTCAGGACCTCCAGAGCCAAGAAGGGAAAAGGTAAGTCTGATAACTGATTACTTTAACTGAGAGCAGGCAGAGGTACTTGTTTTTTCTTCAGTTGATGTTTTTAACAATCCGATTTGAATTCGAATTTATTTAAATGTGAATTAAGAATTTGTTTTCATTTCCAAATTACAGACTAAAATGTTTTACTAAAGAACATGTGGAAGCTGTTCATATTCAATTATTAATCAGGTTAATTGGAGTAATTTACCTAAATAATGTCATGATTTATGTCAAAAACATTTCTACAATTAACAATTTCTATAGGGGACTTCACAATTGTTGGACTATGCTGTGATTGATTTAGAAGTTTAAGTTAATAATTAATGTTTTTTAAAAATCTCATCTAAGGAACAAATTTTAAATGTTGTGTGCCTTTAATATCAGAAAGCACATTTCTAATTGTTACTAACTGAACCTTTGATAAAAGCCCCGTTTGATAATTAATTGGCGTACATTTCTCAAACTAAGCATAATGCAGATAGAAGTCTTCTCTGTGGTTGGTTTTGTCCTCTTGGTTGTGTCATAGCACGCATTTGAATCCTCAACCTTTCTTTTTACTAATTAGTCCCTGAAACTATTAGGTTTTACATAGCGAGAAGCTTAATGTGCTTCGGTGGTGCTGGATTTGATTTTTTTTTTTGTACGGAACCGATTCTCTAAACCTCTACGCTGATTCCAAAGTCTCCCTTTGTTTCATAAGAGCCTTAGCTCAAGATTTCTCATGTGTTCTGAAAAACGTGTTGAGTCACGAGTCAATAAAGTTCAACGATCCTCCAAAACCCATGTTACATCATTTTAGCATACAAGTCTTACTATTTAAAAGAATGCCGTTTTTGTAGTAATCAGCTCAAACTCATTTGAGCTTTGACCAGATTTACATTCATTGATTGATGATTGTATGCTTTATAAGTAACTGAATCAATGGTTGATAAAAAAAGATGTGCATGTGATGAGGATTTCTACAAACAAATTAGCCATATTCTTTACTAATAAAATGTTTGGAACATTTTAGAAACATAGAATATTTTATTTGATCAGTTCCTAAACAATAGTACACTGATCAGGCTTAATATAATGACCACCTTCCTAATATTGTGTTGGTCCTTCTTTTGCTGCCCAAACAGCCCTGTCTTGTCAAGGCATGGACTCCACTAGACCCCTTAAGGTGTAATGTGGTATCTGGCACTAAGATGTTAGCCGCAGATCCTTTAAGTCCTGTAAGTTGCAAGGTGGGGTCTCCATGGATCGGACTTGTTTGTTCAGCACATCCCACAGATGCTCGAATAGATTGAGATCTGGGGAATTTGGAGACCAAGTCAACTCCTCAAACTCATTGTTGCCCCCCTCAAATCATTCCTGAACCATTTTTGCTTTGTGGCAAGGCACACCAGGAAAATGAAAGGGTGTACATGGTCTGCAACGATGTTTAGGTAGGTGTTAATACTGTTAATACAACTTTGTGTATCAGTGAGCCTTGGCCCTGTCGCCGGTTCACCACTGTTCCTTCCTTTGACCACTTTTGACAGATACTGACCACTGCAGACGGGAACATCCCACAAGAGCTACAGTTTTAGAGATGTTCTAACCCAGTCGTATAGCCATCACAATTTGGCCTTTTTCAATCTCGCTCATATCCTTACATTTGCAATATTTCTTGCTTCTAACACATCAACTATGAGGACAAAATGTTTACTTGCTGCCTAATATATCCCACCCCTTAACAGGTACAGTGATGAAGAAATAATCATTTTTCACTTCAGTTTTCAGTGGTCATAATGATATGCCTGATCAGTCTATGTTTTCTGTTGAATTATAGCGCCGCTAGTAGTTAATAAAGGAATTGCACCCTGATGCTTCCTGCGCTAATTACACCTGCATTGTGTTTTTTGTTTCTTTTACGTCATTGGCATTCTCCCAAAAAGCAATTGTTTACAAAACATCTCCACAGAATCCCTCAGGAGGCAGAAACGATGTTTGAGTACTTTAGGTAAGAACGTGTCTGACTATAATACTATCAAACACAAGCAAATAATCAAACAGGACTATAAAAAACATGTTGAAATTTTCTATGCATTTTGTTTATACGCAGTACTGATTGTTCTTGGACGTGTGGCTTGTGTGCGTTTATGCTGTTGTGGGCTCTGGTGTGGTTCTACCGGGACAACCTTGAGATCACCAGGCTTTCAGAGAAGCATGTCTTTGTGACCGGTTGTGACTCTGGCTTTGGACACCTACTTTGTAAACGCCTGGACAAACGTGGTTTCCGAGTCCTAGCCGGGTGTCTCACGGAAAAGGGCGCTGATGATCTGAAGAGGGCGACGGGACCTTTCCTGAAGACCTGCATCTTGGACGTGACCAGCACGGCCAGCATTCAGAAGGCTGTGGAATGGACCAAAAACGAAGTTGGAGATAAAGGTGTGTTTCAGGTGAGAATACGGAATAAAGGTTTTAGAAACATGTTTGACATCTTTGTTCTTAACTTTCTAGGACTTTGGGGTTTGGTGAACAATGCTGGACGTTCCCTTCCAATGGGACCATCGGAGTGGATGAAAATCGAAGACTTTGAAAGCACGCTCAAAGTCAACATGACTGGCGTGATTGAGATGACCATGAACTTCTTCCCTCTTGTGAAAAAGGCCCGTGGTCGAGTGGTAAACGTGGCTTCGGTGTTGGGAAGAGTGGCAGCTAATGGTGGCGGTTATTGCATCTCGAAGTTTGCGGTGGAGAGTTTTTCCGACTGTCTCAGGTCTCAAACTGCTTTGTTTCCATCCACCTATTTTTATGCAAATATTGGGTTATCACATTAAAGAAATACCAAGAAGTGCATTCTAAGCTCAACTGAGGTGGAAAATATGCACATAAACTATTATGGAAACATACTTACTAAATAAATATTTTACAAATTCCATTTCACAGCATCTCAAATGTTGGTTTGGACATTCTGAGTCAAAATCTGCCATCAAAATAGTTTGATACAAATGGCTATAATGGGTTTTCCATTACATATATTTTGTGTCAAATTACCATGAATTGATTATTTTGTTCTCTTGAACACATAAATGGTAGCCTGACAAGCCAGACCCACATCAAAATGCTTGGTCTGGAAACTCACCATTGACAGCTCAATCCGAGGGGCGGGATAAACGGTTGTCTTTCAAACTCCCTCTGCACGTGATAGGATAGCGGTACACCAACCAGAGCAACGAAGGTGAAGCAGAGCTTGTTGATAGATTAAACATTCTCCGTATCCGGTCGTCAAAACTCAGAACACATCTTCCCTTTTTAAGAATGACTTCAGTGCCGTTCTTTGTTCTTTTCTCAGAGAAAAGCTTAACTCCAAGTCTTCCAGAGTCCCGGTCAAAGCTGATTCGAAAGACTGCCGTTCGCCAGTTTCTGTGTTTACTAGAAGCACGCAAACGCAACTCGGCCGTCGTCATTATGACCCCGCCCACCGACTCTATACACGATATGATTGGCCCGGCAAGAGTTAGGCGATTACAGCTCAGAAGGGTATTGAGAGTTGCTAGATGACACTTGCAGGCAGATTAGATTTGCTGCCGCTAGGGTGCGTCTAGATTTCTAGGCTACATAAATGGTGCTTTATTCCCAAAAGTTTTATTCAATGTTCCTTTTTTGCGCACAAGCTAAATTTGCACCTTTGGATGGAAAAAAAAAACTATTTATTGATGTTATGTGTTGGTTTTAACCTTTGACACCACCTACCTTCAGGAAATGTTTTCCATGTAATTTCAGGAGGGACATCCAGAATTTTGGGGTCAACGTGTGCATCATCGAACCTGGTTTCTTCAAGACGCAGGTGACCAGCTTGGAGCCAATCGAGAAAGAACTTCATCGCCTCTGGAACCAACTGACCCCTGAAGTGAAAGAGAGTTACGGAGAAAAATACTTGGATAAATGTATGTTATTTATGCCAACGACTACCATTTTCTCAGTTTCTCCAACATAGTACATTCAGACACTCTTTGTCTCTCCAGACATCAAGATCCAAAGGTTGATCATGAACAGCATATGCGACTCCGACCTCAGTAAAGTGACCAACTGCATGGAACATGCCCTGCTGGCCGTCCACCCGAGAACACGCTACAGCGCAGGCTGGGATGCCAAGCTCTTGTGGATCCCCTTGTCTTATATGCCCGCTTGCTTTGTAGATATTGCGCTGAAGCTGGTGATGCCAAAGCCAGCAAAAAGTGTCTAGATTTGGAGTGTGGTTAAAGGTAATTTTAGGCCAGATACTTTTAACTATTTCCTTTGGTTCCCTTCTGATACACTGGAAGATGGTCTATTTTGGGGTCTAATTTTGTGTATGTATAAAAATGATACAAAGTATGCTCTGCCGGTCAAAAGTCTGAAATAATTATATATTTTTTCTCCTTTCAAAAGCACAATAAATATTAATTATTGCAGAATTTTGACCTGTAGCGTATCTCCACAGTGCACACTAAGCCCTTTATCGTATTTCTCATTGGCATGTTCTTGCCGAATGTGACATTTACATGAACTTGCCTTGAAAATGCATCACCAATTTGTGCCTGCTTGTTATCCAATGTAGATGTGTCATTAGAATGTCACTGACTTTGACTTTTGGCATTATATTTGTATGATAGCCAACTGGTTTGCTTGACATTATGGATATATTAATGGAAAATCTGCAGGCAAATTGAGTTCACATTACTGTATAAACATAATTTAATAAACGTTCTATTCATATTTACTGTGTTGTCATCTGTGCACCAATTTCTTCTCAGAAATAACAGCATGGTTTGCTGGTTCAGGTTAGAACATCTAAGTTTTTCCTCAATATTAAAATACCATCATGTGAGTGGAGACAATTAACAACAAATATTTCTTACAAGCCATGAACATTCATTATTAATTCAAGTAAACACTACGTTCGAAGAAATCATTAAACTGTTGCTAAAATCCTCACACGTCGAGCGCGAGCACATTCCGAAGATCGTTAGAATCTCTCTCTGTTCAGGCCATCGTTTTTCTTGTTACAAAAATAACTTTAAGTAGTAGTAGGCTATTTACCTCATATCTTATATTATTTATATATATATTATGTATAATTCCTTGCTATGTTTTTTACTGGAGTAACGGTTGTCAGAAGTTGAGTCAGACTTTATTAGGTCGTTTAGCGATACATGAATTTACGCGTAGGCTATAACGTCTCAAAAAGTGCTGTCTCGGGACCATGACATGAGATAAATTCGCCCCTCGATGGTTTAACAGTGAAAGTGATCCAGCTATCCGTGACAGTGAACTTTCAGGAGACGTCAGTGTTGATAAAGTGCTTCTGACGCTCACCGGATTCCGCGCGCACCTGTTGACGTGCCTCAAAACAAGCCAGCTTCACGTGACTCTGTCTGGAGACCGTTATTTGCGACACGCACTAGTTTGAATTCCCCATATTTACGATTAAAATTTTAGTTTTTCTCTCTCTGCAGTTCAGGAAAATGATCTCTTTCAGGACCCTAAGACTGCCTAATGGAGTTATCGGTTTACTGGCGAAAAACGTGGCAAAAAGTAGCTCAGTATGTCAGAATGTGGCGAGGAGGTCGTTCAATTTAACTTTTCACGCAAGCCGCGAATTTATCGCACCTGCATCCGTGGAGACACCTAAATCGAAAACGTGAGTCCAATAATTTTATTTATTACCAATAATAATGTGATTAATGTTATCTAAAGTTTGGTTAAAATAAATAAAAATATAAACATAAGTACAGTTAGACTATTTAGTGTGTTACTGTGAGGAGGCCTAATCTTATTTCATTAAAGCAGAAATTTGACCAATAAAAGTATATTCTCTGGACTGGAGGACATGCTTTTCTACACTATAACTGATGGAGCGGAGAAAGTTCCTGTATCTCATTTCATTGCTGTAAGTTCTTTCATACACTCCATAGCAATTTAACTAGACTTTGCTAACTGAACAACATCACTGTATATGGGCAACAGCTGGTAATGAAACACATTGACTCACTTGCACGTTATGAATTCAGTTGCCATCAAGACCCTTGCATGTTCCTTTTGAAATATGATTCGGTCATGGGAGGGCTGAGGTAAAACACACACGTTTATCTAGACTTTGTGTAACTGCTGTCATGGGTTGTGTAATAATGTATACAGAAAGTCAATAAACACCACCAGCATAGTATAAATGACATATGATGAGTCATTTTTATAAACATTATTGTATAATTAACGTTTTTAAAACCAATTTAAGGCATTAAAAAGTAAACAGAACTGTAGTGAAAAGTCAGAACAGTATTTTCCCCATCTAACAGGCAATGAAAAGCACCGGCCTTCTGACCTCTGACCCCAGATTGCGCGACTGCATGGAAAAGATTCGCAAAGCTATCCGGGAATCAGCAGGTGAAGTCATGATGGACCGTGAGCTGTTCCGAAAGTGAGTACATTTTATTTCCCGGCAAAGTTAGGCAAACAATATCTGTGAGGGGAATATGCCAGATGAAGTTCTGCGAATATCTCCAACATTGTGACAGGTGCGCGGGTGGAAACATCGTTCTGCTGAGTCTCGCTTTCAGACGGAAGTTTATCATTCCCGAATTTGAGGCGTTTGTTGGTATCATCAATCATGTTTACCACACATCAAAACTGCAACATTGTGGACATGTGAGAACTCTAACTCTTTTTAATATTTTTTCTTCATGTATTTGTATAGTTGGACTCAATTAGAATTTTTTGCAGGTTACAAAATACATTCCCCATCTAACCAAGTTTAGTCCTGATCTTTGGGGTGTCTCTCTCTGCACAGTAGATGGCCAAAGGTAAATAGAAAAAACGTTTCTATAATATGAAGTGATGGTTTTCAAATGACCTCTTTGAATTTCAGGCACTCGGTGGGCGACACAAAGGTGCCGTTCTGCTTGCAGTCGTGCGTGAAGCCGCTGGAATACGCCATCGCTGTTCACGAGCACGGCACGGAGCGAGTTCACCACTATGTGGGGAAGGAGCCCAGCGGATTCAAATTCAACAAACTCTCCCTGGATGAAGACGGTGGGTGAGGAAATGTCATAGATCATACACTGCCTGGCCAAAAAACAGTCACTGTTTGGATCTAAATAGGAAAATGCTGAGTCAATGAGTGGAGTATTATTGCAGTTATTAATATGCAGCATGCTTGGCAACAGTTTTTTCAACCCTAATTGATGGAGTGTGTAGCTTTTCATTTCTTAAACAACCATTTAGGAAGACACATAATTGCCATATTGCAGGATGACAATGAAAAGATTCATCAGCTCAAACTTTGGGAGAATGTTTGAGAGGGAGAATGAAGGATCATTTACACAGTGTTGGGTGTAATGCTTTAGTAATTAATTACTGTCATTTCATTATTTTTCCCTTGAAAAAGTAACGTAAGGGTTATTTCTGATATAATTGCATTAAATACTGTATAAAGCAATAGTGTATTTAACATCAAACTTTAATGTCTAATGTTAAAAATAAGTTTTAATGTAACCTCACTTTAAATACTTTGGTCAGTTCAAAAATAATTTAAGCAATTTTATATTATTTATTTGAAAGACTTAAAAGTGTAGTTTCATCCTTGTATTGTTCAACTGTTAATATAGAATTTTGAAAGTAATTGGTAATAAGTAATGCAATATTTTTTAGAAAGAGTAACTAGTAATCTAATTACACTGTTGGAGATGTAATTAGTAACTAGTAACGAATTACTTTTGTAACACTACAATAAGGTTTTATTAGTTAATATTAGTTAAGAATGAACTGAGAATGAACAATATCTAAAGCATTTATTGATCTTAGTTAAAGGGTTAGTTCACCCAAAAATGAAATTGATGTCATTAATGACCCTAATGTCATTCCACATCTGTAAGACCTCCGTTCATCTTCAGAACACAGTTTAAGATATTTTAGATTTAGCCCGGGAGCTTTTCTGTTCTTTCAATGAAAGTGTATGCACACTATACTGTCCATGTCCAGAAAGGGAATAAAAAACATAATCAAAGTAGTCCATATGTGACATCAGTTGGTTATTCGGATCGCGTGTCAAACTGCTAAAATCACGCGACATTGGCAATCAGAATCACCAAAATGTATTTCCGATGCTTCAGGAGATTCTAATTAACTAACTGATGTCACATGTGGACTACTTTGATGATGTTTTTATTCCCTTTCTGGACATGGACAGTATAGTGTGCATACACTTGCATATGCTCTCGGTCTAAATATAAAATATCCTAAACTGTGTTCCGAAGATGAACGGAGGTCTTACGGGTGTGGAACGACATTAGGGGGAGTCATTAATAGCCGCGTTTCCACCACAGGAACTAGGAACTTTGGGGTGGTTCTCGGTGTGTTTCGACCGCAGGATCTCGGGTCTAAATGAAGTTCCGGGTAAATATTTCCCTCTCCAAACGGCCCTGCTCGCGAGGTAGTACTTTTTCAAAGTTCAGGAACTTTCGAGGGCGGGACTTGGGCGCCGAACGTGCTGATTGGTTGAGCTCACGCAGCATTTTATGTCAACCGGCATTTTTAAACGTCTTTTGCGAGGTTCGTTCTGCGTTCAGTAAATATCATTCTTGCTCTTTCTGTCTGATGGCACGCTTTCGTCTCAGCCATATCATGGTCAATGTCTGTAATAGCTGATAATAAACATACATTGCCATTTTAAATCTAGCTTTACAATACACTATACATTGGATTGTCAACCACCGCCTATAAAACATACAAGAAGAAGAAGAATCTAGCTTTACAAGCTTTCAGAATACGCTTTAGTATCAGGGCTCTTTTCTGCCATTTTGTTAATTTTAGTTTTGGTCTTTAGTACTTAACCAGCAAAAGCAGCACAGCTTGAATCTCTTTCTGAATACTTGTTCCTGGTACAAATTGTTCCGGGTAATTTCTGTGGAAACAAGGCTTAAGACAAACGTTTCATTTTTTGGTGAACTAACCCTTTAATAACTTGTCAGCAATCACATTTATTTTAAAGCATTTTGTTTCTGTGTTTCTGAAGAAATCAAGTAAATGAATTCATGTTGAATTAAATCCTTTGTGATGCTGTTTTTTTGTTCTTAGATAAACCTCACAATCCCATGGTCAACGCTGGAGCGATTGTCATCAGTTCACTTATCAAGGTAAACATACAGTAAACCTGCACTTTACCCATGGAGTTTATTGTCAAGTATGTTTTTGTTTGCTGTACAACAACTCTGCTCCCAGCTCCAAAACAAACACTGATATACACTGACATGCGGACCAGGCCAAGAATTCATTCGAGCTAACAGACCTTTGACCCAGTATTTCAGACCTGTGTGGACAGACGCAGTGCTTCTGCAACATGTGTTGTTTTGTGGTACCTAATCTTGTGAAGCTATAAGCAGAACTATTACTGGTCTGGACGGAATCCAGGCTATTAAAATTGCCCTTTAGAGCAAATGTGTGTGATCTGTGCTTCCTACGTTCTCCATTACAAACTAGAATATGCAAAGCCTCACGTTGGTAAATTTTACTGTTCCTTTTCTCGTTCTCTCCAGCCAGGTGTCAACAAAGCGGAGAAGTTTGACTATGTAAGTTGTTGGATGCTGACATTTTAAAATCCAAATTCATGTTAAAAAACCCACTCATGTTTTTCATTACCTCTATGATTATTTATTTTGTTAAAGGTAGGGTAGGTTAAAAAACTAACTTCAGCTTGTTCAGCTGTCAGTCGTCATAATGTTGTCCCTGATCAGTGTATTGTCTTTATCCCAAAAATGAAGCACATGTGATTTCAGACTCTTAACTTGGCTGTTTGCTAATAGTGTCTCTACAAAGAAAATCATTTTTGTTGGGTTTCCTTCCTAGGTGATGGAGTTTGTAAAGAAAATGACAGGCATGGAGTATGTGGGCTTTAGCAACGCAACGTATGTCTTTCGCTTTAGCGTTTTATACTTGTTTTGCATACAGTTTCATTGATATTGACTTCTGTTTTATTCACATTTGAACAGATTCCAGTCAGAGAAGGAGACAGGAGACAGAAACTATGCAATAGGATACTACCTTAAAGAAAAGAAGGTTTGTACATCAGCGAACATTGTTTTATATAAGCAAATTAGCGGGATGTTGATGATTGTCCACAAACACAACTGTGTGATGTGTTTACTTTACAGTGTTTTCCTGATGGGGCAGATATGATCGACGCACTAGACTTTTATTTCCAGGTAGGTCCAGTTGATTCTTCGCCTGTTTTAATCAGTTCAAATATTTAGACGTAAAAAAAATGACTGACAGTCCCAAACTGAATTTCCTCTCTGTCCCTCACAGTTGTGCTCCATAGAAGTCACATGTGAGTCTGGCAGCGTGATGGCCGCCACACTGGCTAACGGCGGCATCTGTCCAATCACAGGAGAGAGAGTTTTGAGCACCGAAGCCGTACGGAACACGCTCAGCCTCATGCACTCCTGCGGGATGTACGACTACTCGGGACAGTTCGCTTTCCACGTGAGTAAATTTAGTCCGAGTGCAAATAATATAACTTTCAATCTAGTTGACAGAAAATATATTATTCTTTATTTAAAACTACTTATTAAAAAATACTTACTTAAAATAAACTAAGTGCACAATCTGTTGAGGTTTTCATTTTAATTCGATTATTTTTATTAGTCTTGGTTTAAGAAAAAACATGTTTATTTTTATATATATTATAATATATATTGTAATATATATTTTTTTATTTCTGTTTCAGTTATAATAGTATATCAAGTAAAACTAAATGAAAATGATAAATGTTGCTTTGACAATCAGAAATTGTATACAAGTTTAATAGTTTATTTTATTTCAAATAGCAGAAATGTTATGGGTTCAGTTTTCGTTTAACTATGATGCACCTAGTGTATCTTAAAGATTTTTTTAAATAAAATAGTATTTTATTATATATTGGCAATATGTAAATCACAAATACTGTAAAATGAATTGATAATGACAGTATTTATGTTTTGCAAATATCCTGTCAGATTATGATCCTAACAAAAAGTGCTCAAGCTTCCTATTTTTGCTTTGACTTGTGACTGCATTACATATTTAAACATAATAATCAATATACATAGGCCTATATGTGTGTGTGTTTCAGAATGCATGTGGTATATATACAGGATAATGGCTACTAAACAATATGACCTATTGAACAAAATATGAACAGTATGATAAGACTTACTAGCTTCTAGTAGAAAAATGTAGAAATGTGTATTTTTTTTGTAATCATTTTTGTCAAAGTAACTTTGGCCAAATCTCTTTACATCTCAAAACATTCAAAGTCCCTTTCAATGAGGATCTGTTCACTCAGCAGCCATATTTGCAATGTCTGAGGCAGCTATTTTTCGGGCGTCCAAGACCAAGTCCTATGTATTTGAAAGTGGAAATTCTGCCATATTGTCTGTTGAACTTTTTATATCTAAAGTTTTTGATACGTGTCAGGTTGGATTACCTGCCAAGTCTGGTGTGTCAGGTGCGGTTCTTCTGGTGGTGCCAAATGTAATGGGCATCATGTGCTGGTCGCCCCCTGTGGACAAAATCGGAAACAGCGTCCGTGGAATCCACTTCTGTCAGGTGTTTCTGTCATCGTCCTGTTGGTTTATCACCCTCTTTTAATACATTTAGTGAAAATAACTAATTTTGCAACCCTTCTGTAAGCAGGAACTGGTTTCTTTGTTCAACTTCCACAACTACGACAATCTGAGGCACTTTTTGAAGAAGCAGGACCCTCGCAGACAGTCTGGTGACGACAGGGTAAACCTTACATTTGAAACACCAATCATATGAACTCTGAAAATCCCCAACATTAGGATATTTTTATTTGGGTTATTAGTCTCCAGTAATGACCTCATCAAATCTGCGTTGCAGAACAAGTCGGTGGTGAATCTGATGTTTGCAGCCCACAGTGGAGATGTCTCAGCTCTGAGAAGGTCATTTTATACAGTTCACGTCTTCACTTTCCATCAAAATTTGAGTGATACCAAATGTTAGATTTCTTATTAGTCTCTCTTTTCCTCCATCAGGTTTTCTCTTTCATCCATGAATATGGAGTTAAAGGACTATGACTCTCGCACACCTCTTCACGTAGCTGCTGCAGAAGGTAGAATCCTTTTCTGCAAACATTAAAGCATATTTTAGTGATAAATATGGTTTGTTTTTTATTATAAATTCAATTTGGCTTGTGTCTGTTCTGTTTTAGGTCACATGGATGTCGTGCTATTTCTGACGCAGGCCTGCAAAGTCAACCCTTTTGTGAAAGATCGGTACAGATCCCATTTTTTTAAATATATATTTACTGTCATCATCTATTTGTTCATAATTAACCTCATTCTCTAATTCAGGTGGGGAAATATTCCTCGCGATGACGCCATGCAGTTCGGCCACAATGACGTGGTGAAGGTCTTGGAGGAATATGAGCAGAGCTGTAGTTCAGGCTGACACAGAAGATCACAGTCATCAGTCCAAATCTTCGTCTCTGGAAGGTGTGAATGTTACAAACTTAAAGGGTTAGTTCTTCCCGAAATTAAAATTATTCCATAATTTACTCACACTCAAGCCATCCTAGGTGTATATGACTTTCTTCTTTTAGATGAACACAATCTTCCAAGCTTTATAATGGGAGTGAATGCGGCTCCAGGGGGTTAATAAAGGCCTTCTGAAGTGAAGAAAAGTTTTTTTGTACAAAAAAGAACCATATTTATGACTTTATACACTATAATCTCTAGTTTCTGGTAATAGCCATATGCGAGTCTAGTTTTGGCAGATGAGTGTTCCCTGGTCCAGACGCATGATGTAGGATTTTGGATTAGAGAAAGCACCTTCAGAAGGCCTTTATTAACCCCCTGGAGCCGGAGTATAGATTACTTTTATAATGCATGGATGCGCTTTGTTTGGCTTCAAAATCTAATTTAAGATTAATTCACATTATAAAGCTTGGAAGAGGCAGAATATGTTATAACTCAGAATGTGTTCACGTGAAAGAAGGAAGTCATATACACCTAGGAGGACTTCAGGGTGAGTAAATCACAGGATCATTATCATTTTTTGTGTGAACTAACCCTTTCAGATATTGAGCAAAATAAGGGCACATTATGGAAATTGTCTATTTACAGAAATAAAAAAAAGTGTTTTATTTTATTTGTAAATATGTGTTTTGTACATATTGTGTTGTTTTAATGTATGTTTAATGTGGAAATGTACTTATGGACAATGTACAGTCTTTGTGAATAAACAAAACCAAACATGCCAACAGTTTATTATCTTAATACATCTTTACATATCTAAGAATGTTTTTCCTTTCATTTAGTCTTTCTTTAATTTTCTTTAGTTTAGTCTTAGTTTTTTTTAAATGTGTTATATGATTTTTGCAACTATTTCAAATAAAATAACCAGCAAGTATATTTTCCCTGTATAATTTCTTTAGAAATTAATGCATTCGCTATAATCCTTGCAACGCAACAACTGGCAAATTATGTTAAATGTATGTAACAACCTTATAACCCAGAACATCCAAACAACCGAACAAAAACATGTTAAAAAACCACTCAGAATTTAGGAACTGCATGGCATTAGGCGTTAACCCAATATATAGTTAATCTGCCTGTATGTTAGTGAGCCAAGATTGAACTTGATCAAACTAGACATATACCGTATATAAGGTATAGCCTATATTAAACTTGCATTACAGCTCATTGACATGCTTCCGCCTCAGAGATTAGATGGAAGTTGTGGCCACCAGAGACAGTAACAGAGGTGTCAAAACAAAAGCATATAGCTTACATGAATGTTTACTCTATTTTTTGAGGACATTAAAAACAAAACTGAACTATTTTAATGGCTGCAACAATGTAAAAAAATAAAATAAATAAATAAAAAACACGGGCTCCAGCCGGACTCGGGCTGAGAATTTTGATAAGCTGTCGGTTTTTACTAAGGAAAATGACTAAAATAGTAACTCACAGTGACCTGGATAAGTAACTTTAATCTGATTACTAGTTTGGAAATAGTAACGTGTTACTATGTAAAGCGTTACTGGCATCACTGAATGTATAGTATTTGCATTTTTTTAATTATCCACAAACACTCTCTTATCAACACCAAAGAAACCACTGCCATCTATTGCTGTTATATGACCTGCAGTAACAAACGCTTCTTGTCACTGAAATGAATCAAATTCTCAAGTACTACAAAAAGAAATCAGTGGCTCATATAACAGAGCTTAAAGTCTCTAACACTGTTTGCATGAAGCGGAAAGTGGTCTTGTGAACGGAAGGTAGTATATGAGAAAGCTCTAACCACAATGCTGGTGATGTTCTTCGGCCTTAGCACTCCTTTACAAACCTCTCACGAATCAGCCTCAAAATGCCAATACTGATGTTCTTGTGCTTAGAAACACATTCTTAACACTCTTTGGGTGTCAAATATTAGGTATTTCTTTCACCAAAAAAATAAAATAAATACATAACTTAAGACTAAAAATTAACAAAATATTTTAGGCCACAAAATGAGAAAGAGATGTTTGAGTATCAGTATCCTGATCAAATGCACATGTCAACATGTAGACTATTGGAACAATGAATGGAAATTAAACAACCCAGATGCTAAAACCCAATGTGTTTAGAATCTCGTTTGGTCAACTCTGACTGATACTTCCTCATGACGTATGAGCGGAATCTTCTCCTCATGCTCAGTTTGTGAACTGAAACCACATGCAGTCACTATTCTAAGATGCTCACATACATGTGCCGTTTAATTCTGCTCTTTATTTGTGTGGAAGGTAAGATGTGTTATTACTTGATTCATGTCTTTTTCTATTTTTTATTTGTAAATCTTTTTAGAGGTTGTCTGGTGTCAAATAGCATCGATAGCTGCCACCATCAATTTGATGGATTCACCAATTTGACAGATTTGTGCCTTATTATACCATTGCATACTGGGTTAATATTAAATTACTGATCAAAACTCCTCACATCATTATAGAGAAGTTAATAGGCCAACAATGAACAGTGGAAACAGACAATGAAATAAACCATTGTCTGTTTCCACTGCTAAAGTGTTAAATTGTAAATATGCTCAATATTACATTTTTAAGGGTTGACTTCCAGATCTGTGAGATATAATTCAAATATATAATTAAATGTGTTTCAGTTGTGTTTGATGCTGATGAAGTGAAGTCAGTGTCAGTGACTGAAGGAGATTCTGTCACTCTAAACACTGATGTAACTGAAGTACAGAGAGATGATCAGATTCTGTGGGTGTTTGGACCTCAAGAGACTCGTATCGCTGAAATCCACAGACAGAACATCCATATAGATGACAGTAATACAGCATTTGAGAAAAAACTTCAGATTGACAATCAGACTGGATCTCTGACCATCAGAAACATCAGATCTGAACACACTGGACTTTATAAACTAACCGTCATCAGCAGAGGAACTTCATACAAGAGATTCAACGTTAATGTCTATGGTGAGTAAACTGAAGTGTTTCATATTTTAATATGCATCCATGTCAGACAGACTTACCAGCTAATCACAATAAACCTGATTGAGGACATTTAAAGGTAATTGTAGGTATGCAATGTTTTTCATAAGCACTTTTTGTTATACTGGTTGAAACTCCCACATCCTGATAGCATTCAATAATAGTGGTCTAAATATTAAATATAAAAAAAATCACCTATCACCAACCTAAAATATGGCTTACCATTAAAACATGCAAGTCTTGGTTTAAAGTTAACCTAGATAAATTAAAATTCTTATTATTATTATTATTCCGCTATGGAAGTCTATGGCAGACCATAGAAGCGCTTACATGAAAGTTATGAAATTTGGCACATAGATAGAGGCCAGTCCCAGCTGTACCCATAGCAAATTTGGAATCTCTAACTCAATCCCTCTAGTGCCACCAACTATCCAAATGTGCACTCAAGTTTATGCTAATAACTTTTGAACCATAAGGGCTAGAAACAAAATAGTTTGATTGAATCGCTTGCGAAAATAGACACAAGGCTGTATCTCCGCAACGCTTCATCATATTCTGACCAATCTTGGTACATATCATCACAAGCATGACATGATGCTACACTCTAAAAATGGCTGGGTTAAAAACAACCCAAATGGCAACCCAGCGCTGGGTAAATATTGGACAGAACACATGCTGGGTTAAATTAACCCAGTGGCATTTTAACCCAGCAGGCTGGGCTGTTGAGAAAACCCCAAATGTAGTAATTTTTTTTACCATTAATGGATTTGCTATTCCGGGTTATTCTTGCTGGGTTGTTCTTAAAAAAATCTCCTGTGCATTGGCCAAACTGTTACTGTAAAACTAGACAATCATGAAAGAACAAATGAAGAATGCATGTTTAGACTCTTAAAACAATCATTTTTATTGCTTGACAAATGGTACAATACACAAATGTGTTAAAATTGGAAACAATGACAACTACAAACCTAATATATTCTGTCAATTTATTCACGTTTAAATCGAACTTTTATTTTGACGGGTTGCCGTGACTTTGAGTCTCTGTGTTCATGATATGACACGCGCCCCCGTCATTCACACAGAGACGCAAACATGGAAGAGTATAAGTTAATATTTAAATAGTATTTAATATACACAGACACTGGTAACGTTATATATTCGGCTACAGTCTGGAGCCCTGCGTGACGCGACTGAACGCAGCTGCGGGACCGAATATAGTCAAACATTACTTGTGAGTCGATATGCAGATACTATCGTCACATTTTTAACATTTCAGTACTTGGTACCGAAGTACCGGTACTTGTGACATCCCTACATACAACCATGTTTAATTTTCGTAAGGGGATCATGGTTCTGTGTAATCACAAAAACTGTATTAATCTGTCTCAGATCCCTAACGTTACCTAAACTAAAACGAGTTCTGAGGTAAAACTTTTGTCGTCTTAACGTCATGTGAGCTTAAGAATTGTTGCCGCGAAGAAGAAAAACTATAATTATGCTAATTAAAATGTTTATTAATGAAAATATATGAACTTATCTTAAAACTAGGGATGGCTGACGCGAACCTGACGTTTCGACGCTGTGTCGAGATGCCGAAGCGCGGATGCTTCGAAACACTGCTCCGAGCTGTGATTCGACTCACCCATGTCACGTGACTACCGCTAAAGCCTAGTTCAGACTGCACGATTTTCAAACTCGTCGGGTCACTGCTCTATTCACACTGCATGACTATCTGGGGTAGCATTCAGTCACTGCTGTGTTCACACTGCACGATGGTTTGACGACAGAGGAGTTCACACTGCATGACTGAACAAGAGGAAGAATCGCCGACATCTCTCTCGCTCTCCGGTGTGCAAACTACGTTTCCCAAACACACGTGCGATGTGACAAGTAAACAACGCGAGATCACACGTGCGTCAGACCGGAGTTCTCGCGCGAGACTTGGAATTGTTATTAAAAATGACAAACTGCACAAAGTTTGCTTCAAATTGTATGTGCGCTGATTTGTGGAGAAAAAGAAAAAAGATTATGGCGGAAGAAATTGTTGGAGAGACAGAGGGAGACAGGATTTTGTTCTGCAAAGACAGTTTGAGGTAAATAAATAATTATTTAATGTGCTGCTGCTGTGGCTGGATGTGCAAATGTTTGGCGTTTGTTTCTGTTTGATAGAATTGTAAATATATCTATTAAAATACTGAAATTCTGCTTTATAACTCCTCCCTGAACCTCCTGCTGCGCTGTATCTCACTCTCTCATTGGCTGTCGGTGTAATTTTCAGTCAGAACGCTGTTCACACAGCAGGAGTTTGAATCGCCGACAGGTCCAGATATTTAGCATGCCAAATATCTCACCGGCGTCGGCGACTCGTCGGCGATTCTCTCTGATCGCGTCTTTGATTATTCACACTGCGTGATTGTCACTCGCGTGCACGAGCACCGATTTGCCCGTGATCTCGGGCATTTGTCGGCGATTTCGCAAAACCTGTCGGCGACTCAAAATCGGGGCAAAAATCGGGCAGTGTGAACTAGGCTTAAACGAAGCACCGAAGTGTTTCATCAGGTGCGCCTGTCGAGACTCCTTTGATTAAAAGGGGCGGGAACAAACCACACAGTCACACATCTGAATGAACCTCATTCCCCACAGTTTAAAAGTTTCGAAGTAAATCCATCTTCACGTCGTGGGTTTTTGTGAGAGGAGAGAGATTTTGTGAGATAAGTGAGATTTATTGTGCGCTATGGTTAGTTATATTTAGGCTAGATTTAAATGAGATAGGCTATATTGACTGATCAGTGACCGATAGGATAGATATAGGCTAGTAACACATTCATATAGGCAAAGTTAGAATTATATATATATATGGCAAGACAAATGGCAAGACATTGTTCATTCACCTCTATACTACATTCAGATTTACAGTGTAAGTGTACATGCACTATTGATAAATGTATGACAGTTAAATATGAGTACACATCTGGTTTTCAAGAAGCCACTGTTTTAAGTGAGTTTTAAAGGTGTTGAATGTAGGACATTCTCTTATTGAAAGGGGCAAGCTATTCCAGAGTTTACCACCTATTACTAACAAAACATTTTGCCCAAAAGTGGTGAGCCTAAATGGTATCACGCAGTCTCCTTTGATACAGGCCTGTGTACCACCTCTACTGTCAAGTCTTTGAAAAAAGCCATGCAGTGGAGTGGGAGCAAGATTATGTCACATTTTGTATACTAAACAAGTGTACTTAAACGCTTAAAATTATCAAAGCTTAAAAATGTATGCTTCTCTAAAATATCGCAATGATGAAATGACAATGCTTTTTTAAATCAAAAACGAAATCTTGTACGACCCAGAATGCAGGATCCATTAACTTAATTTTCAGTAATTTTCACTCATTTGTATGTCATAATTAATAGTTTTAAATGTTATGGAACAAATGACACATTGTGGCTTTATTAGGGGTTCAAGCACGAAGTGCTTGAAAACCTATTGTATTTGTGCCGGTTTATTATTCTGCCGTAAAACGCATCGTGCAGACCAAACCATAAGGGCTAGAGACTTGAAACTTGCCCAATAGGTAGTACAAAAATCGAGGAGAGGTTATCAAATTATGAGCCAGATTGGCCCATAGGTGGCGCTATAGCGATCAATTGCGCAAAACTGCTCATAACTCCTAGACCGTTGGCCGTAGCCTCAAGTGCCTTATATCGTTGGAATCCTTGGCTCGAGACGGACCAGACGCATGCCTCGGATTGGCTCGTGACCTGGGAAAATGTCCGGCTATTTTGGCTTTTTCCAAAAACCTACTTTTGCGAACTAGTCCCTGGTTTTTGGCCAAACCAGTGCAGGCAGATTCTCTGGAGTCTGAATGTCAATAATCATTGAAAAAAAGTGGAAATTTGGGTTCAGGGTTCCTAAGGGCCGCCAAGTTTGAGGTGGGAGGAGCCCCTTTCGACTTAATTGGCTATAGCTCGTCAACGGAACGAGATATTTTCACCAGACTCAGCACAACTATGCAAGAGCTCATTCTGTGGTCACCCGAAAAAGGACGTGGCAACTGGCCTCTTGGTGGCGATTTAACTGTTAGAAAGGTCAACTACATTATCCTATGCAAAATGACATTTAAATGACTAAAAAATGTCTGTTCTGCGCAGAACTTCACCAAATTAGCTGAGCATGTGCACCCTATTATTGCAAAGCAGCGTGCAAACTTTTATGGAGATCGGGCCGTCGGTAGAGGTATTACAGTTTAAAAGGGAAAAAAATAAAATAAAAAATAAAAAATCATTTCCAAGATAAATGAGCTGAAAATGCAAAAATCTACCGTGTTCCTCTCTGCCGGCCATGTCAGAACGCTTGATAAAGTTTTTGTAACCAGCAGCTCAAAAATCAGGCGCTGAGACCCTATAGTTTTTTTTTTATAAGCCTTTTTAGGCCCTTTTACGCCTCTGTTATTAGGGGTTCAAGCACGAAGTGCTTGAAAACCTATTGTATTTGTGCCGGTTTATTATTCTGCCGTAAAACGCATCGTGCAGACCAAACCATAAGGGCTAGAGACTTGAAACTTGCCCAATAGGTAGTACAAAAATCGAGGAGAGGTTATCAAATTATGAGCCAGATTGGCCCATAGGTGGCGCTATAGCAATCAATTGCGCAAAACTGCTCATAACTCCTAGACCGTTGGCCATAGCCTCAAGTGCCTTATATCGTTGGAATCCTTGGCTCGAGACGGACCAGACGCATGCCTCGGATTGGCTCGTGACCTGGGAAAATGTCCGGCTATTTTGGCTTTTTCCAAAAACCTACTTTTGCGAACTAGTCCCTGGCTTTTTAACCGATCGGAACCAAACCAGTGCAGAAATATTCTCTGGAGTCAGATTATCAATAATCATTGAAAAAAAGTTGAAACTTTGATTCAATTTTGCTAAGGGGCATCAAAATGGACGTTCAAGGCGGAGCCTATTTTATTAATAAGGCTATAACTCAAGAAAGAAATGAGATATCATCACCAAACTTGGTGCACTTATGTATGGGCTCAATCTTTGGTCACGATAAAAAAATCGCGATGATTGGGCTCTAGGTGGCGCTATAATGTTAAAAAAACATAAAAACGGCTATAACCACCTGACTGTTAGTCTGATTGACTTGAAAATTGGTATGCAGTATCTTGGTCCAAGGCCCCATGTATGTATATGAGGACATCAGCGTATCTCAATCAACATGGCCGCCATCGGCCAAAGAAGTTGATACCTATAAGACAAGGTTAACGGAGGCCAATCAGAACGAAACTTGATGGGCATGTTTGACTCATGGCCCTAGAGGTCTGTAAGAATTTTGAAAGAAATCAACCACTAGTTGGCGCTAACGAGTTTTTTGGCTCTGTAATCACGTGGTGTTTGACATATCCACACCATATGCATATCAATTGATAGATCTCCTCATGTTAAATAACTTTGCCTCTTGAGCCATTGCTGTCAATCAAATCGTTCATTAAATATTTGCAATTATGTTAAAAACCAACTTTTGCAAACTAGTCCCTGGTTTTTTATCCGATTGGAACCAAACCAGTCGAGGACAATTCTCTGGACTCTCTAGAGCAATCATCTTTGGAAAAAAAAGTTGAACTTTTGCATTTGGATGGCCATAACAGGGACATTTAGAAAAGAGGTGTGGCAAAATACATTCAAAAGCCTATAAATACTAAGGGAAAACTCAAGAAGCATGCAAAGTTTTATGGAGATCATACCATAGGTGACGCTATACTGTTAAAAAGCTTTAAAACCATGCATTTCCTATGGTAAATTCCCTTTATTGGCTGTAAATGGCCTTTTCCATCTGTTATCATATAATGTTCAAATCATTTGTTAGATCTGCTCATTCTGACTCTCTAGATCAATTGAGAATGAGATGTCGTCACGACACAGTGCCCCGCCCATAGAGATCATGGAATCCTCCCCCTTCTGCCATTTTGGGAGGATAGTACTCGCCTTAGTGGATTCGGACAGAGACTGGAGAAGAGATATTCTGATGATTATTAAGTACAACATTTTCTAAACTCAATGTAACATGAAGTTTTAATCCACCCAAGCCGAGCTGAGAAAGCAGCTGCTGATAAACATACGCTATAATTCACCACAGGGTGTCAGTCATCGTCTAAACTCATGACCGCAAAGCTGAAGTGTGTAACACCTGATGAATACGATCCTTTATTTATTTGTATTAAACATTTTGATCACTATTCTGTCATTTTCACTATCAATCATTTTACTGTATGTAATTTACATGTTTATGCCCAAAACGCTTAATTAATATTCAAAGTAGGCCTATAGTTGACAAATTTTCCTCTAACGTTACATTAATTTAAGGCACGTACCGAGCATTTATTCTACTTAAGAAGGCTGGACTAAAAGCACCAGCACACACAAGCGATCCTTTTTATTAGTCAAATTCATTTAGAAATCAAAACTCAACAGGTATTAAATATGATCAGTACAAGAAAAACTCTTACTGAGAGGACGAGCACTGGACTGCTGCAGGATAGTGGGGAGATTTATTTATTTATTATTCAGAATGCACAGAAAATATATGTATAGAAACATTTCAGGAAGGTAGTAAAGTGTCTAACGTTAGGTCTCTGTTCCATTGTGCTGCAGGCAGCTCGTATGGGTCGACGTTTTTGATCTCAGCCAGCTTAAATACCTCTGCCTGGCGCTGGTAGTAAGTTTCTCCCTGTAAGAGGCCTCCATTTCTCCGTTTAAACGCGGTGATGATAATTCCTCAAGCCGTCTTTCCTGCTCCGATCTCTGTATCGCTCTTACAATGTTGCCCCTGGCAACCGATAGCGTAGGATCCCAAAATGGTGGACGGGCTCAGACACCGCCCAATTCGTCACGTGACAGCAAGCTACCATGACATATGTCCTCATTCTCAATAATTATCCAAAAAAAATACTTTTGCATTTGGATAGCTATAATAGGGTCATATCAAAATGTGACTTTGACCAAGTGTACCTAAACCTTTAACTCCTCAATAAAATAATTTAGATCTTCTCAAAAATAGTTAAGTAAATGTGACATGTGACTCTAAACAAGCATTCAAACTTTTATGGAGATTGGTCTATAGGTGGCGCTATAACTATAAAAGCTTTGATGCGTTTGCTATGGTAAATTTCCTGTAATTGTTGTAAATGGTCTTTTGTATCTATTATCGTATAATGTTCAAATGATTTGTTAGATCTGCTCATTCTGACAGGTCAATAATTATCCAAAATGACTGGCATTTGCATTTGGATGGCTATAATTGGGTCATTTCAATATGTGGCCTTGACCAAGTGTCCCCGAAACCCTTTAATAAATCCTCAATGAATGCTCAGATCTTCATTTCATCTCAGTTTTAATTAATTTAATGCTTAAAGGCCTTAAATACAAAAGACCTTAACTGTTTAAAGGCCTTAAATGCTTGAACCCCGCTAAATGCTGCTTGCAGCTTTAATTTCTTTTAATAATCTTAATTTTTCAAAAAAACAAAACAAAAAAACTAAAGTTATTTACAATGAGGAGGCTACAGGTTACAAAACCAAGTAGTTGTGAGCCAGATGTTAAAAACGTTTTTGTTTTTTTGTTTTTTTACATAGTAGATCACAGTCAAGGTTATTTCAGATCAATACACACAAGTGTCCACTAGATGGCGTCATGGAGACGGGTGTCAGGTGTTGTTTCGAAGCTTCGGCACATTTGTTTCAACTGTTTCAGTGCTTCACGAAGCCTCGGTCTGCCCATCACTACTTAAAACTTCTGCAACCAGTGGCTTTGCCTTTTGCATTGTCCTTTCAAAATGACAGTTTGGGAGCGAATTTAGACGAATCAAGGCGGGAAGCACGTGAAACAACCAAGCGCTGGGTAGAATCAACCAAGCATTGCGACCCAGCAGGATTAACCCAACGACTGGAAATTTGAAACTACCCAATGGTGTTTAAAATGTGATCAAATAAACCAACAAAAATTACCCAACATTCTTAACCCAGCATTTTGGCTTAAAAAATAACCCAGCATTATTTAGAGTGTACATGCTGCATTTTGACACAGTGCCACCTACAGGTCCGGAGATATGAAAAATGGATTATAACTTTGGAATGCTTTCACCAAACATCAGTCATCTCGTTAGAATAGGGGCAGCATACCGAGTCGAATGATGTCCAATTTTCCCATATTGGCCATTTCAAATTTTGTAGTAAAATGCTGTATTTTATGAACGCATGAGAAGTTTCGAACCAGAAAAATGAGTGAAAAAATATTTATATGGATATAACTTTGGATGTGGTTGAATTACTTTCACATGAGTCATCTCTCTAGATTCCTGAAACCTTGCCGAGTCCAACAGTACCAAACATGCTAGGTTTCACTTCATTTCAGTTTGTGTAACATTGTGATTTAACGCTTAAACAACTTTTCGCTATTCCGACCGAGACGAAACCACCGTAGGAAAATTGTACCAGGTTTAAAGCCAGCTAGCCTCTCCGAAATTGCATACCCTACCTTTAAGGCAAACCATGATTACAGCAGTACCCGTTATCCATTCGGTTAATCGCAGATCAAACTGACATTTAGGGTTAACTAATATTATTTTTGTTTTCCAGCTCCTCTGCCTGCTCCTGTCATTACTAGTAACTCTTCAAACTGTCCAGTGTCCAGATGTTCACTGGTGTGTTCAGCTGTGAATGTGAGTCATGTGACTCTCTCCTGGTTCAAAGGAAACAGTTTATTGTCCAACATCAGTGTGTCTGATCTCAGCATTAGTCTCTCTCTACCTCTGGAGGTGGAATATCAGGATAAAAACACCTACAGCTGTGTGCTCAACAATCCCATCAGCAACCAGACCACACATCTCAACATCACGCTAATCTGTGCAGGTTTGCCTGTAGGCCTAGTTGATGTGTGTTAACTTTTTCCCAGTAATATTTAAAAATGTATTCAGAGGAAGATTTTCCATCTTCTTTATCAGAGAACTTTCACAAGCATGCATTTGATCATTTGATAGAAAGATTCCCCATGTGTTAATATTTGTATTTTCTTTCCACAGAAGCTGTACAGTCAAATCTTCATTCTGAGAGTGTGATTCCTTCACTGGTGTTTGCTGTGCTGGGGATGACTGCTGTCGCTCTACTCGTTTATCACGTTAGATCTAGACAGTTAAAGAAATATACATGTCCATTGGCACAGAGTGAGTTGAAGTGAGTGTTTTTTAATTAATGAACAGAGCAACAGTATTATGAGCCTGACAGCGTGAGCACTGCCAATAAATAAAAAGAAGGAAATAAATAGACTAAAGAATGATTAGATCACGAAAAGCACGATGAGGACATCTACTGGGCAAACAGGCGTAAAAGCAACAATAAAACATGACACAAAAGGCTTGTTCGAGATGAACTACACTAGATCAGACACTTTGTGCTTTCCGTAGTGTTCTGATTTAACATCATTGATGGCAGACCATGCAATGTTTTGCAAATGGCAATAGGTTAACCAGAATGTTTTCTTCCAAACGGTTACTCTATTACAATAAAATTAAATATTTACTAGATTGTGTAATCTTAATTTTTGTTCATACATTGTGTTTTTAAAAAAACATCATATATTCAACATCAAGATTGGTTAAATCAGGAACTTTTCCAAGAAAAAACACCACACTCGTCGTCCTTGTCATCACAGAAACTGACCAGTGAGAATAAAGTGTCATCATCAAGGCTTTCAGAGCCGGTTTTAAGCAACTGCAGCACCTGACCACAGCTTGTCTGGTTTTGCTCTTGTGATCCTAAGGGTGTTGTAGCACCGATCAAGTCCGACAATTTTTCTAACCATAATGCATTGCTTTTGTTAGGCGGCAGTCGATCTGTCTGACGGACGCCGCATGAAGTCGAACAAGCCTAGACTTGATAGACTGGCCACTGCAGAGACAACTGGGTGGAGCTTGGCATCCAGCTACCCCTCATTGGCTCCATGTAAAGGGTGGGGCTAGATAGTCCAATCACACCCTAATCATATCCATAAGTAGCCTGACAAGCCAGACCCACATCAAGATGTTTGGTCTGGAAACTCACCATAGACAGGGCTCAATCCGAGGGGTGGATAAACGGTTGTCTTTCAAACTCCCTCTGCACGATGGATAGCGCTACAACCAACCTGAGCAACGGAGGTGAAGCAGAGCTTGTTGATAGATTAAACATTTGCCGTATCCGGTCGGCTAAACTCCGAACACATCTTCCCTTTTTAAGAATGACTTCAGTGCCGTTCTTTGTTCTTTTCTCAGAGGAAAGCTTAACTCCAAGTCTTCCAGAATCACGGTCAAAGCTGATTCGAAAGACCGCCGCCGTTCGCCAGTTTCTGTGTTTACTAGAAGCACGCAAACGCGCAACTCAGCCGTCATTATGTTAAAACCCGCCCCCCGACACTATACACGATGTGATTGGCCCAACCAGAGTTTGGTTTTTACAGCTCAGAGCTGTATTGAGAGTTGTTAGACGACACTCGAGACAGATTAGTTTTGCTGCCGCTAGGGTGCGTCTAGATTTCTAGGCTATCCCTTTGTCAGAATGACACTGAAACTCTTATTCATTTTGTTTTGGTTGTCCAATTATACTTCCCAGCTCTAGAAAGATGTTAGCTTGTTTATCTAAAGTATTTTAGATGTTTTTTCAATTAACCTCAAATGTGTTCAAATTCAAATACCTGCTTATAATAAACCTAATTCTCTTTCGATGTAGGTTTTACATTCATAAATGTAAACTTCGAATTGTAAACCTGTTTTTGTAGTATTGTTACACAAGATAAAACATTATGCCACCCCCCCACCCCCCTTTATTGATGTTATTCATAATATTATGCTCTAATTTTGTTGTAGCTGCCATAGAGCAAACTAAATGTTCAAATAAAGAAAATTAGGGGAAAAATGTTTGTATTTGACTGACATTACAAAATTGACTGATCTGGAAAGTTTATATGGTTGTCAGTGCATGGGGCACAACATATGATGTTGGTTTTAATAAGATTTTCCCAACAAATAGGCAAGAATAGCCCGGTGTCCTCCATGATTCCTGTTCATTTCGACAACAAAACACTTTAATGCAACAAGCTCGTAATCACCTTCATATGTTACTTGTTAAATAAAGTTTTTATCGAATAATGTTCGTTTTGTATAATCAATTCATGGTTAATAATGGTTTACATTTTAAGGTCTGTAAACATTTTGCTGATTAAATGACAGCATTCACTGTTGCAATTAATGGGACTCGAACTTTCAACATTGCTAGATTCTCTGGTGGATTTCATTTTCAAATCAAGAAATCCCTTACGAAAATGAACCATATAGGCTATTCTATTATAGTTGTACCATGGTAACCACAAATTAACCATGGCTTTGCAGGTAAAACTGATTAAATAAATGCTAATCAATTAGCTAAAAACAATGGTTAGCCTACTAAACTTTTACTATAATAAATCCATGGTTAATTTTCGTAAGGGATAAGTAAGATGACATTATGTTTGTATTTTAATGGTGCATAAAGATTATGAATGTTTTTGACTGTTTACAGAAGTCAACGGTAATGGTTGTGCATATTACATACCCACTCCAGAAGCGGCAGCCTGGGGTTTTTTCGTGCCTTCGAGTTTGTGGCCACTAGATGGCAATAACTCATAATTGTTCAATAATTCCTATGTAAATAGAACACTTCAAGAAATTAATCTAAAGAATTTTTAGACAAATGCAATGTACTCAAGATTACACACATCAATGTGTACAGTCTAAGGTAACATCCACATGTTTAAGCACTATTAGTGCTTTTATTTTAAATTCTGAGAAAATATTTTAAAGTCACTGAGAAAACAGACATTACATTAATTCAGCAGTAAATTGTTAGCTAAATAGAATGTTTCATCAAGACTTGGCATAAAAATAAACAACTTTGAAATGCAGCATACTTGTACAATAAAACTGTTTATTAAAGAAAGAGCAAAATCCCCACGACTTTAAAATACTGCATGTGAAAGGATATGGTGTGCTGGGACATGTAATGACTTGTTGTGCTATGATACAGGACAGACAGGTAGCAATTACTGGAAATACAGCAGGGGTTGGGGTGGGGTCTTGTGGCTTACTGCGCAAACAATTAGGAGGAGCATCAATGCTGAGGAGATCAATAACCATTGGTTGTACAGAACTAAGCAAGAATAAAAGACGGCGAGGGCATTAAGCAGTCTAATGCAGATCAAGCGCATACATAGCCTTTCAGCATGCAACATTATACTTTCCTTTTAAAACAGGACATAAAAAAACGAAGGCCAGAACATGTTACATGTTAATGTAAATGTTGGGTAACTAAAACATAATTTTAAAACATAGGTTTAAAGCAAGCTTTAGCCTGTTTTGTTCTCACTATGACTCTCGTTGAGCTTGCAAATATATCTGTGTTCGTCAGAGGAATATTTGCATTTGCAAAACATAACATCAGTCAAATGTATTCATTCAGAGTTCATTCTCTCTCTCTCTCTCTTCTGGATCAGACCGGCCAATTCCACCAACGATAAATAAGTAAAAATATTACTTATAGTCATTCTGAATTCATCTTCGCAATCCACTGTTTTAAAGCAGGCAAATCCTGAGAAAAGTATTCTATTGAAATATGTCAGTTTCTCATGTGACGACGCTGGAGTATATCATTTCCTCTGTCTCTTTAGGTTTCTGCAAGACAACACAAAACAAATGCAACAAACTACAATGAAATCTGTCAAATCTCAGCCGAAAACTCTTCAGGAGAACATTTTTGTGAATGTAGCATGTAGGCCTAGTCAAAAAAATATGGGGGTAATATTGTAGCTTTATTCCAAACAAATATATTGTTATCCACAAATAAATGTAAAGGGATTAAAAAATTAATAATAATTTCACAAATCAATAGAATGAAATCCACAAATATATGCAGGAGTTTCACAAAAAGGAATTAGATTCACAAATAAATGTAATGACATTTGTGAGTAACAAAAAAATCCACACGTCAAAAACACACAACTCTGCCTTGCATAAGTTTCATTCATTTGTGAATTGCTTCCTCTGCATTTGAGGATCTAGTCGTGCGCATTTGTGGATCTCGTCTTGCTCATTTGTGGATCGCAGCACAGCACGTGGATTTTGAAACATTTCTAGCCTCTAGACTCAAAAAAATCCACAAATACGTAGACTCCACCCACCGTCTACTTAAGCCAATCAGATCACGGCCATATCGTGCTGACCAATCGTAGCAAGTTCTCGCTCCAACCAATAATGTTTTGGCCAGTGCCGCTGAAAAACAGTTACAACCACTGATCTATAAATCGATATATATATAAATCTATATATCTATATAATCAGATAACGGCCATATCGTGCTGACCAGAGCCATTAGAGCTCTCAATAGTTCCAAACAACTGCGTCCTGTCAATCTTTTTAAACAGGATATAGCAGGATAGACAGCCTTTTCACTATAGGCTATTAGCAGCAATGTCTGGCAAATATTAACACAATATGTGCATTGACGTCGCCAAGGCTTTACAGTAGCATTTTATTCTGAGGAGAGATAAAGAAGAGAATCTTCATTTGGGTCACGAGAGTAGTAAAATCTACAACATATGATTTTACAGTGTTGAGTGTTTTAGCCAATCACGTCCATTTCTATTGAAAATAATAACCAATTAATTTACCGTGAATGAGAATCCTCTCAGTATCGATCAAAACAAATTTAATACAGTCTCAAAACGCTGAATTAATTTTAGTGCAAGTTTTTACAGGAATCGTCCCACTATCTTCAAATCTTCTCATCATAACAGACAGCACAGACATGATTTAAATAAAGATTTATCGTGAAGTAGTCAGATATTTTTGTTTTTCATTAGACTTTGTAATGTTCCCTAATTAGCCTATGTATTTAACATTCCAGTACAAAAAAAGTAACAAAAAATATTACTTTATAGGTATAAATCGGACTAACTATAAAAATTCATTCAAAATAGAAAAAAAAGGCTAATGAGCCAATAACACGGGGCTAATAAGTGTTCCCCTTTCGCCATCTACTGGCTGTTTTATTTTTTTATTTTTATGTTAACGTCCTAAATTATGTTATTTTAACACTCGAAGCTTACACAACAGGTGAATATAAAGGAATGATGCTAGAATAGGCTATATATAATTTACCCAAGAAAGGAGTTTTAAATGGTGGTTAAAAAAACAGGGCAACCAATTTATTCAACTCTTTGCATTCAGGGGCTATACATTATTCCTTGAATGAATATAAACGCATTTGACAGAAAGATCTCAGAGAATCTAAAAACTGTTGAAATGGCAGATAGCACCTGGATATAATAGCTTTAGCAGTGATCTCACGTTAGAAACTGCAGTTAGAGTCTGACGATCTATTATGTAACAATACATCAACATGCTTCATAAAAAACATCTTTTGTCAATATTCCTGAGAGGCCAATAATGCCATAAAATCTCTAAATATGCATTAATTTCATAAAATGCTGGAATTATTGGTCGCTCTGTGACGCTCTGTATTCCTCAGTTCCTATGGAAGTGTCCTAATCACTGATCTATATAGAGTTATATAGATATATAGAGTTGGACATATAGAGAGAGTTATAGATATATAGATATATATGGATATATAGAGTTATATATATAGAGAGAAAGTTATAGATATATAGAGTAATATAGATATATAAATTTATAGATCAGTGGTCGTTATTGGTTGGAGCGAGAACGTGCTACGATTGGTCAGCACGATATGGCCGTGATCTGATTGGCTTAAGTAGACGGTGGGTGGAGTCTACGTATTTGTGGATTTTTTTGAGTCTAGAGGCTAGAAATGTTTCAAAATCCACGTGCTGTGCTGCGATCCACAAATGAGCAAGACGAGATCCACAAATGCGCACGACTAGATCCTCAAATGCAGAGGAAGCAATTCACAAATGAATGAAACTTATGCAAGGCAGAGTTGTGTGTTTTTGACATGTGTGGATTTTTTTGTTACTCACAAATGTCATTACATTTATTTGTGAATCTAATTCATTTTTGTGAAACTATTGATTTGTGAAATTATTTATTTTTTGTGAATCGCTTTACATTTATTTGTGGATAACAATATATTTGTTTGGAATAATGCAACAATATTACCCCCATAAAAAATCTGTACTATGCAGGTTTAAAAAAACAGAACTCTGACCAAGCTCTAACAGGAATACCAGACATTTCAATAAGTTAAAGACATTCACTTAATCAACGCAAAGTGTCCGCAACTGACACTGAAAAAAATCTTTGACCCCTGTTCCTTCATTATAGAGCAATCAAAAATATTAAAGAGTTATTTTATTTAATAATTACACTAAATTAAAGTGTAATCTTCTATGCCAACATTTTAAGATACAGATAGAATTGTAAGCCAAATGTGGGTCTACAATCTCTTGGTCAGATATCAAAATGAGAACAGGTGGCGTTTCATGAAACTCTTACCCTTTTTTGTCCATTTTGTTTAAAAAATACTGTTTCAGCATATTGAACCTCTTCTCCTTCTGTCTGAGCTGTTTCCACTGTATCTGCTCGTGGTTCAAAACCATTTCACGAAGAGATAGGGTTAGGGCAGGGTTCATTTCTCAATCATTCATATCAAATATAAGTACTTAATGTAAAAACATTAATACACTATCCTTCTATATAGATGTTGTAGGAAATCCTTACCTTTTTGTTCCGTTCTTTTGTACTTCCTGTACAGAAAGTACATCACACCAGCAAGTCCAACCAGAAGTATAGCAGGAATAAAAAAGTATATGTTTCCAGAGGGAGGTTCTAAAACGGAAAGGAGCTAATTAACTTTGGGCTCATATCTACATTGCCTTTACAGACCCAGATTAGCAATGATACCTACGTCATTTAACAGAAGCAGAACATTTTTAATCTGTGATATTTCATGAAACAGAAATTCTGTTAACAGACAGTAACCACAGCTGACAAACCTGTACATGTGTGACAAAGTAGCGTGATGTCCAGATGTGTGGTCTGGTTTCTGATAGGATTGTTGAGCACACAGCTGTAGGTGTTTTTATCCTGATATTCCACCTCCAGAGGTAGAGAGAGACTGATGCTGAGATCAGACACACTGATGTTGGACAATAAACTGTTTCCTTTGAACCAGGAGAGAGTCACATGACTCACATTCACAGCTGAACACACCAGCGAACATCTGGACACTGGACAGTTTGAAGAGTTACTAGTAATGACAGGAGCAGGCAGAGGAGCTGGAAAACCAAAATAATATTAGT
This sequence comes from Pseudorasbora parva, assembly GCF_024679245.1. Lineage (NCBI taxonomy): Eukaryota > Metazoa > Chordata > Actinopteri > Cypriniformes > Gobionidae > Pseudorasbora > Pseudorasbora parva. The sequence continues at coordinate 15,518,457 of NC_090185.1, read as the reverse complement.
TAACCCTAAATGTCAGTTTGATCTGCGATTAAGGGAATATATACCGAACACTAATGTAAACCAATACGCGGTGGACATGTTTTGTTTTAAATGTCCTCAACAGGGGACAGTTGCATAAACATAACCATTGTTATGTTCGGATAGTGTCTTAAGATCTAGTATGACCCATTAACAGGTAATCTAGGAACAAATTAATGAAGTCAGTCAAATGAAGGCTAATGCACATTTTTATAGAATTGATTTAAAGTTTTTTGAAATTTGGATGGCTAACTTCTAAGACTAGTCTTAGCAGTTTGTGCAACCGGCCCTAGGTGATCATAGTAAGCTAGTCTTACTCAGATGTACATTAAAATTTGAAACACTTCAGTTTACTCACTGTATACATTAACGTTGAATCTCTTGTATGAAGTTCCTCTGCTGATGACGGTTAGTTTATAAAGTCCAGTGTGTTCAGAGCTGATGTTTCTGATGGTCAGAGATCCAGTCTGATTGTCAATCTGAAGTTTTTTCTCAAATGCTGTATTACTGTCATCTATATGGATGTTCTGTCTGTGGATTTCAGCGATACGAGTCTCTTGAGGTCCAAACACCCACAGAATCTGATCATCTCTCTGTACTTCAGTTACATCAGTGTTTAGAGTGACAGAATCTCCTTCAGTCACTGACACTGACTTCACTTCATCAGCATCAAACACAACTGAAACACATTCAGGAGAAACCATGAGGTGGGGGTGTATTCATTTTCTCATAAATATTTACAAAGACTGTAGCTACATAAGCAATAATTGTTGGAATATACATTAAGAGACTGTCGTAAATATAATGTGACAATCTTTTTCCAACTTGTCCGTTAGCTTACATTATAAACTGAAACTCTAAAAATGTAACTGTTACACGTCAAGTTAATATAAATATAAAAAGAAAAGAACGGGTTTTACTGTGACGAATAAGCTTTTAAATATATCGGTTGCAAACAGAAACAGACTAAACGATACAAACAACAACAACAAAACATTCATATTAGCCTACCTTCCAAACACAGCATGAGCAGATAAAAGCAAACTGGGAAAGTATTCCTCAACATTTCGCCAAGCACACTGTCATTCAATTCATTACCACGTAAACTGACTGATAAAAGACAAAAATCCCATACTGATCAGAATACAATCCGAGTTACGAGATTATGTCCATTTTCCGCAAATCGAACGCTTAGTTTGAGTAACAGACCGACTGTGTGAAGCACTCGATGATAACCACTCCGCCCATTCGGTTGTGTAGCAAGACGCGTATAAACGCTGTATTCAGCTTTTTAAAAATCGTCAATAATTTTTTATGGCCATTAGCTACATTTGATGTTCCTTTTTACATTTTAGAACGTCATATATTAGTAATTTACCCACCAAGCCAACTGTTTTAGGCTACTTTATATTAGATAGCCCATACTTTACATAAGTGAGAAAATATATAGTATAGCCTATATTCACATTAAGTTGTAGTACGGTTTAGCAAGTAGTAAAATTAACCAAAAATCGTATTTTCCATTCCTTATACTGTTGCTTTTCATTTCCATAAAATGGGAGCAGCCGTTTGGTGAGCAGCAGCCCTGATTGGTCTAAATTAAACAAACATAGAGGTCTTCCCAACAATGCAGTGTTGCTCAAACCCTACTAAAACTGAACAATGTAATTGTATAATGTGAACAATTGACAAAATTTAACTGGGCATCCTCATTTTTTGCTAAGTAGAATAATCTCTCTTTGACATGTTTACAATCTCCACGTAGGAGTGCAACAGCCATGAAGCCTATGCTTTTTGCTGGCTATTTAAATGAGTTTGATTTAAAAGTGTCCATATGAATGTTAGTTATACAAGGTAGTAATAAGGTCAGGCCATCGAAAGCACCTCATCCACCTACACTGGTACCACACATGCACATGTCACCACACATCCATCTCTCAAACTCATTGTTGTGCACAACTTGCACATTATACATGTACAAACCACACGTTTGGTACACACATTATAGATACAGTACCCTGACCTAGATTATAATAAGTGATTATCACATGTATTAAGGTGATTAAACTGGTTAAACTAGTTGCGCATACACATACAAATATATATTCTTTAAATTGTTCTGATAAATAATTGGAGTTTATTTGCTAATTCTAAAAAATGAAACATATTTCATGCATGTTTGTGGTTAAAGCATGATGTGCAGTGCAAGCTCTACAATCTAAATGATAAACCATGTTACAGTCTAATGATCACTGCGGTTTTCAGCTCTTCCTCAAGCCCCTTCCTCTTCTGTGACACTCTGCTACAAAACCCCAAAGCAAACGGAGGCCTCTGATCTGACTCAGCCATCAGAGATCTCAATGATCTCTTTGTGATGTTCACAGAAAAGAAAGATGCAGAAGTTCTCACAGCTCAGGCCTAAGAGTCCACATCGATGCAGTGCAACGCTCAATGATTGTTCTGATAAAAATGAAAACAGTTATCACCAGTGTACAAAAATGATCGGATCAGCACAACCATAAACCTAATTAGGTTACAGTGGCTGAAGCGTCGATGAAACAGTCTCATGCATCACGTTCAGAGTGACCACCACTTCCTGTTGAGATGCAGGGTAGAACAAAAAGGTCAAAAACGAAATGCAGTGAGCATAAGGCTGTCCTTTTTCTCACGAATTAGTCACCCGTATGTGACGTTTGTCATTTACGGTCACCAAAAATTAAAAAAAATGTGTGTAGATATATTGTAAAATGCAAATGAAATTACTCAATATAATTTTTTTACCAGGTTTTCGATTATATTCGTAAAAATAAAAAAGTTTGCATTGTGATAAAAGAATACAAATGGTGTCTGAGTAGTTTAAAAAATAAATAATATATAAAGTGTATTAAAGGTAGGGTAGTTGTTATACTGGATGAAACTCTCTTCACATCCTGAGAGCAATCAATAATAGAAGTGGTCTAAATATATAAAAATATCCTCTGTGGAAGCTATTTTTTTCCGTCCAATAAGGATGTCCTATCTGCCTTTCAATGTATGTATTTCCATACTTTTCACTCTTGCTCGCACAGACATCACACGCTATCAGCGCAGAGTTGTAGTCCAAGGGTCCACAAACAAACAGCGACCATTTTTCACAGTTCCCCCTGAACTAAAAACAATGAGCGAATTACATGTCAACCTGTGATGTTCTACCTGAAGATGTTAATGTCCTCTGAATCGAATTTATGCGTTTCTTTGTCAACACCCAACGCCAAAATGAATCTGCAGCAGTGAGGTGGTACAAGTCAGAGCTCTTTACATTGAAATTGTATGTGCTTTAAGACATGAGGTAGTTTAACGCCGTCTCTCGTGACACTTTGCAGACTCTGCTCTCTGCGTGCGTTCATGTTTTAAAGAAGGCGTGGCTTTGGAGGGTGTGGGGACTGAAATTTTCCCTGAAATTACCAACCTTACCTTTAATAATAATCCCACATCATGGTCACCTCTGATGGCAAGCTGTTCTGGCAGTTAAGATGACAGCTGTATACTGTAAATATGTTGTGCCAACAGAATGCTTTATAAGCAGTTCTTAATCACATGACTCACTAGCAATGCATGTTGTAATAAGAAAAAATCTCAAAATGACTTGCTGTTTACAAACATACCGGTATGCTAATAGTCTCAGAGAGATCTAAAAAATAGCCGCATCTCATAAAACCCCTCAGTTCACACATTTTTTCACACTTTGGCTTCTGGTAGGCCACCGTTTCCTGTAGATCAGCGAGATAGTGTTCTATACAACGCTATTCGTTTAATGCTGAGCAGTGTAATCCCAGTAAGCAATAGCTGTCATTACACGGTTATCTACAGATACGATACCAATATAGTTATGATATGAGTGACTATGAGTAGTTATATGCTATGAGTAACCCACTTCTAGCATAAAATAACCGTACATTTGGTAACATGTCGTTTTTGTCTAAAATGTGTTATATCATGTAAGTCAACAGTGATTACAAGGTGCTTAGGTAAACATTTTTTTGGTTAGACTTGAAATTTTGCTTAAGTTTAGCTAAGTCGTCAGGGTTGCTATTAGATGTCTTTTATGGGAATATAAGATTTATGTAGTGAACTCCACTGCCGTTGCAAGATTTGATCTTTTTACACAAAATGTCCCTTGTTTTAATTTGTTTTAGTCATCACAATGATTCAGCCTGACCTTGCTTCTGTCACTAAACAGACAGAGAAAGAGCTTCCGTGTTTTACCACTTTATGTTTTGCCTACCTTACTGGTCGAGTCATGGTTGCCAAGTTACAGCTCCCAAATGGCCAGTGATATCTGATATCGTTGACAACCTTTGTTTGCCTTGTGATAGATCAGCATTACATAAAACACAAAGGATGGGGGGGATTTTGCATTCTGTGTCACATGGGCAACAGACCCTCCGGGTCTGCCAGTGTTTACACACTCATTTACCATTTCTAATGATTAGCTACCTCATAAACCGAGAGCATCGATTACAGTAAGAGGATGTTGGCCTGGTTAATGGAAGTCTAAGGGAGGTGCTCTGTAACTTGATCTGTCTCCAGTGGTCTGTTTAACATCTTCAAAATGTTCATGATATGTAGGGTTTGTTTTGTTTTAAAAAGTGGGATTCCCTGATATTTCCAATGCTCAGTACCAGTGTATTTTGTAATGGAGGAGGGGTTCGGTCTTCAAATTTTGCTTATAAATCATTCTCCAGTTCCTCATTTTTAGACCTCCTCTTTTCCTGTCAAATATTCCACTTCCTTGTTCTCTAACGGATCCGTCAGATGTCTTTGTGTTGGAGATGCCATTCATCCCGCCTTATCAAAAATGAAACTGAATATTAGGAAATCTGTGTGAGGTACAGGAGAAACTGCAGATCAGTACGTGCATGTAAATAAATGTTTCATATCTTGATCTGTCACTGTTTCACTTACCAAACCGCATCCTGTGTCAGAGGTCTCAAGACAGACCATGTTAAGTGACAGAGGGCTTTAAAAAGACCCAACTTCCTGTGACAGTGAAGTGCAGTCTACCATGTTTGTCCTTTCCTCTACAAATATTGACTTCAGGTCTCTGTTCAAAGAAAACACACCTTCAACCAAGGGAATAATACAGTATGTTAAAACACAGAGTTGTAATTCCCAGCAAAGACTGACACATTCAAAAAGGATCTATCAAAGGATCTCTTTTCTTTCACTACCCTCCCCCTCTCTTCCAGTCTTGCGTGTGGTGTTTATCTCAACACAGGGGAAGAAGGAGCTGGGGGAATTTCCATGGAAAAAAAAGTGCAGCTGCTTCATCTGAAATTACAGGAAGCAGCCTAAGGGTTCTGACGCAAGCCATAAAACTTCAAGCTTAGGAGACACAAAAAAAGAACACAAATTGTCAATTTGAAGGGAATTTCACATAAAAATAAAACTTCTGTCACACTCATTTCATTCCAAACCTGTATATTAAACATCACATACATTTTAATATCTTACTAATTACTTACAAAGCACTAAATTGTCTAGCTCCCCATTTGAACAAGCTGTTAACGCATTATAACTCTCAGCCTCAGACGTCACACCCACGGACACACTTCTGTAAACACTGTAAACACTTCCGAAGTTTGGAAGTCGTCATCTAATTGGTTGAATTCTAGATGGTGTCCGCCAAACAGTCCGCCTATAGAAACAAATGTTGCGACTCCAAATGCCGCTGTGTTTACAACTGACAGTGCGCGCTTACCAGGATCAACTTAACGCTGCGATTTCCCAATTATGTGAGGTTGGCAGCTCCATTGTTGCAGTAAACTTGAACAATGTTCATGAATGAATAATTTGTAGATGAACGCCGGTGTTATCGCAGTGACATCGACTTTACATTTTTATGCCTCTAAACATGACGCAACAAAACAAACTGCGATTGGTTGCGTGTCAGTCAAATGTCCTCTTGGGCGATAAAAGCTGCGATGGAGTCCAGACCTTCTGCCGTCAGTCTGAAGATCTGGCTACGTGAGACTAACGCATTATAGTCCTTCAAGTCTATTGCGGTCTCAAAACTCTGGCCAGTTGATAATACCGTTATCAAAATCAACTGCAGTAGATCCTTTTCCTATTTAGCACCTACACTCTGGAACAGTCTTCCTAGCATTGTTCGGGAAGCAGACATAGTCATTTTAAATCTAGACTAAAAACACATTTTAACCTGGCATACGCATAGAACATTATCAATTCATATTATTCAAATCAGTTAAATGATTGTTAGGCTGCATACTAGGTCAGCGGGAACCAGGAACACTTCCCATAACACCTGATGTACTCCTAACATCATAAAAATACTGGCATCTACGCTAATGTTAGACTCTATGTTTAACCCGAGGTTTACAGTAGTCTGCCGAATCCAGGCCGTATCCAGATCAGATGGTGGACTGGTGCCTGGACACGACCGCAACGCATCCCTTAAAGGGGGGGTGAAATGCTGTTTCATGCATACTGATCTTTTTACACTGTTAAAGACTTGGAATCCCATACTAAACATAGACAAAGTTTCAAAAGTTAAGGTGGACGTTTGATGGGAGTATTTCTTTGTCAAAAATACTACTTCCGGTTTGTCATAAGTTTCAGCAAGTTTTTTGCGATCATGGGTCCACTTGACGTTAAAAGGTCGGAATTTCCTTGTATGGGCCGTACGGGCAATTCTACAGGAAAAGCGTGAGAGAGAGAGCGAAAGCAACAGGCTACGCCCATCAAAGCGGGGCTCGTAGGCTGCGCTGCACAGGTGATGTGACTTCAAGAAATTAACAATGTCACCAAAAAAGTGTGTTTTTGGTTGCTGTACCAAAATCCTGTACAGATTGCCAAAAAACCCCGCGTTAAGGCAACAGTGGATGGAATTTGCTTTTCCGGATCAGCAACTGAGTTGCGCAAAGGTTTATGTCTGTTCACTGCATTTCGGTGCCGACTGTTTCATAAACAAGGCCCAGCTCGACGCCGGATTTTCCGATCGCCTAATGCTGAAGGATGGAGCAGTCCCAACGATAAAGGTCCCAACGTTAGAACCGCAGGCTGTGAGTAAGACTGCTTCAAATGTCTGTGTTTTTGCCTATGCTCATCAAGTAGCCCAAACATGATCACGTATAGTTAATTGATCAATGGAGCATGCGATGTGTAGTGCGTGTACATTTGTTTAGCTGGCCACTATATGTGTAACTTTATGTTTGTGTATTGTAAAAGCACTCCAAACAACAATACACAAAGAGGGGGGAAATATGTTGAACTAAATAAGCACGCTTCTTCATTCAAATGCGCTACTATTCCATGTCTTTCTATGTAAACACTAGCCTGCGGTGCAAAACCAGTCCGCTTACTAACGTTACAATTGTCTACACAAACCACGCGTAAACACACACACACACACGTGCACAACTGCACTTCCCACATGTACACCTTCAAAGACAAAAATACGACGATATAATTCAAGTATAAATATGTAAATAACACAAGCCGCTAAGCATATTATATAGTTAGTGTATAACTTGTACCACATACAGACGTCCTGCTCTAGTCGTTTTTGCTGCTGCTCCTGTTCAACTGCAGCCTCTGGGTCTGATTCCGGATCATAGATGTATGGCTGTATCTGATTAAAAGCCATATTTTTATTTTGAATAAAGTTTTTTTCCCGCTGTTAGGGATGACACAGCTTTACGACGCACTCAACACAATAACAGCGACGCGCACACGTCATTATTTAGCTCCGCTCACACGACACGCCCCCACCCGCTCTGCTTTTTTCGGAAAGACTCGGAACAGCGCATCTTTCTTATATAATTATCAAAAAAAATAAAGACTTTTCGGAGATATGCAGGATGCAATGCTACTCTATAGGTACTCAAGATTGACATGACACTGACTGAAACTGAGTGTTTCACCCCCCCTTTAAGTGTCTGTATAGAGACTGTGTCAGATAGACTCTTCACTGTGAAGGCCTTCTTAACTTCACTTTCCCTTTGGACAGATGAAAACGTTATCGAAATTATCGGAAACGACTACAAACGCTGTATTATGCATATGTAATTTGGAAGTAGGGATGCGCGGTATACCGGTACAGGAAAAATACCGGTATATATTTTATTTAAAAATGTACGATATCATGATTTTGCACATTTCTGTATATGCTGCTTTTCCGAAGTTCACCACTAGATGGCAGCGCGCTACCCAAGCTGACCCGAAACAACCGGCAAATATGACAACAACATAGACGAACAAAATGGATAAAGCAGTTGAATCTCACTCAAGATGCCCAAAACGAATTAATAAAGGGAGGAGTAGCCTAGAAGTGGAATTTGTAATTACTTTGCTTATAAAACTGATGAAGAACCATCAAACCTAGCCAAGAAGCATCTGTCACTATCCTGACTTCTGAAGAGATCGACAGGTCAGTGGATCATTCAAACCATCTCATTTAGACATTTATTTTCTTTTTACACTGATCAACGCACATACACAGCCTAACATAAGATCGAATATCACAAAATCTCCAGCTTTCGTTTCAACCAATGACATTTAGATCTCATTATATTTGCATGCGTACTATTGCACTATTTACATTCGCGTTAGACACAACCGCCTGTAATTATGTGAATACTCACTAAAGACGGACATTTTTACATAATTCTGTGTATTTGACTGTTAAAGGAAATTTAATTTGTAATGTGCGAGCTCTAACGTTACGTTACAGGAGTGTGTGTCGTGCTATGAGATCGTCTCCTGTAACTGTTGTCTTTTGAACCCAGAAGCAATTTGCTAATTTTGAGAGATTTTTGCTGCAATTATTTCTCACAAGAAAGTTTTCAAATGACTGATTTGATGTGATAAGCTTTGCTAATTAATTTACTAATAAACATTTGTGGTGATTTTCCACTTTATAAACTCAAAACTTGCATAATTGTACTCATTCTTGCGCAATATACCCGCGCTAATATCAGACCGTGTGGTATCGATTTAATATCGGTAATTCGGTATTAGATTGTGGTACCATACCGAAGCCAAAATTGTGGTATCGAGCCATCCCTATTTGGCAGTCATTGTGTAAAGAAAAACTACATGTCTGCGCACATCCGTATTCAAATGCACTTGCCCATAGACTAAACACGCCATGCCGCCACATTCTCACAGATTCACATGTTTTGAAGTTTACACGAAGATGATTATGGTATCGTTTCAAAACTATTTCAAAGTTGGTGTTCTCAAGTCACAAACACTGTTGCCATGCAAATTAACGTCCAGAACACATTTCAAGTTTTCTCTTTTAGTTAAAAATAGTGTTGTGTAAGTGGCGGATGCACAGCCAAAAAAACTCTCTGCCGTTAATTTCCTGTTATCACTGTAAAGGTGCTTTGATCATAAATCTATATCATAAAAAGCGCAGTATAAATGGTGGCATGACTGGACTAATAAATGTTGGTCACCAAACAGTTTTGGTCCCTATCGACTTCCCCTGTATGGAAACGAACAAAAACACTAAGCCATTTGTCTAAATTTCTTCATTTGTGTTCTACAGACATAAGAATGCCATACAGGAACAACAACAGGTACATACAGGTGAGTATGACTATGACTATAATCACTCTGTCTCCTCTCCACCAATCAGCTGGTGTGTGGTGAGCGTTCTGGCGCAATATGGCTGCCGTAGCATCATCCAGGTGGGTGCTGCACATTGGTGGTGGTTGAGGAGATTCCCCCTTCTATGTAAAGCGTCTTTTAGTGCCTAGAAAACCGCTATATATATGCAACAAATTATTATTATTATGACTTTAATTTAACTTTAATTTTTGAGTGAACCATCACTTTAACATTGGCTACTCAGGCTTTCTTGACTATTTTCAAGCACTTATTTCTTTAAATAGTCTATCCTACTGTTTACCAATAAACTATTCAACAATTTAAAAAATAAATAATGTAAATAAATGCCAAAAAAGTCCACTTAGTAGCTATTTAACGTTTCTCTGACAACAAGTGGCGTCTTTCCTTTTAAAAGCATGGTTTGTTTTTCACTGAGTCCTGCTTCACTACTAAACACTCAAAAGCTTTTCTCTAAACAGTAGAAACGCTCACTAGCCGTTACTGAGGCGTTGCCTCAGATTAAACCATTTTATAAAGTAGGTGAATCATAATACAAATGTATGTGATGTAGAAGCTGTTTACACGTGCACCATGTGCCACATTATGATATATTTTACTTTTTCAAGTATAGTAAGATCAGCTAAGGGGCTGTCCTAATCTTGGAACCTGGGAAACCGCTCTGTAATTTCCCGCCACCGTCACAAACACCCCCGCGTTCTCTTTAATGCCACTCGCCAAGAGGAGCCTGCAGGCTTAACGCTTTTAGTCTAAATTTAAGTTTAAATATTTTAAAACGTTGCTGCCACCTTGTGTTCATTAGATGTTATTCATAGTGATGATCAGAAATCTTGCTAAAGTAAAAAAACAACAACAAAAAAACAAAGTTAAAGTTTATTGATTTATAAATGATGATTACAATTACAATGATTACATTGAAACTAATGGTTACATTAGTTAAAAGCTAAATAACATCAGATAATATTTATATTCACTTAGTGTTCAAACATCATTATAATGGCTTCCTGATTCATCACACATTAATCAGGATTTTGTGAGCTGATGTTAAAAGTTCGATGCTAATTAAATATTTTCATTGGCAAAAAAGCCTAGATAAGAAAGCTTTATAGAGCCAAAATTGCACACTCGGTTGCTCGTCATGAAATGCTTTACAATACACACAGAGCAATATTACGATATCTGCCATAAATACGACTGCCACAAATACGGCCCTAAAAAACTATTTTACTGGTTTTTTAATTGGCCTTTGAATTAGGCTTTGTGTGGTTAAAAAAGTGTTCCCTTGCCAAAGCATTGACTGAGCTCTTTAAAGTAATGGTGTTGAGCACAAGCGAACTTTACATGCAACAGTCAGACAGTAATTCACACTAGGCCTACTCTGATCCAACGGCATATCAGAATTGACTGATTGACAGTACTCTAGCCCAATAGTTCTGACAGAAAGACTCGGGAGAATAAATACTTGTGACAATTATCCATTTATTAATAATCCAGCAAGCAATAAAGTACTTTGGCATAGGCCCCGTCTGTAGCTCGCAATCTGAGGGTACGGACTCTGCATGTCCTGCCTGAAGACGAAGGCAGAGGCGCAGCCGTGAGGTATGGAAGGGACCCTCCTGGTGGTGGTGGGGTGGAGCCGGGATGGATTTAACTTGGAGGTGGTGGGGAGGATAGCGGTGAATTGGGGTGTCAGCATCTGCGAACTCAAACATGAGTAAGTATAAGTATAAGATCTTATATACACCAGTATAAGAATGTGATTGGATAGGTACAATGTTGAAGTGACGTAACAATTAAGTCTTCCTGGCAGAACTTATGCTGAAGCTTTCATTGCTGGAAGACCTAGTGGGGACAGCAATCATATTTTAGGGTGGCCGTGACACCCTTTACACACACTGACCCATCCCTAATGCAATGTCATTATGATCCCGTTCAACCTTTCCAAGAATTTTCCCATGTTGTTGCATGTCGCCAATTAATAAAAAGTAAAAGAAAATAAAAATATAAAAAAATATGTCAACGATGATCTTTCTGATGAACAGTTCACAGGGTATCTCCTGAGAGGGGTGTGCAAGGAACCTGTAAAATACAATAGTAAAACATTTAACACCTACTGTCATGTCCAAAACATACATATTGACAGTACATTCACCTCGGTGGCCACAAATCAAGCAGACAAAACTAAAATTCTACAACCATTTTATTTATTTTTTTATAACATGTCCAACACCAACACTCACCATTGACAGTCACGTTAAATGTTGTTGACACTGTTCTTCTGGTAGGAAGGATTTTATTTAGATAATAAAGTCCGGAGTCCATGATTTTGATGTCCCTGATGGTCAGAGATCCAGTTGTATAGTCCACCTCTAGTCTGTCTCCAAAACTCTCATAATTAATAAAATTTTTATGAGCATTATCGTCAGAAAAAATGTCAGCAATTGAGGTGTGTTTGGATCCAAACGTCCACATTATGTGATCACGTCTTCCTATTCTAGTGCCAGTGTTAAGAGTGATGGATTCTCCCTCTCTCACGGAGACTGACTTCAGTTCATTTGCATCAACACCTGAAACACAGATTAACAGAGACACAACTAAAAAAATTAATAAAAAGATTCCTGTTTTTACCACAGCAGCAAAATAGAGAAATCATGAACATCTATAAATACCTTTGAAGAGCCATAAGGAAAGACAGAGCAGTAGACACGAGTGATCCATTTTCTTGCTCAAAAGTCCAAGTGTGTATGAATGTGTCCTGCAGTGTAAAGCATGCGCCTAAAAATTACACTCCCATCCATAAGAGCCCCACCCGTCCGAATGGATTTTACTAGTGCCGGCCTCTTTATATTTTCCTTGCTTTTTTAACACCTTCAGACTTCTTTCCCAATGAGAAAAAAAAAAAAAAAAAACACATAATAGAAATGTCTCACAATGGTCACCAGGACTGAAGGCACATAACATTCATCATATTTTAATATATTTTTCATATTTTAACCATACTTATGAAATAGAATATAACAAATTAACATCTTGAAGATAGCATACACTATAAAAAAAAACAAAAAACTGTAAAAATAGGGAAAAACGCACTGTATAAATATGAAGGAAATTTCCGTATTGTTTTTTTACAGGTGTTTTTCCTGTATTTTGAATTACACATTGCATTAGTTTGAGTTTTAAGGGTCAACGGAAATGTCCGTAAAATTACTGGATAATGTACTGGCAGAAAATTACCAGTCCATTTTCTGTTTTCTTTTTTTTTTCCCAGTGTAGCATTGGTGGATGCTGCTCTTTGGTGGTGGTTGAGGAAGATTACCACCACCAATGAGCAGCATCCACCAATGATGATCTGAAAACACCAATAAACAAGATGATCCGAAAACATCAATAAAGAAGTAAGCTGCATTGTATCAATCTCCATTTGAGATGTTTTGCTTAAAGTGTCATTCAGTCTGTCTGTGTTCTGTCAGGACTCACAAGCCGCTTCGCTGAACAGCTGTGAGCTGCTGAAATAAGCCAATCAGAGCAGAGCTCAACATTAATATTCATGACCCTTCCAAATAAGGCAAAAACAGAGCACTACATCCTAGGGACAGTTTATAGGGTTGTAAATGGACCTGTAAGACTGTATCTGGACAATTTTTGCCCTTAAATAAGCCACACACCCTCTATGTAGATATCAGAGAACAATTCAACATATTGTTTCAACTCATTCTAGTGCACCTTTAACCTGTTGAAACATGCAGGAAAATGAAGAGTCGGATATCTGGAAAACAAGTCGAATCAAACAGTCACAGGTTAAAGCGTGCAAACTAGATGAAAGAATGTAACCGTTTCATCAGACAAAATAAAACATGTTTCATGCAGCCACCAGGAAATAATCAATGCTGAAATGTATTAAATTACAAAAAAAAAAAAAACCCCACCCTGAAATGTGCTTGAACTTCAACTGCATGAGTTCATAGAGCCTATTTAAGATAATTGCAGTAGGCATTTTGTCTTATCGCTTCTGTTTACTGCAGTTTGCATTATTGGACACTGAAAAATTGAGGCAGCAATCTAAGTTGTATTAACTTATTTTTTGGTAAACATGTTATTTATATTATGTTTTGTAACTTTCAGATGTGATTTATATGTCAAAGGGGGGGTCTAATGCTAGTTCATGCATTCTTACTTGGATTCTCATGCTAAACATTGGCAACATTTCAAAAAATGTGTTGGATGTATGACAGAGTATTTTTGTGCCAAATACACTCCTTCATTCAAATACGTTTCTGAATTATCAACCGGGATAAACGGTTGTCTTTCAAACTCCCTCTGCACGCGATAGGATAGCGCTACACCAACCAGAGCAACGAAGGTGAAGCAGAACTTGTTGATAGATTAAACTTTCGCCGTATCCGGTCGGCAAAACTCCGAACACATCTTCCCTTTTTAAGAATAACTTCAGTGCCGTTCTTTGTTCTTTTCTCAGAGAAAAGCTTAACTCCCAAGTCTTCCAGAGTCGCGGTCAAAGCTGATTCGAAAGACCGCCGTTCGCCAGTTTCTGTGTTTACTAGAAGCACACAAACGCAACTCAGCCGTCGTCATTATGGCCCCGCCCACCAACTCTATACACAATGTGATTGGGCTGACCAGAGTTTGGCTTTTACAGCTCAGAAGTGTATTGAGAGTTGCTAGACGACACTCGCGGCAGATTAGATTTGCTGCCGCTAGGGTGCGTCTAGATTTCTAGGCTAAGGGAAAGATAACCTTGCTGAGCTTCCCATATAACTCAGCATTGAGGAAACAGTTGGATGCAGTTTGTGTTCCTGGAGCAGCAGCGGAGTTCTGCAAGTGTGTTTGTATGTTTCCGGTCATGAGTCAAAACTGAGTAAATCCGCATCAAATGTCTGTTTTTTTGGCAATCTGCGTGTAAGTGTACACAACACGAACATATAGTGAATTGGAAGTATTAATGCCATTATGAATCGTGTGTGTGTGTGTGTGTGTGTGTGTGTGCTCTCCTTAGCTCCGCCCACTGCATGCCGGCACGAGCTCGGCTGTTTTCGGAAAGAATCGGTACAGCGTGTTTGTTTTTTATAAATATGATAAAACTAAAGACTCTTTGGAGATATAAAGATATGAAAAATCTCTTTAAGCATTCAAGATTAACATGATATTGGCAGAACCTGTGTGTGAGTATGTACTCTTTAAGTTAAACCATGCCTACTTATTACATTTAAGTTCATGCAACTACAACTTTTACTCCCCAAAAGAATATAATGTTAAGCTAAACCAACATAAACATTATTGCCTGTGATTTTTGCCAAGTAAAACATGTTCCTGGGTAAACATTTAACAGCATATTTTATTTTCCTGCAGTATTTCAATCACTAAAATCAGCGGAACATTTTAAAAAGGTTAACATGAAAAAGACTTAAAGTGCCTTGATGTACTAAACAGTGATAAAAAATCAATCTCAGTATTTGCCTTATTGACTTTGCATACACAGTATATATATACTGTATATACACATGTATACATGTGATTATATCTACAACATACATTTGTGAAACAAAAAAGCTAACAAACAAAAAAGCATTACATTACAAAATAATGCTTAAAAATAAGCATTCCAGCATTGCTGAGAAATATGTGCAAAATGCAGACAGTCACTGCAGATGGGATAATCAATAGCTTGTTGTAATGACTTTTGTTGTAATCACCTGAAATAATTATTACTTGTCATTTGAATGCTTAACTACGGAAGCTTATTACGGAAGCTTATTGCATTCACTTGAGAAAAAAAAATCTACTCTGTTTTTCTGAATTAATGACTTAATTATCTCAGAATTATGAGATAATTATTCATGAATATTTTTTTTGCTCTGTTTTTCTGAATTAATGACTTAATTATCTCAGAATTATGAGATATTTTTTCATTAATATTTTTTTTGTTCTGTTTTTCTGAATTAATGACTTAATTATCTCAGAATTATGAGATATTTTTTCATTAATATTTTTTTTTGTTCTGTTTTTCTGAATTAATGACTTAATTTTTCATGAATATTTTTTTTGTTCTGTTTTTCTGAATTAATGACTTAATTATCTCAGAATTATGAGATAATTTTTCATAAATAATTTTTTTTTGCTCTGTTTTTCTGAATTAATGAGATCCCTCAGAATCCAGCCAAGAGCTCTATTTTAGCTGGATTGCATGGAAGTAAACATGTCCCGCCTTTCAAATTTGTGCAGACAGCCGATCTCATGAAAATTCGTATAAATAGTAGTATAAATAAGTGTGCAATCTTGTGGAATGTATACGCTAAAATGAGTTTTGGTGTGCATATGGTACACAGTTTTTCACGTGCTTATTATACGCACTTTATGGCATATTATACGTACGAACCCCCATCCCACCATCCCCAACCTACTCAAGAGCATGTCATATGCATGCACGCGAAAGACTGTGTAGCACGTGTATTATCTCAGTAAACATTCCACACAATATACATTCCAGACGATATACATTAGACACGATTTCACACTCGTACTATTGATACGCATTACTATGTGATCGTGTTAAGATGATGCATCTGAAATGCATTCAGGCTGGCTACGTGGTGACACAAGAGACAATCAGGCAATTGTTGAAAATACTGGATCCCCATGGAGTGCAATAGCTATGTCAAGCAGATCAGAATGTTCATTTCTGCTGTCATGAGCTGTCTGCACAAAGTTGATGCACTAAAAACAATACAATTTTTATTACTTAAAGACAATGTCTCAAACCCAAAGTAAAATAAATCCGGATTAAATTTGAAAGGCGGGACATGTTTACTTCCATGCAATCCAGCTAAAATAGAGTTCTTGGCTGGATTTTGAGGGATCTCATTAATTCAGAAAAACAGAGCAAAAAAAAAATGTATTCATGAAAAATTATCTCATAATTCTGAGATATTTAAGTCATTAATTCAGAAAAACAGAGCAAAAAAAATGTATTCATGAAAAATTATCTCATAATTCTGAGATATTTAAGTCATTAATTCAGAAAAACAGAGCAAAAAAAATTATTCATGAAAAATTATCTCATAATTCTGAGATATTTAAGTCATTAATTCAGAAAAACAGAGCAAAAAAAATTATTCATGAAAAATTATCTCATAATTCTGAGATATTTAAGTCATTAATTCAGAAAAACAGAGCAAAAAAAATTATTCATGAAAAATTATCTCATAATTCTGAGATATTTAAGTCATTAATTCAGAAAAGAGTAGATTTTTTTTTTCTCAAGTGAATGCAATAAGCTTCCGTACTTAACTCCATATAAGAGGCATTGTTATTTGAAATTTGTGCACAATAGTAAACATAAAAACGTAAAAGGATTTTGTTTGTGCTTTGTAAATGTCTATTTGCAGCACAAAGGGATGGATTGTAATGGATCTGTGGAAGATGATCTTTTAATCCAATCTTGTTGTTCATTGTCAGAATTGCTGTCTGTGGCATTATTGGCTGCCTCTG
This sequence comes from Pseudorasbora parva, assembly GCF_024679245.1. Lineage (NCBI taxonomy): Eukaryota > Metazoa > Chordata > Actinopteri > Cypriniformes > Gobionidae > Pseudorasbora > Pseudorasbora parva. The sequence continues at coordinate 15,501,303 of NC_090185.1, read as the reverse complement.
TTAAAAAAGGAATATTTTCAATGTACAATTAAAATGTACTTGTATTAAATGGTTGTCATTGAGTGTGTTTTCTTGTCTAACCTGGTGTGGAATTTTCACTTCTCTCAGTTTGACTCCCAGCCTCTGTTAAACACACAGATTCATTCATCAGAGCGATCATGAGAGCTTCCACTGTGACTGGCAAGCTTTAATTCCACATTTACACTTACATTCGTTATCCACTTCTGTACGTTCTCATCAAAATCTACTCTTTGAATAGTATAATTATGTGATGCCTAAAGCTACTAATGAGGATGATGATACAAAAAGCAAAATTACAAAGGAGAACAGACTAAGCATAATGCAGTGCCATTGGCAACACAAGTGTTTTTTGCAAGTTTCACCTCTGTTAAACTGAATCAGTTATTATATTCCTGTCCTTCACCACGCAAAGCAAATGGATTTGCACCATTGGTGCGCATCTGAAAACGAGGTGTGTTCATTTTTTCCGGAGAACCCCCACGAGAAGCTATTGTTTAGGGCTAGTAGTTGGCAGGTTTTGTTGTAAAAACTTGGCAACCCTGTCTGCACGCGTGCTGGAATAAACGATCTTTGTCGGTGTTGTATAAGAAAAAAATAATTTAATGATACACAGAGTACTTACCCAACATGATCATCATTTAAAAGAGAAATAGTGAAGGTGAATGCATATACAAACAAGCTCTCCGTTTAGGATTCAAACAAATATAATCCAAGCCCCTTTGATGACGTGCATGATTACGGTACTGTTTATCATCTGTCCGTTATCGTGTAAAGCCCACCCTGATGATTGGTCCGAACAGTTTCTGTTCGGAGATAATTGACCCTTCGCTAAGCCACGCCCGAATACCACCACAGGCCAATCGTGGCTTAGCAACCGTAACTAGGCACGGAAGGTCTGTCAAGCTTTCGAGCGAGGGAAACATGCCGATGCAAATCTGTGCGTATGGATTGTGCAAATCTAATGCCAATCCTAAAAGTTTGGACAGATGGTGTATTTTTTTTCCTTCCCCAAAACGTAAAACTGAAGGTAAGAAATACCAGCCTTGAATCAACATGTGTGTGTGAGACCCCATTCACAACGTTAAATGTTGTCAGGATTAACAAAAACACCTACGTCTGCTTCAACAATCTGAAAATACATGAGGTTTTTGACTGATGCAAGTTATTACATATGATGCAGTATATAGACTATAAAAAGAATTGTCTTAGCTTTATTTATTAGTTTTGTATTGTAGTTTTGTTTAGACAAAATGTGTGCAAATTAAGACCATCGTCATAAGTCGCATCAAGTCGTACAGCCATACACTCTATCTGAATTAATGCAACGCCAATATTTATACATTCACAAAAAACACGTAATTAGTCAACGTCAATGGACATTATAACTCGAGCCTCAGGATTTATTAATAATTTCGCCGTATATCCCCCTACTGGTCGCGTCAGGAACAACAGGGGCGTAAAACTGTCTGGGCCGTAGAACTGTCTTGCTCCAGGTCTGCAGCCTCCCCATATAGTAAATGTGTGGTTTTTGATGAATGGCTCAGGTCAGAATCTCAGGCAAGTGCCAGGTCCAAGGAGTAGATTATAGACACACGACATGTGAGCAGTAGCCCGGCGCGCTAAATATAACGTTAAGCCGGAGAATCATTGCAAAGTTTTCAGGCTAATGTCTTGTGTTTATTCCACAAGATTTATTGATAAGTTGTTTGATTTATAATTATTCGATAATTTTTCTCATTTTACTTACCCTGTTGTGCATGAACATACATATGAGGCAGCTGCTGATTGTGCTGAGACCATAGGCTTTAGCTTCAATTTTATTGAAATTATTCTGTAATCGGTTGCATAATATGTCGCGGATATATCCCGCAAATACATACTGCAGTCCCTTTTTTCTTTCTCTCTCAGATATTTCCCCTGTTCGCCAGAAATGGCTAATTATCTCCTCGGAAATGACTGACACCGGCGCATACATACTGTAATAGACGTGCCAGGCGCGAAAGCTTGACAGGCATAGCAACAGTAACTAAGGGGGGCGGGGCTTAGCGAAGGGTCAATTACTCCTCTATGGAGCGAGGCCAGACCGAACTGTTGTGGGCGGGGCTAATTTCGGCTGGCATCCAGGCTAACGCAGCAGCACACAAACAATGTAAAAGATTATTATTGTGTACATAAAGATAAAAATGCCTACATGACATAAACGGCTAGAGAGAAGCAATTCAATTGACTGATAGACAACTACTCTGTAAGTGTTTGTAACTTTTCTCATTTGATTGTTTGTTCATTTGTTGTTGGATAAGTGTGTCTGTGTAGTGCTGAGCTGTGTATTATTAGTTTTGGTATATTCTCTGGGTGTGTGTGGGAGTTAGCATTTGTTGAGTTAGCATTTGTTTGGTCATTGCCACGTTGGAAGGGAGTTTGTTGGGGGCGTTCCCAGCTGCTTTCAATAACGATACTCAAGTGAGTATAAATAGCGTGATAGTCCGCGGCAGCGGAAGCGGCAGTGTGAAGCCCTCCTTGTGTGAAGACCAACGAGTGTAAAGACTTCAACTCTTCCCAGTGCAACTCCTCCCGAGCAAGGACCCCGGCAAGGCACTTGAGTATCATCTTCCTTTTCAGTATTTGTGTTCGGCTCTAATTCCTATCTGGCCTTTTCACCATGTGCTTTCAAATCTCAACTATAACTACTAGCACTCGTAAATCACGCTCCGTACGCACGAGACGCCGTAATCCTAATAATTTGCGCTATATCCTAACATCCTCTGCTACTTTACTCTTTATTCCAATTGGTCTCTGGAATTGCCAGTCGGCTGTAAACAAAGCAGACTTTATTTCATCTATTGGGACTCATTCTCAGCTTAGCCTCATGGCCCTAACTGAGACCTGGATCAAACCAGAGGACACTGCCACTCCTGCAGCACTCTCAAGCAATTATACTTTTTCACACACTCCTCGGCCTATTGGGAGGGGTGGGGGTACTGGTTTGCTTATCTCAAATGATTGGAAATTTGATCCATTACCGTCTCTACCGGCCAATTCATTTGAATCGCACTCAATCACTATTACTCACCCTGTTAAAATCCATGTGGTAGTGGTCTATCGTCCTCCAGGTCACCTCGGTAACTTTGTGGAGGAGTTGGATGTGTTACTTTCTAGCTTCCCTGAGGATGGCACTCCACTGATTCTGCTTGGCGACTTCAACATCCATCTTGATAAACACCTAGCTGCAGACTTCAGCACTCTACTGACTTCATTTGACCTTAAGTTAGTATCTACTACGGCTACTCACAGATCAGGTAACCAATTAGACCTGGTCTACACACGCAACTGCTCCACAGACAACACTTTAGTTACTCCATTACACACCTCAGACCACTTTCTCATCACTCTTAACCTCATACTGACTCCAGATACAAAACATACTCCTACACAGATTACCTTTCGGCGTAATCTACGCTCACTCTCTCCCTCTCGCCTATCCACTATGGTTTCATCTTCACTCCCTCCACCTGCTCAGTTCTCAGCACTGGACACTAACAGTGCTACTGACACTCTTTGCTCCACTCTAACATCCTCCTTAGACAGTTTTTGCCCCCTTTCATCCAGACCAGCCCGCCCCACCCCATCTGCCCCCTGGCTGTCTGAAGTTCTCCGTGAACATCGCTCTGGACTCAGGGCGGCAGAGAGGAAATGGCATAAATCTAAAAACAATACTGACCTTGCCTTTTATCAGTCTCTTCTCTCTTCTTTCTCTACAAATGTCTCCACTGCTAAAACAACATACTACCACAACAAAATCAACAATTGCTCTGACTCTCGCCAACTCTTTAAAACATTCTCCTCTCTCCTTTGTCCACCTCCTCCCCCTCCTTCATCAACTCTTACAGCTGATGACTTTGCATCATTTTTCACCAACAAAACAGCTCTCATTAGCAAACAGTTCTCCTCATCACTAATTGACACGCACATCTCAACAACTAACACGAACACGCTTCCATCCTTCTCTCCACTCTCCGAGGCAGATATTTCTAAACTCATCCTTTCCAATCACCCTACTACCTGTCCACTTGATCCTATTCCCACTCACCTCCTTCAGGCTATTTCTTCTTCAATCACTCCTGCACTCACTCACATTGTCAACACTTCTCTTCACACGGGAACCTTTCCCACAGCATTTAAGCAGGCTCGGGTAACCCCACTGCTTAAGAAACCCTCTCTGAATCCAGCACTTTTAGAAAACTACCGACCGATATCCCTTCTGCCTTTCATTGCAAAGACCCTTGAGCGAGTTGTGTTCAATCAACTCTCTAAGTTTCTTGAAAGGGACAACCTCCTAGACAACAACCAATCCGGCTTCAAAAGCGGTCATTCGACTGAGACGGCCTTGCTCTCGGTAACTGAGGCACTGAGACTGGCAAAAGCAGCTTCCAAATCCTCAGTGCTCATTCTGCTGGATCTGTCTGCTGCTTTTGACACAGTTAACCACCAGATCCTCCTGTCAACACTTAAGAGGACGGGGATTTCAGGATCTGCTCTCCAGTGGTTCAGGTCTTACCTCTCTGGTAGGTCCTACAGGGTGTCATGGAGAGGTGAAGTGTCTAAGTCTTATAATCTAGCTACTGGGGTTCCCCAGGGCTCAGTCCTTGGACCACTTCTCTTCTCCATCTACATGTCATCATTAGGTTCTGTCATTCAGAAACACTGCTTCTCCTATCACTGCTATGCGGATGACACTCAACTCTACTTCTCATTTCAACCAGATGATCCTACAGTCAGTGTTCGTATCGCTGCCTGTCTGACAGACATTTCTGACTGGATGAAAGAGCATCATCTTAAACTCAATCTTGCAAAGACAGAATTACTTGTTTTCTCAACCAACCCAGCACTTCATCAAAATTTCTCCATTCAGCTTGGTTCATCGACCATAACTCCATCAAGGACAGCAAGAAACCTTGGAGTTGTGATTGATGACCAGTTAAACTTCACTGACCACATTACTGCAACAGCCCGGTCCTGCAGATTTGCTTTATACAACATTAGAAAGATTAGACCCTTCCTATCAGAACAGGCTGCACAACTCCTGGTTCAAGCTCTTGTTCTCTCCAGACTGGATTATTGTAATGCTCTTCTGGCTGGGCTTCCAGCATGCACTATCAAACCCTTGCAGCTGATCCAGAATGCAGCGGCGAGAGTGGTCTTTAATGAGCCGAAGAGAGCGCATGTTACGCCTCTCTTCATCAAACTGCACTGGTTGCCAATGGCTGCTCGCATCAAATTCAAGGCACTAGTTATCGCCTACAAAACAACCTCTGGCTCGGCACCAATATACCTAAATTCACTTGCTCAGACTTACACACCCTCCAGAAGCTTGCGTTCTGCGAACGAGCGGCGCCTCGTGGTTCCATCCCAAAGAGGCATGAAATCGCTCTCACGGACATTTTCCTGGACCGTTCCTACCTGGTGGAATGACCTGCCGATCTCAATTCGTGCTGCCGAGTCTGTAGCCATTCTTAAAAAACATCTTAAGACACATCTTTTCCATTTGCACTTGACCAATACAGAATAGCACTTACTGATCACCACAGCAACGACCAAAAGCGTACACTCCGGGATCATATCTACGTCTCTCATCCGGATTTGCGCCTTCAGGCGGGTATGTTACATAGTAATCATAACTATCAGAATCCAGTGTTCTGTATATTGCGTACGTGAGTTTTTGTTGTAGATGGCTATTGCTGCGCGTTTAGCTAGAATACAAAACCAACCCATTGGGCCACTGAATCTGCATTAACGACAACAGCTGGGGCAACAGCCTTAGTCCTAATGGGTTGTAGCTATCTTAGCTATCAAAATCCAGTGTTCGGCACTGTGCGGACGTGAGTTTTTGTTGTAGATGTCTGTCTTTTTAAAAAAAAAAAAAAAAATTGTGTATTGTGCTAATTAATTGAGATTTCTTACAGCTCTTACAGGTTTTTGGCCTTGTCTGTTCCGTTGCTTCTATTACTCTCCCCTTTTTTGTAAGTCGCTTTGGATAAAAGCGTCTGCTAAATGATTAAATGTAAAAATGTAAATGCATGTATCAGAATGACCTATTTGCAGTATTGACGAATAAAATTGGATACTTATTATTCGTCAGGCTGAGGGTGTCTATATTCCGCCATGTAAATTGGGATCTACTTTGTCGTGAGCACAAATGGCTTTTAAAGGGAATGAATAAAGGGATTCGTTTACTGCACGTTAGGCTCAAGACTCATTAGAGAATAGGTACAACTCTTTTGGACCATGTGCCTGGTGCTCCAACCGTCCCCCCCCCCCCCATTGTTAAATTAACAAAAGTGGATTCGGATTCCTAAGTGCACCTGCACCATACACTTCAGATTATGCACTTAGATCATTAAAATAGGGCCCAAAATATTGAAAATTATTGTGAACAAAAAAATGGTCAATAGTGATCAAGTTAGTTTTGCACAAAAGGCTCATATCAGCTGTAGGTAATACTTGCCTTCTTGTCTTGGTTGTTTACGTTTGCATACATATACCACAAACCCAACAACTATAGCTAAGATAATTACAACAGCAACCACAGGCAGACATATTTCCAAAATGAGATTATTGCTCCCGTCTGGAATAAACAAAAAGAAAACAAGTTTTCAAGCAAGGTAACATCATATAGAAGGTGACAGAGTAAATACAGCAGCAGTTATTTGAAGGTGGCATCTGAGGCAGTTTTAGAATCCAAATAAGCATGACAATTAACACATTTAACCAGTTATCTTTAAGGTCTCAAGACTATCAAACCAAAATGTGGTGGATATCAGATAAAAGGATGAAATAGGGTTCAAAAATCATAATCCAGCCAAAATGCCAGACGTTGCAAAAGTTTGAGCACACATGACTAAATTTCTTTCTCCTTATGTTCAAGGTTTGTGTCCAAACATTTGGCTGTATCATATAAAAAGCATCCTGAGAGATCAAGTCAAGACAAATGCTAACATACCTGAACAAAGTTCACTGATGATGAGATATTTAGTCTCGTTGATGAATGAATTGGAGACCACACAGCTGTAGTTGCCATTATCCTTATAATCCAGATACAGACATGAATAGTTGACATCAGACACACTGATGCTGGACACTAAACTGTCTCCTTTGTACCAGGAGAGAGTCACATTAGTCACATTAGTCAGATTCTCCACTGAACATTCCAACGCACATTTTGAGCCTGATGACGAACAATGTTTAGAGTGATTGGAAATTTGAGGACTGGGCAGAGGTTCTGGGGAACATAAGAGAGAAAAAAATAAATGTTTGGTCTCATGATCTATCTATGAATAAATGAGCTGGAATATGTTGATGTGCACCATACTGTTAATAAAGCAGGTCAAATGCCACTTCACCACTAGAGGGAAGTATATTTGCACCATTTCACTTCTAGTTACTTGCTGAATTCAGAACTGCATACTGCACATTCTGTTATATTATTACATGGCAGAAATATTTTGAATTTGAATTCAGAAACTGTTTGTCCCATCCATTCTCTTCCTCTAATACAGTTTAAAAAAAAACCTGCTCTCTATTTGAATATATTTTAAACTGTAATTTATCTCAGTGATGTCTTATCTGAATTTTTAGCAACATTACTCCAGTCTTCAGTGTCACATGATCCTTGAGAAACCATTCTAATATGCTGCTTTCTTGTTAAAAATTATTATTATTATTATCTTATCATCTTGCATCACAATGAATGAATGATACAATATAGCTTTAGTAAAAGCTAATGACAATTGGCAAAGTTCTTTATTAATCCGTATTTTGATTTACAAAATGTATTTTACAAACAATGCAAGTTTATAAGACCACATGTACAACTATGTGAAAAGGGTATTTAACAGGCTCAATTAAAGCTACACTGTGTGATATTTTCCCCCATCTAGCAGTGTAAAGGTATATGACCATCCATTGAATATTAGTTTCTGTTCCTCCCAATTCTGATTTCGTTTCGCCGATGTAGTCCAAGATTAACATGGCAATCCTGATTGGTGTATGTGTTGACATCCACTCTGCTACATTGAGAAAATTAAGACAACAAACCTTTGTTGAATGAAAACTGTGTTAAATAATTTACTTAGTTTACTCACCCCAGACAGTGACATTGAAACTCCAGCAGGTGGAAATGTTATTGTTGATCTGTAGTTTGTAGACTCCGGAGATTTCTTTGCTGATGTTTTTGATGGTGAGATCTCCAGTTGTACTGTCCAGACCGAGTCTGTCTATGAATGTCTCATTATCATAGCCAAATATATCGACTTGTTTTTTAAGGATTTCAGCAATGAAAATCTCTCGAGATCCAAAAAGCCATAGTATTTGATCCTGTATGTTTT